>NC_086451.1:220333997-220933997 GCF_028390025.1 Pseudophryne corroboree | reverse complement strand
TGACAACAGTTAATTGCATGAAACTGACAGATTTACTTTTCTCACACAGCACGTAACCCTAGTGATAAGATCAAGACCACGCAGATCTAACTATACTGAAAGTAAAGAGGACATTTTGCCCTGAATCTGCCCACGCTGCCAACAGATTACCCCAGCTTTATAGAGTCCTGTCATTCTTTGTAATGGTACTCATACACTTGTGCGATTGCATTTGACGCGATATCGGACCCTATTTCCCTTGAAGCTCACCTTGAGATAAATTGCATCGAAAGTGCATTTTTTGTGCATTCGATGCACATACAATCATGCGATTTATCGCATGCCCCTTACGACCAGAAATTGGGTGGCATCGGATGACCGAATGTGAGCGCATCGCATGCTGACCAAAAGAACACCAGATTTATTTGCAAGATCTTTAAAAATTTAAAAAGAGGGCTAGCCTATCTGGGGTATATATAAACAAGCAGCCATTTTACCTCTCTGCACTTCTGTTTGCTCTGTGACTAGAGAATTTTGGTTTATACCTGCTGTTCGTTCCACATTGCTAGGTACTGTGCACTGCTTTGTTCTGCTTGCATTACAAAGTGTTTCTATAATGCTGTGTGTGTGTAGAGATGGATTCTACTCACTATCAGGCTCTCATGTGCTACTCTGTGCTGAATATGAGGGGAGACAGGGAGAGGACCCAGCAAAGGCGGAGAGAGAGATCTTGCTGGACCAAGGAGTGGCTGCTTAAGTGGCCTACTCGCTCCTACATGCCCCTCCTGGATGAGATCAGGGACAACAACCCGGATGACTACCGCAACTTCCTGCGCATGAATGATGACACCTTCCAGGAGTTGCTATGTCTGATGACCCCCCTGTTACAGAAGCGGGATACCAAATGGCGGGTTCCTATCCCTGCTGAGGAGAGGCTCGTGGCTACCCTGCGGTTCCTTGCTACTGGACAGTCATTTGAGGAGCTGAAGTTTGGAACCCGTATCTCTGCGCAGGCTTTGGGACACATCATACCTGAAACCTGCAAGGCTATTATCAAAGTGCTTCAGTACAAGTACTGCAAGGTAAGAAAATGACACCACACATTGCTTGTCATGTATCAAAATATTTTATTTTGCAAACTGAATTTGGTAGAAAAAATATGTGCTTTTTATTTCAAGACATAATTTTATTAAATATGTGGCCAACATGGCTAAACATTAGCAAACAGTATACATTTTCATAATGCAGCATATGTGCATCATTACATTTATGAATTTTTTTTAAACTATATATAGCGACAAATGTGGTGCATTATGATACTATGCCATTGAGTGGCACAGCAGCCAGGGGCACAATACACACATGCAACTTGGAGTAGCAAGTAGTGATGAGCACCGGAAATTTTTCGGGTTTTGGTTTTGGGTTCGGTTCCGCGGCCGTGTTTTGGGTTCGAACGCGTTTTGGCAAAACCTCACCAAATTTTTTTTGTCGGATTCGGGTGTGTTTTGGATTCGGGTGTTTTTTTCAAAAAACCCTAAAAAACAGCTTAAATCATAGAATTTTGGGGTCATTTTGATCCCAAAGTATTATTAACCTCAATAACCATAATTTCCACTCATTTTCAGTCTATTCTGAACACCTCACACCTCACAATATTATTTTTAGCCCTAAAATTTGCACCGAGGTCGCTGGATGACTAAGCTCAGCGACCCAAGTGGCCGACACAAACACCTGGCCCATCTAGGAGTGGCACTGCAGTGTCACGCAGGATGGCCCTTCCAAAAAACACCCCCCAAACAGCACATGACGCAAAGAAGAAAAAAAAGAGGCGCAATGAGGTAGCTGTGTGAGTAAGCTAAGCGACCCTAGTGGCCGACACAAACACCTGGCCCATCTAGGAGTGGCACTGCAGTGTCACGCAGGATGGCCCTTCCAAAAAACACCCCCCAAACAGCACATGACGCAAAGAAAAAAAGAGGCGCAATGAGGTAGCTGTGTGACTAAGATAAGCGACCCTAGTGGCCGACACAAACACCTGGCCCATCTAGGAGTGGCACTGCAGTGTCACGCAGGATGGCCCTTCCAAAAACGACTCCCCAAACAGCACATGACGCAAAGAAAAATGAAAGAAAAAAGAGGTGCAAGATGGAATTGTCCTTGGGCCCTCCCACCCACCCTTATGTTGTATAAACAGGACATGCACACTTTAACCAACCCATCATTTCAGTGACAGGGTCTGCCACACGACTGTGACTGAAATGACGGGTTGGTTTGGACCCCCACCAAAAAAGAAGCAATTAATCTCTCCTTGCACAAACTGGCTCTACAGAGGCAAGATGTCCACCTCATCATCATCCTCCGATATATCACCGTGTACATCCCCCTCCTCACAGATTATCAATTCGTCCCCACTGGAATCCACCATCTCAGCTCCCTGTGTACTTTGTGGAGGCAATTGCTGCTGGTGAATGTCTCCACGGAGGAATTGATTATAATTCATTTTAATGAACATCATCTTCTCCACATTTTCTGGATGTAACCTCGTACGCCGATTGCTGACAAGGTGAGCGGCGGCACTAAACACTCTTTCGGAGTACACACTTGTGGGAGGGCAACTTAGGTAGAATAAAGCCAGTTTGTGCAAGGGCCTCCAAATTGCCTCTTTTTCCTGCCAGTATAAGTACGGACTGTCTGACGTGCCTACTTGGATGCGGTCACTCATATAATCCTCCACCATTCTTTCAATGGGGAGAGAATCATATGCAGTGACAGTAGACGACATGTCCGTAATCGTTGTCAGGTCCTTCAGTCCGGACCAGATGTCAGCATCAGCAGTCGCTCCAGACTGCCCTGCATCACCGCCAGCGGGTGGGCTCGGAATTCTGAGCCTTTTCCTCGCACCCCCAGTTGCGGGAGAATGTGAAGGAGGAGATGTTGACAGGTCGCGTTCCGCTTGACTTGACAATTTTCTCACCAGCAGTTCTTTGAACCCCTGCAGACTTGTGTCTGCCGGAAAGAGAGATCCAAGGTAAGTTTTAAATCTAGGATCGAGCACGGTGGCCAAAATGTAGTGCTCTGATTTCAACAGATTGACCACCCGTGAATCCTTGTTAAGCGAATTAAGGGCTCCATCCACAAGTCCCACATGCCTAGCGGAATCGCTCTGTGTTAGCTCCTCCTTCAATGTCTCCAGCTTCTTCTGCAAAAGCCTGATGAGGGGACTGACCTGACTCAGGCTGGCAGTGTCTGAACGTAGCCTGCCTAGGAAAGAGTTGGCGTTTGCGAGATGCTGCTACTGGTGCCGCCGCTGCTGTTCTTGCGGCGGGAGTCAATACATCTACCCAGTGGGCTGTCACAGTCATATAGTCCTGAGTCTGCCCTGCTCCACTTGTCCACATGTCCGTGGTTAAGTGGACATTGGGTACAACTGCATTTTTTAGGACACTGGTGAGTCTTTTTCTGAGGTCTGTGTACATTTTCGGTATCGCCTGCCTAGAGAAATGGAACCTAGATGGTATTTGGTACCGGGGACACAGTACCTCAAACAAGTCTATAGTTGGCTCTGCAGTAATGATGGATACCGGAACCACGGTTCTCACCGCCCAGGATGCCAAGGCCTCAGTTATCCGCTTTGCAGCAGGATGACTGCTGTGATATTTCATCTTCCTCGCAAAGGACTGTTGGACAGTCAATTGCTTGGTGGAAGTAGTAAAAGTGGTCTTACGACTTCCCCTCTGGGATGACCATCGACTCCCAGCAGCAACAACAGCAGCGCCAGCAGCAGTAGGCGTTACACGCAAGGATGCATCGGAGGAATCCCAGGCAGGAGAGGACTTGTCAGAATTGCCAGTGACATGGCCTGCAGGACTATTGGCATTCCTGGGGAAGGAGGAAATTGACACTGAGGGAGTTGGTGGGGTGGTTTGCGTGAGCTTGGTTACAAGAGGAAGGGATTTACTGGTCAGTGGACTGCTTCCGCTGTCGCCCAAAGTTTTTGAACTTGTCACTGACTTATGATGAATGCGCTGCAGGTGACGTATAAGGGAGGATGTTCCGAGGTGGTTAACGTCCTTACCCCTACTTATTACAGCTTGACAAAGGCAACACACGGCTTGACAAATGTTGTCCGCATTTCTGTTGAAATACTTCCACACCGAAGAGCTGATTTTTTTGGTATTTTCACCAGGCATGTCAATGGCCATATTCCTCCCACGGACAACAGGTGTCTCCCCGGGTGCCTGACTTAAACAAACCACCTCACCATCAGAATCCTCCTGGTCAATTTCCTCCCCAGCGCCAGCAACACCCATATCCTCCTCATCCTGGTGTACTTCAACACTGACATCTTCAATCTGACTATCAGGAACTGGACTGCGGGTGCTCCTTCCAACACTTGCAGGGGGCGTGCAAATGGTGGAAGGCGCATGCTCTTCACGTCCAGTGTTGGGAAGGTCAGGCATCGCAACCGACACAATTGGACTCTCCTTGTGGATTTGTGATTTCGAAGAACGCACAGTTCTTTGCTGTGCTTTTGCCAGCTTAAGTCTTTTCATTTTTCTAGCGAGAGGCTGAGTGCTTCCATCCTCATGTGAAGCTGAACCACTAGCCATGAACATAGGCCAGGGCCTCAGCCGTTCCTTGCCACTCCGTGTGGTAAATGGCATATTGGCAAGTTTACGCTTCTCCTCCGACGATTTTATTTTAGATTTTTGAGTCCTTTTTTTACTGATATTTGGTGTTTTGGATTTTACATGCTCTGTACTATGACATTGGGCATCGGCCTTGGCAGACGACGTTGATGGCATTTCATCGTCTCGGCCATGACTAGTGGCAGCAGCTTCAGCACGAGGTGGAAGTGGATCTTGATCTTTCCCTATTTTTGGAACCTCAACATTTTTGTTCTCCATATTTTAATAGGCACAACTAAAAGGCACCTCAAGTAAACAATGGAGATGGATGGATACTAGTATACTTATGGATGACGAGCGACTGCCGACACAGAGGTAGCTACAGCCGTGGACTACCGTACTGCGTCTGCTAGTATAGACTGGATGATAATGATATAAAAAATATATATATATCACTACTGCAGGACAGGTATATATTGTATAATGACGGACCTGCTGGACACTGTCAGCACTGCAGACTCCTAAACTACTAGTATGAAGAAGATAGAAAAAAAAAACCAACCACAGGTAGGTATACAATTATGGACGAGCGACTGCCAGTGCCGACACAGAGGTAGCTACAGCCGTGGACTACCGTACTGCGTCTGCTAGTATAGACTGGATGATAATGATATAAAAAATATATATATCACTACTGCAGGACAGGTATATATTGTATAATGACGGACCTGCTGGACACTGTCAGCACTGCAGACTCCTAAACTACTAGTATGAAGAAGATAGAAAAAAAAAACCACCACAGGTAGGTATACAATTATGGACGAGCGACTGCCGACACAGAGGTATCTACAGCCGTGGACTACCGTACTGCGTCTGCTAGTATAGACTGGATGATAATGATATAAAAAATATATATATATCACTACTGCAGGACAGGTATATATTGTATAATGACGGACCTGCTGGACACTGTCAGCACTGCAGACTCCTAAACTCCTAGTATGAAGAAGATAGAAAAAAAAAAACTACCACAGGTAGGTATACAATTATGGACGAGTGACTGCCGACACAGAGGTAGCTACAGCCGTGGACTACCGTACTGCGTCTGCTAGTATAGACTGGATGATAATGATATAAAAAATATATATATATCACTACTGCAGGACAGGTATATATTGTATAATGACGGACCTGCTGGACACTGTCAGCACTGCAGACTCCTAAACTACTAGTATGAAGAAGATAGAAAAAAAAACCCACCACAGGTAGGTATACAATTATGGACGAGCGACTGCCAGTGCCGACACAGAGGTAGCTACAGCCGTGGACTACCGTACTGCGTCTGCTAGTATAGACTGGATGATAATGATATAAAAAATATATATATATCACTACTGCAGGACAGGTATATATTATATAATGACGGACCTGCTGGACACTGTCAGCACTGCAGACTCCTAAACTACTAGTATGAAGAAGATAGAAAAAAAAAAAACCACCACAGGTAGGTATACAATTATGGACGAGCGACTGCCAGTGCCGACACAGAGGTAGCTACAGCCGTGGACTACCGTACTGCGTCTGCTAGTATAGACTGGATGATAATGATATAAAATATATATATATATCACTACTGCAGGACAGGTATATATTATATAATGACGGACCTGCTGGACACTGTCAGCACTGCATACTCCTAAACTACTAGTATGAAGAAGATAGAAAAAAAAAAAACCACCACAGGTAGGTATACAATTATGGACGAGCGACTGCCGACACAGAGGTAGCTACAGCCGTGGACTACCGTACTGCGTCTGCTAGTATAGACTGGATGATAATGATATAAAAAATATATATATATCACTACTGCAGGACAGATATATATTATATAATGACGGACCTGCTGGACACTGTCAGCACTGCAGACTCCTAAACTACTAGTATGAAGAAGATAAAAATATAATGAATGACGGACCTGCTGGACACTGTCAGCAGAATGCGTTTATAGAATAAAATAAAAAAACACCACACGAGTGTTTAACTTTTTCAGGCAGACAATATACTGGTGGTCACTGCTGGTCAGTCACACTGGCACTCTGGCAGCAAAAGTGTGCACTGTAAAATATGTACTCCTGCTATAACTGCTCCCCAGTCTCCCCCACAATTAAGCTGTGTGAGCAGTGAGCACTACTCAGCACAGTCAGATATACATAGATGATATTATCATGCAGCACACTGAGGCTGAGCACAGATATGGTATGTGACTGTGTATCGTTTTTTTTCAGGCAGAGAACGGATTATATTAAATAATAAATAAAACTGGTGGTCACTAGTATAACTATCAGCAAAACTCTGCACTCTCTGAGTACTCCTAATGCTCCAGTAAATCAAGTGTCTCACTCTCTATCTAAACGGAGAGGACGCCAGCCACGTCCTCTCCCTATCAATCTCAATGCACGTGTGAAAATGGCGGCGACGCGCGGCTCCTTATATAGAATCCGAGTCTCGCAATAGAATACGAGCCTCGCGAGAATCTGACAGCGGGATGATGACGTTCGGGCGCGCTCGGGTTAGCCGAGCAAGGCGGGAAGATCCGAGTCTACCTCGGACCCGTGTAAAAAGCGTGAAGTTCGGGGGGGTTCGGTTTCCGAGAAACCGAACCCGCTCATCACTAGTAGCAAGATGGGTCCCCGGTACCATCAACCTGCACCAAGTTGCAAGTGTGCATTGTGCCCCTGTTAGCGGTGCCACTCAATGCCGTAGTATCACAATGCACCACATCTGTTGCTATATATAGCAAGGGCAGCATTACATTTGTGGAAATAATAAATATATTTTTCTAAATATGCAGCCAACATACCTGAACTTTTTAAAACTATCTTTATAGTAGCATCTAGTGCAGTATGAGAAATGGTGGTAGTGACACATGATTTCAGACTGTACCGTGAGGAAGAGTGCCTGTGGGTGACTGAACAAACAGAAGAGAGAAACTGCCTATAACCGCCTGGTGGAGTAGTCAAAACCTACCTTCTTAGCGGACACTGTGGCCTGGGGCTGGAAAAATATTGCAAATGTACGGACTGTCAATACACACATGAAGGTAGGTGCAGATTGAGGTTCCCCGTAACCAACAACCTGCCCCTAGCAGCATGTGTGTATTGTGCGCCTGAAAGTGGTGCCACTCTTAACCATGGTTTTCATGATGCAGCACATGTGGATCATTACATTTATGAAATGAATAAAAATTGATATATATAGCGACAAATGTGGTGCATTCTGATACTACGGTGTTGAGTGGCACCGCACACATGCAACTTGGGGTAGGAAGGGTCCCCGGTTCCATAAAACCTGCACCAAGTTGCATGTGTGCATTGTGCCCCTGGATGCGGTGCCACTCAACGCCGTAGTATCGGAACGCACCACATCTGCTGCAATATATAAGTGTATGAATACACTTGTGAACCCCCCAAAAAATTGTGTATATATATATATATATATTGTTAAGTTTGATTAACTTTCAGGAAAAAGCAATACCTTAATACACAAATGTTCAGGCCGCTGCGACCGCTAAGCGTGTGTGTGATAAACCTCTATGAATGCGTACACGTTGCGTAAGCACGCCGACACGCTGTGAGCACAATGCAGCTACACGTGTGGGTGAATAAACTTTAAACCCCTAACAGGAAAGGAATGCGACACCAATTGTATATGTTATGTTGTGGTCCAACGCAGCAACAAATATTTACAACAGAAATACAACAATACAAGAGAAAAGGCTACAACCAATGGATACATACGTTTTGTTCGCCTGCGCCACCCAGATCCGGTTCTCAGTCAGTCTAGCAAAATTACATTCAGATAATTAACCTGAGACCGGACAGGAGGCCTTGTTTTTATACAATGGTCCAAAACACAATACAATGGGAAATGTATGCTCTTCTTCCATTGGTCCGGGGGTGGGACATATCCTGTGCACTGGGGATCATTGGTCAGCTCAAACGGTGGGTGATGGCTAAGTCCTGAGATGTGATTACTGTTGTTTACATCCGAGTTCCTGCCTCAAGACCAGTTAAACCCACCACATTATCATACATAAATCCGGTATTACTAATAATTAATTGCCGCAATATGAGACAATATCCTCATACCCACTGGATTACTGCTTATGTGACCCTGAACAATATGATCCCACACATGATATGTTTATCCATTCCCATCCTCGAGATATGTGTACAGTATGTTTGTATATATATATATTTTCCTGCTATTAAAATTAGATATGAAATCTATCTATCTATCTATATATGTATATATATATATATATATATTACCATGAGTTAGATGTATTAAACTATGGGGGTAATTCCAAGTTGATCGCAGCAGGAAATTTTTTAGCAGTTGGGCAAAACCATGTGCACTGCAGGGGGGCAGATATAACATTTGCAGAGAGAGTTAGATTTGGGTGTGGTGTGTTCAATCTGCAATCTAAATTGCAGTGTAAAAATAAAGCAGCCAGTATTTACCCTGCACAGAAACAAAATAACCCACCCAAATCTAACTCTCTCTGCAAATGTTATATCTGCCCCCCTGCGGTGCACATGGTTTTGCCCAACTGCTAAAAAAATTCCTGCTGCGTTCAACTTGGAATTACCCCCTATGTGTATGAGAATATAAATGTTATACATTTGATATTTCATACATCAAATGTCTGGTCTGTAAATGTCTTTTTTGTGGTTTTGCAAGTTGTTAAGAAAGTACGGGTTTGGCTTGCGTTCTTGTCTAGGATATATTGTTCTTTTGTTTGTTCTGGCTCCCAGTGCAACAATGACAGTCCAGTATCTGTTGACTCACTATACAACTCTAAAACAATGGGGGCAAACAACGGTATTTATATTCCCCATAGCTCAGGGTCTATTTTCCATGATCACAAAGCTTTGCATAAACAAGACAGTCTGATACATTCAAGACACTGTTTGTAATTGAGTTCTTGGAAGTATCGCCTATGAATGTGTATGAGTGATTTGATTATTTTGTGTGCGCACAGTAACTTGCCGTTGAAGACTGTACAGACTGTGTGTAAATTATGCACTATATGGATTAAAATATTAAATATGGCTTTGTGGCTTTTCTATGCGAATGCATATGTTACCGTATTTACTCATACCACGTGCTAATACGCAGGGCTTCATGAGCCAATGTACGCAGCTTCCGGGTATGCGCCCGCACGGCTGGTACGCAACCGCACAGAGGCCACAATGTGTGGTGTTTGCACGTGATGCATGTGGGTATAATATTTTTGACTTCGACAGTCCACCCTTTGGCAGCAAACAATAACTGCCACACAAAACCAATAACACTGAAAATATTACATTTACAATATGTAAAACGTTCTGGTAACGGGAAGAGTTGTAGGTGGGAAATATATAGCCTAGTGGGATAGGAAAAAGCATGTATGTATGAGTAAATGTTTGAGGGGGATGTATCATTGTGCCTTATATATTCTAAGTAAGCTTCAAAGTACTGCGGAGTATACATTTAATTCTTCTCATCCCGTATTAAGGGTCTGTACATGGGCAAACAAACATTACCGAGCTCTTTCTAGGCAAGGGCCATTAGCCCTCACCTTGTCCGGCATCTTATAATAACAAATAGGGAGCACATTAATCTGATGATACATGTGGGGGAGATGTATGTGTATGCTATTATGTGTGGATAAAGTTTACCGACTATGTGTGTTATTAACTGAAGATTACAGAGATGAGGGTAAGACATATAAAAATACATTCACATAAATTCATGTACATTGATGTCGTTTCCGGTTGTGGATGACCCTGGGTAGAGGGGAAAACAGAAAGATGGTAAAAGAAACAGGCCATGAAATTAATTTGCATTCCTTATCACAACACTGTTTTTACGGTTGGGTCATATACCAAATCTGCCGCTGTTACAACACCCTTGCTCCTTAGACTCATCAAATTTGTCTTATGCTTTCGCCGCCTCAAAATTCGAACCCATCTGAATATCAGACCGATAATTATGATGACACCCAGAATACAGAAGAAACTTTCCCAGAATCGCAATTACATTTTGTGCCCACTCCCCTAACCCAGAGAACCATTTGAGTGTGTTCAACCATGAGGCCCAGCCGGTCAATTCATTACCCACAGCCGTTAAGGTAAGGTTGTGCTTCCTTCTGAACTCCCACTTCAACTGCAAGATCTAGTCCATCTTTTGATCGATGATCTCCGTTGGGTTTTCAGTACTGTTCGTAATATACGTACAGCACTTCACACCATATTGAGTTGCCACAGTAACACAGTACCCACCTGTCACGGCCGTGACGTAATTTAAGACCATCCTGTGCTGGACCAGCTCCTTCTTGTAGGCCTGCAGCTCCCTAGTCGTATACCTGAAGGTGTCATCATACATCTCAGTGATATTATCTATCAAGTTCGCCAGCGCATGGATGTACCTATCATTTATCATTCCTCTGGCAGTATGGGTGACATCTAATGCGAGAAGAATTTGAATCCTGGTGGATACATGGATCAAATCAGAGGCTGTGGGCTCTGTCCTATCTATGAGGTGTCTCTTGACAATGTGTTCATAATGTGTATGAGTATAAGGAGTCTGAGCGTTGCGGTGAATATATTTCATTTTGTCGTGTGCAATTGTCATAACCCCTGGTAGTACTCTGCCAATGTAACACAACCCTTCAGAGCTCGGAGTAAGCCACTTGTATGCTTTCCTTCCACATATGAAGTAGGCATCATCTGGAAGAACATAGGGGACAAAATGCAACAAGATCATATTACAGATTTTTCTTATAAGGAAACCGGTCCCCAGTGCTCCCATTTGCTCAGTACAAGTATCGGGCTGGATGATGTGGGCACAATATCCCTGTGACACTTTTCCAGCCCACATGGTTTTAATCCCACATGTATACCTGTATCGGAAGTACCTCCCACTTGTGGCTATCTTACGTACAAGTTCGGAGTTGATGTATTTCTTGTCCACCGGTCTCCCCCCCCCCCCGTAATTCAAGTACCTCATTTACTGTTAAAGGGTATGGCACTAATCCCGACTTAATCTGTCCTTGAGGTGCTTGCGAGCACACCCACTAATGAGTGGTAATCACTGAAAGGATGTCCACCCATGTTGATATTATTGTTTGACTGACATCTCGGGATGCACCCATCTTCAATTATGTTGTCGCAATGCGCACATATACAGTATTCATCAGACAATAACCCTTCACATTGCCTCCGAGCTCCGTGACTACCAGACCTCTTACTAATACCAGCCTTGACCAAAGTGATGGACTGATCCTGGGGTCCTACGAATCCATACTCTCCATCAGAACCCATTCCAGATCCTTGCTCGACCTCTCGGTGGCCCTCACAAAAACAAATTGTTCTGAACAAAAATAGAGTCACAAGAAAAAGCCAGAACACAGTTTCTTGGTGTGGATCCATTTCGTTGAGAAAAATAGCAAGGGAGAAAAAATTAAAAATGCAGTGGGAAGGTGAAAAAAGATTAATGTTATGACAACCATCCTTGATTTTGCTGTTCTCCATGCTCAGGTGCCATCCAACAGTCCTGCCTCTCAGCTTTCCCGGATCAGATTCTCTAGTGATACGAGGTTCTCTTCACCTTTCTCTTTTTCACGAGTTTTCTCCGGGTCAGCGACCTTCTTGCAGTGGGACATGTGGACCCAAGTCTCTCTCTCGGCAACCTTCAGTGCTGTCGTGCTGGTCAACAAAACTTGATACGGTCTTTCCCACATGTCAATGAGGCAACCTGAGTGTAGAAAATAAGAATTTACTTACCGATAATTCTATTTCTCGGAGTCCGTAGTGGATGCTGGGGTTCCTGAAAGGACCATGGGGAATAGCGGCTCCGCAGGAGACAGGGCACAAAAAAGTAAAGCTTTTACCAGATCAGGTGGTGTGCACTGGCTCCTCCCCCTATGACCCTCCTCCAGACTCCAGTTAGGTACTGTGCCCGGACGAGCGTACACAATAAGGGAGGCAATTTGAATCCCGGGTAAGACTCATACCAGCCACACCAATCACACCGTACAACTTGTGATCTAAACCCAGTTAACAGTATGATAACAGAAAAAGCCTCTTAAAGATGGCTCCTTAACAATATAACCCGAATTTGTTAACAATAACTATGTACAGTATTGCAGATAATCCGCACTTGGGATGGGCGCCCAGCATCCACTACGGACTCCGAGAAATAGAATTATCGGTAAGTAAATTCTTATTTTCTCTATCGTCCTAAGTGGATGCTGGGGTTCCTGAAAGGACCATGGGGATTATACCAAAGCTCCCAAACGGGCGGGAGAGTGCGGATGACTCTGCAGCACCGAATGAGAGAATTCCAAGTCCTCTTTTGCCAGGGTATCAAATTTGTAGAATTTTACAAACGTGTTTTCCCCCGACCACGTAGCTGCTCGACAGAATTGTAATGCCGAGACCCCTCGGGCAGCCGCCCAAGATGAGCCCACCTTCCTTGTGGAATGGGCCTTAACAGATTTAGGCTGTGGCAGGCCTGCCACAGAATGAGCAAGTTGAATTGTGTTACAAATCCAACGAGCAATCGTCTGCTTAGAAGCAGGGGCACCCAACTTGTTGGGTGCATATAGTATCAACAGCGAGTCAGATTTTCTGACTTCAGCCGTCCTTGAAATGTATATTTTTAAGGCTCTGACAACGTCCAACAACTTGGAGTCCTCCAAGTCGCCAGTGGCCGCAGGCACCACAATAGGTTGGTTCAGGTGAAACGCTGATACCACTTTAGGGAGAAAATGCGGACGAGTCCTCAGTTCTGCCCTATCCGAATGGAAGATTAGATAAGGGCTTTTATAAGATAAAGCCGCCAATTTAGATACTCTCCTGGCGGAAGCCAGGGCCAGTAACATAGTCACTTTCCATGTGAGATATTTAAAATCCACCTTTTTCAATGGTTCAAACCAATGGGATTTGAGGAAATCTAAAACTACATTTAGATCCCACGGTGCCACCGGAGGCACCACAGGAGGCTGTATATGCAGTACTCCTTTAACAAAAGTCTGTACCTCAGGAACTGAGGCCAATTCTTTTTGGAAGAATATTGACAGGGCCGAAATTTGAACCTTAATAGATCTCAATTTGAGACCCATAGACAATCCTGATTGTAGGAAATGTAGGAAACGACCCAGTTGAAATTCCTCCGTCGGAACACTCCGATCCTCGCACCACGCGACATATTTTCGCCAAATGCGGTGATAATGTTTCGCGGTGACTTCCTTCCTTGCCTTAATCAAGGTAGGAATGACTTCTTCTGGAATGCCTTTCCCTTTTAGGATCTGGCGTTCAACCGCCATGCCGTCAAACGCAGCCGCGGTAAGTCTTGAAAGAGACAGGGACCCTGTTGTAGCAGGTCCCTTCTCAGAAGTAGAGGGCACGGGTCGTCCGTGACCAACTCTTGAAGTTCCGGGTACCAAGTCCTTCTTGGCCAATCCGGAGCCACTAGTATTGTTCTTACTCCTCCTCACCGTATAATCTTCAATACCTTTGGTATGAGAGGCAGAGGAGGAAACACATATACTGATTTGTACACCCAAGGTGTTACCAGTGCGTCCACAGCTATTGCCTGTGGATCTCTTGACCTGGCGCAATACTTGTCCAGTTTCTTGTTGAGGCGAGACGCCATCATGTCTACCATTGGTCTTTCCCAACAGTTTATTAGCATGTGGAAGACTTCTGGATGAAGACCCCCCTCTCCCGGGTGAATATCGTGTCTGCTGAGGAAGTCTGCTTCCCAGTTGTCCACGCCCGGGAAGAACACTGCTGACAGTGCTATTACGTGATTCTCCGCCCAGCGAAGAATCTTGGCAGCTTCTGCCATTGCACTCCTGCTTCTTGTGCCGCCCTGTCTGTTTACATGGGCGACCGCCGTGATGTTGTCCGACTGAATCAACACCGGTTTTCCTTGCAGGAGTGGTTCCGCCTGGCTTAGAGCATTTTAGATTGCTCTTAGTACCAGAATGTTTATGTGAAGAGACTTTTCCAGGTTCGTCCATACCCCCTGGAAGTTTCTTCCTTGTGTGACTGCTCCCCAACCTCTCAGGCTGGCGTCCGTGGTCACCAGGATCAAATCCTGTATGCCGAATCTGCGGCCCTCCAATAGATGAGCCTTTTGCAACCACCACAGAAGATATACCCTTGTCCTTGGCGACAGGGTTATTCGCAGGTGCATCTGAGGATGCGACCCTGACCATTTGTCCAACAGATCCCTTTGGAAAATTCTTGCATGGAATCTGCCGAATGGAATTGCTTCGTAAAAAGCCACCATTTTTCCCAGGACTCTTGTGCATTGATGTACAGACACCTTTCCTGGTTTTAGGAGGTTCCTGACAGGTCGGATAACTCCTTGGCTTTTTCCTCGGGAAGAAAAACCTTTTTCTGAACCGTGTCCAGAATCATCCCTAGGAACAGCAGACGTATCGTCGGAAAACAGCTGCGATTCTTGGAATATTTAGAATCCAGTCGTGCCGTCGAAGAACTACTTTAGATAGTGCTCTTCCGACCTCCAACTGTTCTCTGGAACTTGCCCTTTTTAGGTCGTGCAAGTAAGGGATAATTTAGATGCCTTTTTTCTTTGAAGAAACATCTTTTCGGCCATTACCTTGGTAAAAAGGCCCGGGGTGCCGTGGATAATTCAAACGGCATCGTCTGAAACTGATATTGACAGTTCTGTACCACGAACCAGAGGTACCCTTGATGAGAAGGACAAAATTTGGACATGGAGGTAATCCTTGATGTCCAGGGACACCATATAGTCCCCTTTTTTCCGGTTCGCTATCACTGCTCTGAGTGACTTTATCTCGATTTGAACCTTTTATGTAAGTGTTCAAAACATTTTAGATTTAGACTATGTGTCACCAAGCCGTCTGGCTTCAGTACCACAATATAGTGTGGAAAAATAATACCCTTTTCCTTGTCGTAGGAGGGGTACTTTGATTATCACCTGCTGGATATACCGCTTGTGAATTGTTTCCAATGCTGCCTCCCTGTCGGAGGGAGCCGTTGGTAAAGCAGACTTCAGGAACCTGCGAGGAGAAGATGTCTCGACTCTCCAATCTTTACCCCTGGGATAATACTCGTACGATCTAGGGGTCAACTTGCGAGTGATCCCACTGCGCCCTGAGACTCTTGAGACTACCCCCCCACCTTGAGTCCGCTTGCACGGCCCCAGCGTCATGCTGAGGACTTGGCAGACGCGGTGGAGGGCTTCTTTTCCTGGGAAAGGGCTGCCTGCTGCAGTCTACTTCCCTTACCTCTATGTCTGGGCAGATATGACTGGCCTTTTGCCTGCATGCCCTCATGGGAAAGGAAAGATTGAGGCTGAAAAGACGGTGTCTTTTTTAGCTGAGATGTAACTTGGGGTAAAAAAGGTTGGATTTCCCAGCTGTTGCTGTGGTCCCCAGGTCCGATGGACCGACCCCCAAATAACTCCTTCCCTTTATACAGCAATACTTCCATCTGCCGTATGGGATCTGTATCACCTGACCACTGTCGTGTCCCTGACATCTTCTGGGAGATATGGACAACGCACTTATCTTGATGCCAGAGAGCAAATATCCCTCTGTGCATCTCACATACATATATATAGAATGCATCCTATTAAATGCTCTACATGAATAAAATATTTTCAGTCAGGGAATCCGACCAAGCCAACCCAGCACTGCATCTCCAGGCTGATGGCGATCGCTGGTCGCAGTATAACCACCGTATGTGTGTATATACTTTTTTGGATATTTTTCCAGCTTCCTATCAGCTGGCTCCTTGAGGGCGGCCGTATCTGGAGACGGTAACGCCACTTGATAAGCGTGTGAGCGCCTTATCACCCTAAGGGGTGTTTCCCAACGTACCCTAATTTCTGGCGGGAAAGGGTATAACGCCAATATTTGCTATCGGGGTAACCCTACGCATCATCACACACTTCATTTTATTTTATCTGATTCAGGAAAAACTACAGGTAGTTTTTTCCACTCCCACATAATACCCTTTCTTGTGGTACTTGTAGTATCAGAAACACGTAACACCTCCTTCATTGCCCTTAACGTGTGGCCCTAATGAGAAATACGTTTGTTTATTCACCGTCGACACTGTATTCAGTGTCCGTGTCTGTGTCGACCGACTGAGGTAAATGGGCGTTTTTAAAACCCCTGACGGTGTTTCTGAGACGCCTGGACCGGTCCTAATAGATTGTCGGCCGTCTCATGTCGTCAACCGACCTTGCAGCGTGTTGACATTCTCACGTAATTCTCTAAATAAGCCATCCATTCCGGTGTCGACTCCCTAGAGAGTGACATCACCATTACAGGCAATTTCTCCGCCTCCTCACCAACATCGTCCTCATACATGTCGACACACACGTGCCGACACACAGCACACACACCGGGAATGCTCTGACAGAGGACAGGACCCACTAGCCCTTTGGGGAGACAGAGGGAGAGTCTGCCAGCACACACCAAAACGCTATAATTATATAGGGACAACCTTATATAAGTGTTTCTCCCTTATAGCATCTTTTATATATATACAATATCGCCAAAATCAGTGCCCCCCCTCTCTGTTTTAACCCTGTTTCTGTAGTGCAGTGCAGGGGAGAGCCTGGGAGCCTTCTCTCCAGCTTTTCTGTGAGAGAAAATGGCGCTGTGTGCTGAGGAGATAGGCCCCGCCCCTTTTACGGCGGGCTCGTCTCCCGCTATTTTTGAAGTTAGGCAGGGGTTAAATATCTCCATATAGCCTCTGTGGGCTATATGTGAGGTATTTTTTGCCTCTAATAAGGTTTTTATTTGCCTCTCAGAGCGCCCCCCCCAGCGCTCTGCACCCTCAGTGACTGTTGTGTGAAGTGTGCTGAGAGGAAAATGGCGCACAGCTGCAGTGCTGTGCGCTACCTTTATGAAGACTCAGGAGTCTTCAGCCGCCGATTTTGGACCTCTTCTCTCTTCAGCGTCTGCAAGGGGGCCGGCGGCGCGGCTCCGGTGACCATCCAGGCTGTACCTGTGATCGTCCCTCTGGAGCTAGTGTCCAGTAGCCAAGCAGCAAATCCACTCTGCACGCAGGTGAGTTCACTACTTCTCCCCTAAGTCCCTCGTTGCAGTGATCCTGTTGCCAGCAGGACTCACTGTAAAGTAAAAAACCTAAGCTAAACTTTCTCTAAGCAGCTCTTTAGGAGAGCCACCTAGATTGCACCCTTCTCGTTCGGGCACAAAATCTAACTGGAGTCTGGAGGAGGGTCATAGGGGGAGGAGCCAGTGCACACCACCTGATCTGGTAAAAGCTTTACTTTTTTGTGCCCTGTCTCCTGCGGAGCCGCTATTCCCCATGGTCCTTTCAGGAACCCCAGCATCCACTTAGGACGATAGAGAAAATTTTGAATCATCACATAATCCCCAGGTTCAATGTCATGACAAGTACTGATTGGTAGGTCAGGAATTGCCAGTTTTAGATTCTTTTGCTGGTTTCTCAGTTGCTGGCTCAACCTAACCAAATATTGCCCAGTCATTTCATTATTGCACTTCAAATCATCCTGGGGGTCTATCATTACATGGGGTTGTCATCCAAAAAGAACTTCGAAGGGTGATAAGTTAAGCGGCGACCTGGGAGTGGTTCTGATGCTGTACAACACTAGTGGCAGTGCTTCTGGCCACAACAGTCCAGTTTCAGCCATCACTTTGCTCAGCTTGTTCTTAATAGTGCTATTCATTCTCTCCACCTTCGCACTGGCCTGTGGCCGGTATGGAGTATGTAGCTTACTATTACTACCCATCAGTTTGCACATGACCTGAAAGACTTCACCTGTAAAATGGGTACCCCTACCACTTTCAATTATTTTAGGGATACCATATCTGCACACAAATTCCCACATGATTTTCTTTGCAGTGAATATGGCAGTATTTGTGGCAGCGGGGAATGCTTCTACCCAGTTCGAAAAGACATCGGTACATACTAAAACATACTTTAAATTCCTACAGGGTGGTAGCTGTATAAAGCCGATTTGTATTACCTGGAAAGGTCCGTCTGTAGGAGGGATATGGGATGGCTCCGTTGTTATTGTCTTACCAATATTCTTCCTCAAGCAAGTAAGACATGTCATTGCTTTCTTGCTCGCCTGAGAAGAGAACCCTGGTGCACTCCAGTAGGCTCTTACCAATTTGCACATACCTTCCTTGCCTAGATGAGTCAGACCGTGTGCCGCCTCAGCTAGGCTTGGGAGATATGCCCTGGGGGCCACTGGCTTACCGTGTCCATCTCTCCAAAGTCCTTAGGACTCCTGACCATATCCCGTCGCCTTCCAGACAGCCTTCTCCTGTAGGGAACACAAATTTTGCATTTTGATTTAACTGTTGTGTATTTGTTGTGTATGGTAAAAACATCTCTAGAGGAGAGAGAGGAGAAGAGAAAAAAAAAGAAAATGTCAGGTTTGCGTTCATCAACGGGCTGTCACACCATCATGCATATCAGTGTCTGTACAAAATCTCCCTTCACCAGTAGTCTCATTCTCCACCCTTTGTGCATGACAAGGCACACTGCAGTAATACTGGTGCCATCGTGCTGGGAAGATATACCGGGTTCGGGTAGAACTCTGAAGGACCAATAAGGCATGTGGTGCATGAACTGTAATCGGGTCCATGTATTGTACCCCCCTGAAGGTGAACGTAAAAGATGAAGAGGAAACTGTGAAGAAAAACCGAATAGAGTTTGGTAACAGAGGTTTTGTAGAGGTGAAGAGGATTTTATTAAAATGACAACTGGATTGGGCACTACGGGGAATTGATTCTCTACTTTGTCTACTCCCCTTTAAAGTTTGTGCTTGTTGTATCACTACTGGGACTATCCCAGCCATCAATCCAGTGTCCTGTCCATCCTAAGTTCATAGGGAACCCTGTATTTTGCGAGATCATTTCCTCTGCCTGTGATAGACATGAATCTAGAACAGTGGAATGCAACATTAGTCTTTGAGGGTTTCTAACATACCTTGTACTTCCTGAGCGGGAGTACAATATATGTATTTCACATTTAACAAAATCTCTGTCGATTAAGTTAGTCAGGGGCCACTGCTGCTAGGAAAAAAAGGAAAGGGTTTAGCATCATAGAGGCCCAATCGTAACTTCTGCAGGTTTTGTCATTCCTCCCATTTGCCGAATTAGTGTTTACCAGTGATCTTATCCGGACGAAGAATTTTCTGGTACTGCAAAAAAAACAAAAAAACAACAAGCTTCTAGGTCATGCGAAGTATTCATTCAATCCATCTCATCCCGTATTAAGGGTCTGTACATGGTCCAACAAACATTTCTGAGCTCATCTAGACTAGGGGCATTACTAGAAATGAATACTTTTTATGTGGTAACAAAAAGAAATACCCGGGGGTTACCCTATCTCTGTCCGCTTTCCTACTGGCAAATACTAATGTGCGGATAGGTTATTCTCCATTTATGATGTTACTTACTTGATTTTTATTTTATTTTTGGGTTTTACTATTTATGTACTCGAATGACTCCATACTTACCAGTTCCACTGGTCTCAGCCACTTCCCCTGCAGGCTACTGCTCCTCTTTTACCGGTTGGATACTCCTCTGAGTGCATGAGAAATGGCTGAAACCAGTCAGGTCGCCTTCTCCTCCTAAATAAAACTTTGACATTCATTAGTACATATATAGGTTACATTCATATTTTTCATATTTTTATTTTTATTATTGTCTATAGTTTGTATGCTGGCTGTAACTTCTTATTATTTATTTATTTATTTATTTATTTATTTGCAGTTTCTTATATAGCGCAGCATATTCCGTTGCGCTTTACAATTAGAACAACAGTTATAGAATAAAACTGGGCAAAGACAGACATAGAGGTAGGAAGGCCCTGCTCGCAAGCTTACAATCTATAGGGAAATAGGCATTGATACACAAGGATAGATGCAACCTGTTACATAATGGTTCCCCAGATTGCTAGGTTCTTAGTGGGTTGTATGATATGATCACCCAGCAATGTTGGAAGACAAAATGTGAGGTTAACTGCTTCCACATCTACATATGGCAGCGTACTTGCTTTCTCTTTTTTTTCCTACTTATTTATTGTTGCTACAAGTTCAAACAGTTATTATATTTTCGTTCTTGTCTTATATGACTTTGGTTAGACATACTACCTGCAATACCTCAGGATCAAAACCCACCAACTCTAGGAAATGATGCCCTATCATCCACTATCATTCTCACCCATTCAACACAAAAAGCCTCTACGTGTGGACCATACTTTCCACACATTATCTCCTCTGCACATTTTCACACAGTACGTGCCTCAATAAACCAAGCGGGCCCTCTTGGCCTCCGCTCTCCAGCCTGAACCCTGGCTGCTGAACGTTTCTCGCTTTTTGACACGATCCCCAAATGAACAATACAAGCAAACGGTGAAAGTTCTTTGAGCACTCTTCACTTGCTCCTGCCCCCGCTGGCCTTTACTACGACCCATTCCAACAGTGGAAAACCCGATGTACCCAACCTTAGGCTCCTACCAGACCCTTCAGCACTGTAATTTCTTTCAGCGGAGTTTCTGTTGGAATATTTTCCTGAGAGAGCCAGCGAAAAATTCCTTTTCAGTATCTATTTACTGGAATTTTTGTAGGATGAGAAACAACTTATCGATCACCCTTTCCAGTAAATGTCCACCAGGGAGATTTCCTGAGGAACTCAGCGAAAACCCCCTTTGTTTACACAAATCATGTCTGCATATGCTTTACAAAGAGCATATGACACAACTGCGCAAAATAACACAAATGGTATCACGTTGCGCTGCGTATAACACACGGACACGCGGTCCAATCGCACGTCCTATAGATACTTGTTATCTATATGCCCTACGATCACCGGAGCGTAACACAAACACCTTCACAATCTATTTATCAAGCTCCTTTGCACGTTTTAAATCACACAATACGTGCTTCAATACCTGATTAATACGCAAGGTTGCGACCCTTCCATGCCGTTGAGCCTCTACTAACTCAGCGTCTCCACGGGGGTTCCCAATTTCCGGGGTTCAATACGTCCACTCCTAACTTCCACTCACACAAATACACAGTGTTTTTCTGTACAGAAAAATATCACTCCCTTTGATTGATAGCTTGCCGCAGAGGTATTACACTTTAAAAAAAATATTATATTAATCTGCTTTTAAAATCAGATAGTTACTTGTTATTGTATAACTATATCTTTTACTCCGCCTAATAAATTTATTTCTATTGTGTGGTTTAATTTGCGCTCGCTACTTCGCGCAACCTTGCATAAACACGAGACCGTGCGCGTCCCTGCACCACGTGCGTGTTCGTACGTTTACCTCACGTACCATACCACGTGTACACCATGCGTTTGCAACTCAATATACCACACGTATAACTATCAAATGTGAGTAAAAATGCTACCGCCCACTTACACAATACACAATTGTTCCTTACACTCGCCGGACGTTACCTCCAAAAGTAATCCTCCTTTGAGTGTTTACCTAAATTATTAGGCCGGAACTGTGTATTGTGTTAATTATAATTACTCCCTTAACAAACTATATCAAATATATAACAATTAAACGTATCCGATTTTATGCAAATCTATAATGACTATTGACTATAATTTAAATGCTATGATTCAGATTGGATAGCTGTCTTTTAGAACATACGCTGATATAAATATACACATAATTATATAATAATATAATATATATACACCATTTACTGCACTTCTATGTAACTTCTTCACCCCTCATATGTATTCGTAAACACATACTGAATAAATGTAGTTTCTCTCAGAGCCTCTATTTTGCATATCAAAGATGTTTGCCTGGCTGTACTAAAGTGGTTGAACAAGTTAATTAACATTTCAATGGCTATCCTACCCTAGCAAACAAGAGTTAACAAATCCTGGAAAGAAAAAAAAAAGACTTTTTTTTATCTGTGTGTAATTTCTTACATCAAGTATTCATCTCACTAGGCCAAATTGAAACTATTTGTAATTGACTATGGAATGGGTTAAATAAATTCATTGGTAGCTTATAAATGGTGTTGGATTTGTACATATATGTTGTTTATTTGTGACAAAGGAAACTGATTGTTTTAAACAGACTGAAAGTCAGCTGTTAGCTAAGTTGGATAAAGTGACCTTCCTAAAATGGCCACTGCTCCTCCCCCTTATTCACAAGCCATATGGCTTGACCAAAATGGAGGACACCATGTGGCTAACTCTTTTGTCACAAAGAAATCACAATCTATAGAAGCACCGGAAGTTACTTTAGGCCTGGGTTTAAAAGTATGCGAATTGGCCTCAGCATGCTAACACAGCTATATTGTACCTATGCACTATTTTTTTTAAATGCTTTTTAAATTTACTTAACAGATAAACAATCCAATCTGAATCAAACACAATATGACTTATTTGAACTTTGTTTTGCAACAATAAAAATACGCTGTAGCATTTTAAATACTGTGCATTTATATATTGTCCCTTGAATTTCATATCAGCGCCTTACTGATAACACAAAAAACAAATGGCAAGTGATTCAGCAGCATGTCGCGATGCGTCCATCGTTAGCTGGTAGACCACAGCCGCGTCTGTACAGTGCATCATTAAGTACGTGATATCCCAGACGAGGCCTCAACTGAGAAAGTCATATTTATTTCTATTGTGTATCTAAAATGCCAGCGCTAATGCTTCGACACTACCCATAACGTCTCAACAGAATTTACAATCCCCTCGTAAATATCTTCCCGTATATCATGTTTTAATAATGGCTTTACGTAAAGACATACTCCTCCACCCCATTTTTTTAATCTGTCTCTCCTGAACAGCATATATCCCTCCAGATTGATGTCCAATTAGGAGATTCGTCCCACCAAGTTTCAGTAATGCCTATAATATACTGTTTGCTTGCTGCAAGGACTTCTAGTTCCCCCTTTGTTCCTGTAAGGCTTCTAGCATCTACATACATACAATTAAGATAAATATTCCCCATTGTGCTAGGGACATCATTTTCTATATGCAGTATTGATGACCCATAATCGTCATTAGTTAGTGTTTTGGCAAAACCCTTGGTAATACCCTTGTTAGTACCCTTGCCGGCTGCTCTTTCCCTCCCTCCTTCTCCACCCCTATTTAGTTCACTACCTCCATCCTTACTATTCTCACTGCATGACCTGTAGTTTCTAGCTACACACTCCCCCCAAGCACCTAGTTTAAAATCTTCTCCAACCTTTTTACCATCCTTCCCCCCAGCACTGCTGCCCCCTCCTCATTCAAGTGCAATCCATTGCAATAAAAAAGATGTCACCTGACTGAGACGTCTGCCCAGTGTTCCAGGAACACAAACCCCTCTTTCTGCACCAGTCTCTAAGCCACACATTTACCTCCCTAATCTCCCTATGCCTTCCTGGGCTAGCGCGTGGCACAGGTATTTCGGAGAATATTACCTTAGCGGTCCTTGCCTTTAGTTTCTGGCCTAAGCCACCTACCACTAACTTTGTTTTTGGTGCCAACATGCACCAATACCGCCGGGTCATTCCCAGCCCTTCCCAACAATCTCGCTCTCCATGCACATCAATGAGCCTTGCATGTCCATGATCCTGTCACCTAACAAATGACTTACAAACACTGCATAATAGTAAAGACAATAATTTAAAAAAAATAATAATAATTAAGCATAAACACAATTACATCCCCAACTAGAAAAAAATTGATAAACCTGTAGGCAACCTAAAAATGCACACGCCATATGGCTTAAACACACACACATTGTCCTTTGGAGCTTCAACTGACACATACCGTCAAGCATAACTGAAACTTCATATGAATAAGAAGGAAATAATAAAATTCTATGTTCTCATCTGCTTTACAGTTAATACTGTGCTGTGAACCTGGGAGCATAAAACACTCAATTGTTCCAGGTGTGTGTAATGGTGGACAGGAAAGTATTACTGGTCTTTCTCAGTTTGGGAAGTGAACTCTCCCTTGTTTTAAGCAATATGTTGCCAACAACTGACTAAATGACTATGCAAAGTTCTGGTCCCCTGCATGCAAGGAACCTCCGAAACCAGTGACCAAATCCTATTTGCCAATCACAGTCAAGGGTCAGAAGGGCAGTGTAGTAGCTGCTATAGTGTCAATGAATTCCAAATCTCCTCATTTTAGGGGTTTTCCATTCTTTGATGGGGTCCTACAGGAACAAGGTATGGAATAGGTAATTGTCTTACAGGAACTGAGCTATTGGGAAACAAAACCACGGAAAACCCTTTACCATATCAACTTCATGGGATTAGATATGGTAAGAAAAATCTTTTTTTACTTTTGTCATGCTTATTTCTAGGGAACTGTTCCCGAAACCCTATTTTATATTTGTGCAATGCCAGTACAAAAAGGATGCGGCATTGGCCATTTTCCTCTTTACAGATGGATACTTGTGATGTTCTGCGCATGCACAGATGCTTTAAGTGAGATTATACTGATATTTATGAATGCCAAACAACTGAGGGCAGGTTCTGTTTTAATAAACATATTTTCTAGTGCTGTTCTTGTATATGCATGGATTCCTGGCCTTCTCTTGACATATATGGAGAACACAATAGAACTCCTTTCTATAGAGAAGAATAGTGAATATGCGGTCATTGTTTTGCTGATATCCATAGAGTATACTGATCTCAGTTTCAGTACAAAACATGTGGACAGAGTTTAGATACATATAGAGGACTTTCAGTCTTACAGAAGGGATTTTTGTTGGCCGATATAAAGTAGAATGTTCTCTATCAATTACATATAGAAGACTTTTACATTTGGAGAAGTGAAACAACCTTTATACATGTACAGTAGAGTTACGGCTGTATAATTACATAAAGCGTTATCATTGTGGAAAGCACTGTTTAAACTCCAAACTACAGATGTGAACCTGACCATTTTTGCTGGTTTTGATTTTGGTTCTAATTTGTCGTCTAGTTTTGATTTTGGTTTTGCCAACATGCTATGACTGGTTTTTGCTTTGAATTTTTTCAAAAATGTACAAAAAAGTACATTTAAATAATTTTGTTCCTTCAGTATCATTGACCACAGTGAAACTAATTTAAATTCATTTCCAGTCAACCCACCTCACAGCTCACATTATTGTTTTCATCCAGTATAGGCCAAAGGCAGAAGCAAGCTGGCTGCTTAGTAAGCGACAGAACAGCGTCACAAATACACAGCAATTTATAGTATATGTATGAAACCTTGTCACACAGCAGTGACAGAAAAGTGGTGCAAGATGGAATTGTCCTTGAGCTCTCCCATCCACTCATGTTGTATATTAAAAAGGACATGCACAGTTTAACAAACCAAGCACTTCAGTGACTGCCACTTTTGTGGCTGAAGTGCTTGGTTTGTTTGGGCCCTCACAAAACAATTTTTTATAAAGACTACCACTGATAAGTAATGAGGAGGTTGATGATGAGGGTGTTAATTACATTATAATCTTGTACAATAAATGTCATGAACAATTATTAGGTAACATGGAGGAGGTGCCTAGATGGCTAATGTCCCTACATCTACTAACTTTGGCCTCACAAATGGAGCAGATGCCTTCAAAAACATTGTCAGGATTTGGGTAAAAATAATCCAACACCCAAGAGGTGGCTTTTTTGGTCGTATGCCCAGGCATCACAATGGCTTGCTTTTTATCACAGGCAAGAACTGCAGCCACTGTTGGCTGATACAAACAACATTATCAACATTCTCATCCTCAGTGTCAGATAGTAGTAGCACACACATATCCTGCTCATCCTGTTCCACTTCCACACAAACAGCCTCAATTTCCATTATGTACTGCTACCCACATGTGCAGATGATGCAGAAATGGTGGAAGGAAGCGAAAGAGCTATCTCTGTTAGAACAGTGTGAGAAATGTCAGGCTCATAGCTAATGTGGACACCCCTAGACTCTCCTCAGCTTGGCGTTTTCAAAGAGAGCATGTGGTTTGCCCCTAGAACCAGTTCTTTGTCTTTAAAACTGAGAAACCGCAAGATGACATCTCTAGGGGGCTCACCATCACGTGATTTGTGTCATAGAGCCATATGCGTTCTTTCCAAAGGCAATTCCCAGGTCCCAAGGTCCAGTATAATAAAAGGAGAACAGTTTATGAAGATAGGCCTCCAGGTCCGGTGGAGGAACAGACTCCGGGACATTCCATATAGAGAGGTTATATCTGCTTTCCCGGTTCTCCAGATCCTCGTTTTTAGTACGTAAATCAGATAAATCCTGAATAATACAGTCAACAGCTCTGGAGGTCTCATTCTGCACTTTCTGGAGACAGTCCTGATGGGATTCTAGTTTCGAGGTTCTGTAAGACAGTGAGGATAAGTCCGCTCTAATAGATGTAACCACCTAGTCCAACTTGGACTCCATAGAATCCTTGAAATCCATTATAAGTGACCACAGGGCCATAATGTCTTCTTTGGTAGCAGGGACAGGTGAAGGAGGCGGATCATCTTTGAATGCGAAAAACGAGGTGAGGGAGGATCTTGCAACGAAGACAACTTGTCGTTTTTATCATTTTTAGAAAAGTGTTGGGAAATGTCGCCTTTTGCTCGAGTTTTAGTGATGGTGTTGGATTTACTCACGGCAAGACTCCTTGCGAGAATCAAGTACACAAAGAATCAGGCATATACAGATAGTGTGAAGCCTTAGAATAAGAATCAGAGGGCCTAGAAAAGATATACCACTGGAGGGCAGGACACTGGTCCTGTCAGTGAGGCATGGATGGTATAGTCAATCTGCTGAAAAAAATTAACCCTGGGCATGGGTCAGGGATGTGCTAAGGTCCCAAGAGTGTGCAGTTGTTCTCTCCACAGAAGCAGGGTAGAAAATAAAAACAAGGAACAGCAGTTACTTGGCAGCAGAGCAAGCAGGAACAAATCTAAATCTGTGGTAGAAGTCCCAGGAGCATCGGAAAGCATTGGGACTAGGCAGGACCCGGATAGTGGTGTCCCATTATCATCTATCCCTCATGAGGTACATGCTCACGGTGCGTCCTGTAATGGAGACTGTAAGTGGAGGGCAGTAGGAGCCAGGGAGGTGACAAAGGCAGTCCAGTTTTAGTAGAAACACAAGGGAGAGCGGCTCACAGATGATGGGATTGCTCCCTCCTATGAGCACCAGAGCAGGAGTGCCCTGGGAGTAGCACCAGGGACTGCGGCCAGAGCAGGCAGTGGAAGGGCAGCCAACAAGACTGTCTCAGATCAGCAGGGGGGCTTATCACCCGGGACTCCCCTCACACCTTTAATGATACACTCCAGCAGCAGCACAGGTCGCTTTCTGGAGGGGTGAGTCTGGAAGCAGCAGCAAGTGACCAGGTGAAATCCAGAAATATATATTTTTTTATTTAAGATGCCCTGACTTAAACCCTCTGTGCCCTTGAACATCAGCTTTAGATAACGTTGAAAGACTAGTATCGTCATCATGACAAGTTGCAGCAGCTGCAGCATTAGTATTTGGTTGCTGCTCCTGCTCTTCTCTAAACTGATTGTTATCCATTTTTTAACTGGCAGCTCAGCTGCGTGGAGTCAAACCACTTATATATGTACGTGTAGTGAACAAAGCGCACTGGAGTACAGATTGTACTGGGGTAGATCGCACAAAACAGTACAAACAAATTATACAACAATATTTTTGTTCACTTTTTTTTTAACTGGCAGCTTGGCTCATACTGCATGGAGTCAGTCCGCTTTTATAAGTACATGAAGTGAACAAAGTGCACTGGAGTACAGCACACACAGGTTGTTCAGACTTAAAATAAATATTTTTTTAACTTTTCTTTATTTTTTTTACTTTTTTACTTTTTCTATAATTTTTAGCAATTCACAATACGGAGCCAAACTGCTTAAATGTGAACGTAGTGGGTTGGTTATGGCCTGTGGAGTCAATCCAGCACCACTGTGTGACAGAATAAGACTAAGGGAACTGGACAGTTTGTGTATGAATAAAGCACAGCCACATGTTGATGGATGCAGCACAGTTGCTTAATGGACACAGCACTGCCATTTGTAGATGAACACAGCACAGCCGCTTAATGGACATAGCACAGCCACTTGTAGATGGACACAGCACAGCCACATGTTGATGGATGCAGCACACCCACTTAATGGACACAGCACAGCCATTTGTAGATGGACACAGTACAGCGGCTTAATGGACATAGCACAGCCACTTGTAGATGGACACAGCCAGTTAAAGGACACAGCACAGCCACTTGTAGGTGGACACAGCACATTCACTTAATGGATACAGCACAGCTACTTGTAGATGACACAGCAGAGCCACTTGTAGATGACACAGCACAGCCACTTAAAGGAAACAGCACAGAGTGATTTTTGCAATGGCAGAAGAGATATGCTGTTTTAGCAATAGATGTGGTGCAATAGAGTAAATAAACATCAGATATCACCACTCCAAGTGTCAGACAGGTCGGGTGCTTACAAGGAAAACACGTTTCACCCGGTCACGGGCTTGTTCACTTCCATTCTGAGCAGCTCCTAAGCATCAACATGCCTGGGTGTTTAAAAACCCTAAATGATTACTGTCAGCCAATAGCTGACCATGTGGGCGGAAATACAATAAACATCTGGTCCAATCAAGTGCCTTCAAAGAATGCATCATATGGGCGGGCTAACTAAGAAAGGTGAGATGGACTAGGGAGGGCGGAAGTTACACTTCTCACTTCCGCCCTGACTAGGTTGCCATGGTAAAGACACGGAGAGCGATGCAGCTATGGTGTCAAAACTGGCGGGCTGTAGCGGGCGGGCTGAGTGGGGCGGGGATTACGAGAATTACTCCCGCCCTGAACGTGTCGCCTAATCAGAGCGGCCGCGAAGAGCGGCATAGCGCTGGTGAGTGTGGGCGGAAGCTGTCATCTGAACTTCCGCCCGCACTCAGGATATCGGGTTGCTAGGATACCCGCGTCTGGGTAAAAATAGCTGAAAGACTGCGAGGGGCCAGCATGAGGTTGCTAGGAAACCCTCGTAACACACTGGAGGGCACTCAGGGAGGTCCCTACCCCCATCAATGACCTCGTTCTGACTGGTTTTCTGCTCCTGCTGCACCTGTATTATTACTAATAAATATGGTTTGTTTGTTTGTTTGTGTGTGTGTATGTTCAGGGAGATGTTTGAGATAAACATTTCTTGCATGTAATGTGACAAGGATCACATACACTGTGATAAAGTTCCAAACTGCAGGTTTATTTTTCCACAGGTTTTCCACAGATAGGCAATTCACAACTGAACATAAGCAGTTACCAGTATGTCATGGGTTACCAAAATAGTTCCCAGCAGTTCTTGGCATACAGAGTGTAATTTGGTTTGTCAGAGGGGGTTTCTGGGTGCTCCAAATCCCACCCTGCGTGGGCTACTGCATTACTTACCAGGTTGTATTGCCTGGTGAATTCTGTTATATCAGATAAGCATGTTTATATTTTGCTAAATGTACATTATTATTGTCATTCTATTGCTTAAAGGGTGTTTAAAATATTCTATGTTTGCTTTTTTTTGTTTAATATTACTTGAAGGAGGCATCTTTCCATCATGGATTAGAGTTGGAGTGCATCCCCCTCCTTTCCCTCCATTTGCTACAAGGGTTGGTGGATACAGGGCAGTGCTTCCGGATGTGATCCATGAAAGCATCTTCAACAGATTAAGGCAATAAAAGGAGACAGAGGCAGCCTGGCAAATACTTACCTGTGGCAGACACTGGACTGATGATAAGCAGTGTTTAGGCTAGCATTAATAAACAGGGCCGGATTATAGGCGAGGCGACAGGGGCGGTCATCTCGGGGCCCCCACAACAAAGGGCCACCACAAATACTATATTAATGGAGGGCAGGACAGCACTTTGCTGCCTGCACTCCAGTTAGTGTTCTCCGTGTCAGTTCCGACAGTCCCCACCCCCTCCCCAACAGCTGCGGCGGTGGCCAGTCAAGGAATGCAGAGGATAGGTCAACAGCACACCGTGCCTCCTGGCGCTCTCATGCTGCTGGAGTGGGGAATCGGCGCTGTTGACCACAAGATGGGTGTCCTTTAGCATAAGGCTGTCTGTGATCCCTGTGCCAAACCCAGTTCTCTGTGATCCCTACCCCAAACCACCTTCTCTGTGATCCCAGCCTCAAACCCCCTTCTCTGTGCTGTCCCAAACCCCCTTCTCTGTAATCCCTGCCCCAAACCCCCTTCTCTGTGCTGTCCCAAACTCCCTTCTCTCTGATCCCTGCCCCCTACCCCCTTCTCTCTCTATGAAAGTAAATAAATGTATATATTCCGCAGTATATATCTATATCTATCTATCCACTTTTTTTGTAACACAATTATGTTAATAGGGGGCCCCACAAGTGTGTTGCCCATGGGCCCCCTCAAACCTTAATCCAGCCCTGTTGATAAAATGTAGTTATTTAATTAGTAACATAATAGGTATGTTACTCGATTAGTAGTGGATGGTCCTTATTAGCCCCATTTGCCTAGAAAGTGGTGGAATGGGGAGGTCTGAGTGTCATATTATGGTTAGTGGGGCATTTGCATGACTTGATATCTGGAGAGTTTTGGAGTACACATGACTTGAGTTCAAGATGAAGGCGGCATGTGGGAAGTCTATGAGGCATATTAGGATACAGTATGTTACGAAGTAGAGGAGCCTACTCATTAACTGTTAATATTATATATAATAGAACATATAAATAATAGTATAAATTAAACTGAAGACCATGATACATGTATATAATTTTATATATCATTTTGCATTTGTAAATTTTCCACAAAGGCAGGTGATGTTCTTGTAAAAGGCTCACAATTGGAACTGCTGCCTTCCATTTAAACAAAATTATGTTACTGCAGTCTGTAATTTAAAAGTACATTATGTCATTATAAAACTTTTCTAATTAAGTTAAGCCATCAAATGACATTAATAGAATTAAAGTCTGTATATTACTGAACTGAATAATATACACAATATAAGTGGAGTGTTTTAATATGACACCATGTTTTCTTTCATTCATCTACAGGAGTTCCCCATGTATGGAGGGAGGTGCTTCTCTACCTTAAAGGGCAGAGTTTGAATGACACCCCTGAAGACTTGATAAGCAGATCTATACCGTGTGGATTGATTGATTGATTAATTCATTGATTGATTGATAAATAAATGAATGGCCAGTGATGGCAGAGTACATTAAATCTCCACAAAATAAACGTTTTGGGTAGTAGTAGTGACTTTCGTAAGCTGCCGCTTTCCGACGGACTGGAGGTGAAAATTAAATATGGCACTCACAGTCAGTGTAACACATGCCAGACTTTCCACTGACTGTTATTGTAGTTTTACATGCCCCTTTGTAAATAAATCCCTGTCCTTTAGCAGGTTTCACAAGCACACAGGTCTGGACTGCTATAAAGGCAAGGGAGATCTTCAAGTGTCTGTTAACAAAATAAAGTATGGAGGTAATACATGTACTTAACTTTTAACAGAGCTGTTGTGGCACCACAGGGTAACATACTGTAGAACACAGCATAGTCATTTGCTTCATGGATTATATCTGAAAATTTAAATTTTAGGGTCTAGTATTCCTTTAAAGGACATCAAGCACCAGTATATAACTTTGGAGCATTACTGTTGGCCCAATTACAGTCTAGCTGAATGAATGACTAGAAATGTGTATTGGCCTTTACCTCCTTCTATTGTGATATTAGGGTCCTACAGTATATATAAGCTATGAACACATCTACACAGTTAAGTCAACTATGTGCTATTGCCACCAGAGCCCTGTAAGAGTAGGATTATCCTTTACTGCAAGACCTCCTAGTTCAGACTAATTTACCTTCAATTGTCAATCCGTTAATACCGGTCCATCAGATAAATAGGTGACATGGGCAAAAAATGGTCAACATTATATCCTCTAGATGTCAATAATCGCATCTGGAGTGAAAGTGTATTTCTTAGGTGAGATGGATGTGGGTAGCAAAATGTGACAAGCTCTTAAAAAAAACAATAAATCGAGCAGAAAGCAGGTCCCAGGTGGAGCCAATAAGACTGTCCTATCCAGGTGTTTGTCTGAGCTGAGCCTGTGGCAGTGACTTGCAATTCTTTCCCATACAGCTCACATCTGTTTATTTTCATTAACGGAGTCTTCTGACAACTGAATAGTGTCTCAATAGGATTCTTGGTGTCTCTGGCTTGTAAGAAGATTTGCTTTTCCTCATGGAGTCCCAAGGAATAAATCTGTACAGATGTGTTAACTCATTCTGTGTCTTAACAAGATGCTGTGGTCTACGTGGAGAGCAGATCATTTCAGCTTAGACATTATAATATAATGAAGCTGTTAATGGGAAACTAAACTAACTTAGATTTTTTTCACTGCAAAGCATTGATTTCCCCAATTGCTGGTACATGCTCTCTGTATTAAATTGGTACCCATTTTTAGGGGCTTACTAATCAAAGTCGATTTTTAATAAAATGATTCAGAACTGCAGTTTCTGCATAATTGTATGTATCCTGGCTATGTAACAACAGCCTAATGCATGAGATTTCACTGAAAAGGCTACCTATGGCTGGAGATCGCAGGCCCCATACATGCCAATGGGGACTGTAGTCTGATCCCTATGCACTAAACTCTGAAAGCTAAACTTCGCTGTATTTGGTCCCTTTGGTTTACGTCCATTCTTAGATTGCATAAGCCACTTTATGCCTATTATCCCCGCTGCAATGTACAATGAAAAAAATCGCTGCACATCCATTATTTTAGTACATATGCCCCTTAGTACTTTATTTGTAGCTTATATGAATAGGGACATACTTTTTAAATTAGCTGCGTAATTTTTTTTTATAAATGTATAACGCAAATATTATCTGGCATTCTTACTCTTCGATTGTCAATAAACAACTTTTTAAACACATAGCCATATATTGTTCTGCACATGCAATGTTATGTGTCTTTATGCTTGCATTAATCACAATAATGGGAAGCTGGCACGTTACTATGTAGGCTAAAGTAAAATGTAATTTTTCCAATAGATAAGTAATGCAAGTTAAGCCACTAAACTGTGCTATTTGGCTATCAGCAATAGAACAGCACTACTTAGTGGCCTAATTTGTATGTAGACATCTTGGTTTTACATTGCATGCAAAAGTGTCTAGAGGTAGAATAGGCTTAATATTACATCTAGCGCTGGATTATTAATGTAAGCAGCTTGTATGCACACAAGGATTATGATTGTACTAGGGATATTGTAAAAACCAGCGCTGTGGAAACTATGTTAAAATGTGTAAGAACAATAATAAATGTGTAAAACAATAATAAATGAACATGAGACAGACATGAATGTCAACAGCTCTTTTCAACACAATTGTGTGGGTGGAAATTGGTTGCGGCAATGAACAGGTTAAAACGGGGATCGTTGGTGGCACAGTGGATACTGTGTTTCCTCCTGTCCCTATCTTACCCTATCCAGCGGTCTGCTCCACGGGCGATCGTTCTTCCACTGCTACTGCAGATTTGCAGCGGTGCCCGGAGCTTTCACGGCGGTCAGTCTCTCCTCCGGCTCGGCGCTGCGGCCGCGGCTCTCCATGATGATGTCACTGGCGGAGGGAGCATGACGAGTGTAGAGAGTTCAAAGCGCTCCGCTTAGCCAAAGTCTCTCCCGTTATGCTCTGTAACCAACGCGTTTCACACCACACCAGGGTGCTTTTTCAAGGATGAGGGATCATTCCACTTTAGATCTTTTTATAGTGTCTGGCAGTTTGTCATAAGCCCAGTACCGGAACTGGAATTGGGTCCGAAAACAGCGGGAAGCATATGTTCTTCTTGTATATAAAACAATCCTTTATTTTATGAATTTTTAAAAATTAATTGTAGAAAATCTTTATAAAATAATTATAAAAGCTTAGTCTCTATTGGTCATTTATTATACGTGTGATATAGAAATATGTATTATTAATAAAAAGTGTTTATAAAAAATATGTATTATTGTTTAAAGGTGTTATAAGTGTACTAAAGGAAGACTGTAAGGTCGATGTCAATATTAATTCCTTTTGGTTCCAATGTTTCCATTTGGTAAATCCATTTTGTTTCTTGTTTTTCTAGAGAGCTCACAATATCTCCATTTCTCCAATTCGCACATACCTTTTGTATTCCCATGAATTTTAAGCCTGTGGGATTTTGATTGTGAAACTTCTTAAAATGGGCAGAGACACTATGGGATTCTAGGACTCTTCTAATATTGTACAAATGTTCAGATATTCGTATTTTTAATTTTCTTTTGGTCTGGCCAATGTATTATTTTCCACACGGGCATTCTAGCAAGTATATCACTCCAACAGTATTACATGTTATCATTTCTTTAATTTTGTGTTCTTTCTTTGTCTGACTCGAAATAAAACATTGTGTGTGTCATATTCCCGATTTTTTATTTTTGCAACCATTGCAATTTAGACAGAAGTGAAAGCCGTTGGAGCATTCTTTTTTCGGTACATCTCTAATATAGCTTCTTGTAAGTTCTTTCTTTACATTATTTGCCTTTTTGAAAATTACTTTAGGTTGCCTTGGTAATTCTGAACTTAGTGTTTCATCTAGATGTAGCACATGCCAGTGCTTGCGTAGAATTGTCTCCACATCCTTGTGATTACTGGTGTATTGTGTGATAAAGTTCATTCCAGAGGTTGGTTCAATCGGTTTCTTTTTGTATTCTAACATTTCCTCAGGTGGAAGTTGTGAGATGTGATCGATTTCTTTTTGTAGGAAGGTTTCCTCGTACCCTCTCTCCAAAAAGTTTTGTTTAATTTTTTTGCTTTGTTCAGTGTAAACTTTATTTTCTGTACAGTTTCATTTCAACCGTCTAAATTGGCCCCGGGGAATGTTCCTTAGCCATTGATGATGATGGTTACTTGAAACAGGAAGAACGGTGTTCCCATTCACCTCTTTTGTGTGGGTTCTTGTTTTTAAGTTGTTATCCTCAATGTATATTTCAAGGTCAAGGAAAATGACCATCTCCTTACTATGCTTCGTGGTGAACTCAAGATTCAGGGTATTATTATTCATATAGGATTTGAACTCTTCTAATTTGTCTTCTAGTCCTTCCCATACAAACAGTAGGTCGTCTATGTATCTTTTCCAACATTTTATGTATTTTCCATATATGTTGTTATTCCAGATGTGGGACTCCTCCCACCAAGCCACAAAAAGGTTTGCGTAGCTTGGCGCGAAGGAAGTCCCCATCGCAGTCCCTTGTTTTTGAATGAAGAATTCCTCATTGTACCAAAAGTAGTTGTTCCTTAGGATATAGTCAATACTGTCCATAATAAAATTAATCTGTGGATTCTTTAATTCTTCTCCGTTTGAGAGAAAAAAACGGGTTACTTCAATTCCTTTGTCGTGGTCAGTGCATGTGTATAGTGACTTGACGTCACTAGTGCACAGTGTGTATGTTTCCTTCCAGATTAAATTTTGAAGTGTCTGTAATATGCTTGTTGTATCTTTAAGGTGACTTTTTTGGACTATGACAATGGGTTGTAGGAAAAAAATCTATATATTTGGAAAGGTTGCAGGTGACTGATCCTATTCCAGCGATGATGGGTCGGCCCGGTGACTCTGTTCGGTGTTTATGAATTTTTGGAAGGCGGTAGAATGTCGGAATGTTTGGATGATCTTGGTAAATAAAGTTGAATTCTTTTGGGGAGATTATCCCCATTTCACCACATATGGTAGATTAAAAAAAGACCAGACAGAGGAATTGCAACGGCGCTTGAAAGAACATCTGGAGGAAGGGCGTGAAATGGGGATAATCTCCCCAAAAGAATTCAACTTTATTTACCAAGATCATCCAAACATTCCAACATTCTACCACCTTCCAAAACTGCATAAACACCGAACAGAGCCACCGGGCCGACCCATCATCGCTGGAATAGGATCAGGCACCTGCAACCTTTCCAAATATATTGATTTTTTTCCTACAACCCATTGTCATAGTCCAAAAAAGTCACCTTAAAGATACAACAAGCATATTACAGATACTTCAAAATTTAATCTGGAAGGAAACATACACACTGCACTAGTGACGTCAAGTCACTATACACATGCACTGACCACGACAAAGGAATTGAAGTAACCCGTTTTTCTCTCTCAAATGGAACAGAATTAAAGAATCCACAGATTAATTTTATTATGGACAGTATTGACTATATCCTAAGGAACAACTACTTTTGGTACAATGAGGAATTCTTCATTCAAAAACAAGGGACTGCGATGCGGACTTCCTTCGCACCAAGCTACGCAAACCTTTTTGTGGCTTGGTGGGAGGAGTCCCACATCTGGAATAACAACATATATGGAAAATGCATAAAATGTTGGAAAAGATACATAGACGACCTGCTGTTTGTATGGGAAGGACCAGAAGACAAATTAGAAGAGTTTAAATCCTATATGAATAATAATACCCTGAATCTTGAATTCACCACAAAACATAGTAAGGAGATGGTCGTTTTCCTTAACCTTGAAATATACATTGAGGATAACAACTTAAAAACAAGAACCCACACAAAAGAGGTGAATGGGAACACCGTTCTTCCTGTTTCAAGTAACCATCATCATCAATGGCTAAGGAACATTCCCCGGGGCCAATTTAGACGTTTGAAACAAAACTGTACAGAAAATGAAGTTTACATTGAACAAAGCAAAAAAATGAAACAAAACTTTTTGGAGAGAGGATACGAGGAAACCTTCCTACAAAAAGAAATCGATCACATCTCACAACTTTCACCTGAGGAAATGTTAGAATACACAAAGAAACCGATTGAACCAACTTCTGGAATGAACTTTATCACACAATACACCAGTAATCACAAGGAGGTGGAGACAATTCTACGCAAGCACTGGCATGTGCTACATCTAGATAAAACACTAAGTTCAGAATTACCAAGGCAACCTAAAGTAATTTTCAAAAAGGCAAATAATGTAAAGAAAGAACTTACAAGAAGCTATATTAGAGATGTACCGAAAAAAGAATGCTCCAACGGCTTTCACTTCTGTCTAAATTGCAATGGTTGCAAAAATCAAAAATCGGGAACACGACGTACAGAATGTTTTATTTCGAGTCAGACAAAGAAAGAATACAAAATCAAAGAAATTATAACATGTAATATACCATGGGAGTGATATACTTGCTAGAATGCCCGTGTGGAAAATAATACATTGGCCAGACCAAAAGAAAATTAAAAATACAAATATCTGAACATTTGTACAATATTAGAAGAGTCCTAGAATCCCATAGTGTCTCTGCCCATTTTAAGAAGTTTCACAATCAAAATCCCACAGGCATAAAATTCATGGGAATACAAAAGGTATGTGCGAATTGGAGAAATGGAGATATTGTGAGCTCTTTAAAAAAAACAAGAAACAAAATGGATTTACCAAATGGAAACATTGGAACCAAGAGGAATGAATATTGACATCGACCTTACAGTCTTCCTTTAGTACACTTATGACACCTTTAAACAATAATACATATTTTTTAGAAACACTTTTTATTAATAATATATATATTTATATATCACACGTATAATAAATGAACAATAGAGACTAAGCTTTTATAATTATTTTATAAAGATTTTCTACAATTAATTTTTAAAAATTCATAAAATAAAGGATTGTTTTATATACAAGAAGAACATATGCTTCCCGTTGTTTTCGGACCCAATTCCGGTTCCAGTACTTGCAGAGGCAGAACTCTGGGAGGCAACGGAGTCATCTGCCGCCGGGCTCCTGCTCTGAAGGGGGCACCTCTCCTCCCATTCTGTGACTTCATTGAATTAAGCTAATTGATACAGTAGCTGCAGCTATCTTTTCAGTGGCAGACTTCCTCACTGGTCCCATGCACCTTACAAATCACACCCTCTTTATTATACTGAATATACACATTTTACAAGTGTCATAGCCAGGATTAGAAACCACAACCTATTACACTGAAAGCAGACACCTTACTGATGAAGTGGTTTGCTCCTGTACAGGAAATATGAGAATTTTAACTACATGAAGATACTTCTCTGACAATTACATGTAACTTCATACAGTAAGAATTCTCATGCTTCCTCTACAGGAGCAAATAGCTCCATCAGTAAAGTGTCTGCTGTCAGTGTAACAGGTCATAGCTTCTAATCCTGGGTATGACTGCTAATAAATGTGTGATTTAAAATAAAAGACAATTAAATGTATAAATACAGTATATACATTTTTTTCAGAACACTACACACACACACACACACACACACACACACACACACACACACACACATATATTTATCTTAATATAGGAAATAGGGGGGTACCAACATTTATCTTGCCTCCGGGCAACTGGGACGAACTTACGCCACTGGGTACTGGGCTTATGACAAACTGCCAGACACTATAAAAAGATCTAAAGTGGAATGATCCCTCATCCTTGAAAAAGCACCCTGGTGTGGTGTGAAACGAGTTGGCTTACAGAGCATAACGGGAGAGACTTTGGCTAAGCAGAGCGCTTTGAACTCTCTACACTCGTCACGCTCCCTTGGCCAGTGACGTCATCATGAAGAGCCGCGGCCGCAGCGCCGAGCCGGAGGAGAGACTGACCGCTGTGAAAACTCTGGGCACCGCTGCAAATCTGCAGTAGCAGCGGAAGAACGATCGCCCGTGGAGCAGACCGCTGGATAGGGTAAGATAGGGACAGGAGGAAACACAGTATCCACTGTGCCACCAACGATCCCCGTTTTAACCTGTTCATTGCTGCAATTTTTACCCACACAATTGTGCTGAAAAGAGCTGTTAACATTCATGTCTGTCTCATGTTCATTTATTATTGTTTAACACATTTATTATTGTTCTTACACATTTTAAAATAGTTTACACAGCGCTTGTTTTTACAATATCTCTAGGTAGAATGCCTCAGACAAACCAGTATTATTTAGAGATCAGCGGGTTTGGATCCCTGAGAACCGAACCTGACTGAACGTCATCACCCGAGCCTGGATCCGAGTCAGGCTTGGGTTTTCCCGCCTGACTCAGAAACCAGAACGAGGCAAAACATCATCATCCCGCTGTCGGATTCTCGCAGGGTTTGGATATAGTAGCCACGCGTCACCGCCATTTTCACTCCGGCATTGGAGAGCGTAGAGAGACGACATGTCTCTGTCCTACATGTCCTGCATCAGTTCAGAGTTACTGCTTTGTGCTGCATCAGTCCACTCACAGTGGTTGTGTCCTCTGCTATCATATGTCCAGTGCTGCTGTATAAGTCCAGTCCAGTGGTGCTGTGTTGTGCTGCGTCAGTTCAGTGGTGGTGTATTGTGCTGCATCATTCCAGTCACAGTGGTGGTGTCCTCTGCTGCCATATGTCCAGTACTGCTGTATATGTCCAGTCCATTGCAGTGGTGCTGTGTTGTCCTGCATCAGTCCAGTGGTGGTGTCCCTGAGCTGCCGTATATGTCCAGTGGTACTGCCGTATATGTCCAGTGATACTGCCGTATATGTCCAGCGGTACTGCCGTATATGTCCAGTGATACTGCCGTATATGTCCATTGATACTGCCGTATATGTCCAGCGGTACTTCCGTATAAATCCTGTGATCCTGCCGTATAATTCCAGTGATCCTGCCGTATAATTCCAGTGGTACTGGCGTATAAATCCAGTCCAGTGATACTGCCGTATAAGTCCAGTGGTACTGCCTTATAATTCCAGTGATCCTGCCATATAATTCCAGTGGTACTGGCGTATAATTCCAGTGATATTGCCGTATAATTCCAGTGGTACTGTCGTATAAGTCCAGTCATCCTGCCGTATAATTCCAGTGATCCTGCCGTATAATTCCAGTGGTATTGGCGTATAAATCCAGTGATCCTGCCGTATAATTCCAGTGATCCTGCCGTATAATTCCAGTGGTACTGGCGTATAAGTCCAGTGATCCTGCCGTATAATTCCAGTGATCCTGCCATATAATTCCAGTGACCCTGCAGTGTAATTCCAGTGGTACGGGCGTATAAGTCCAGTCCAGTGATACTGCCGTATATGTCCAGTGGTACTGCCGTATAAATCCAGTGGTGCTTCCGTATAATTCCAGTGATCCTGCCGTATAATTCCAGTGGTACTGGTGTATAAGTACACTCCAGTGATACTGCCGTATAAGTCCAGTGATAATGCCGTATAATTCTAGTGGTACTGGCGTATAAATCCAGTTCAGTGATATGTCCAGTGGTACTGGCGTATAAGTCCAGTCATCCTGCCGTATAATTCCAGTGATCCTGCCGTATAATTCCAGTGGTATTGGCGTATAAATCCAGTGATCCTGCCATATACTTCCAGTGATCCTGCCGTATAATTCCAGTGGTACTGGCGTATAAGTCCAGTGATCCTGCCGTATAATTCCAGTGGTACTGGCGTATAAGTCCAGTCAAGTGATACTGCCGTATATGTCCAGTGGTACTGCCGTATAAATCCAGTGATCCTGCCGTATAATTCCAGTGGTACTGGTGTATAAGTCCATTCCAGTGATACTGCCGTATAAGTCCAGTGATAATGCCATATAATTCTAGTGGTACTGGCGTATAAATCCAGTTCAGTGATACTGCTGTATATGTCCAGTGGTACTGTCATATGAGTCCAGTGGTACAGCCGTATAATTCCAGTGATCCTGCCGTATAATTCCAGTGGTACTGGCATATAAATCCAGTCCAGTGATACTGCTGTATATGTCCAGTTGTACTGCCGTATAAGTCCAGTGATATTGCCATATAATTCCAGTGGTACTGGTGTGTAAATCCAGTCCAGTGATACTGCCGTATATTCTAGTGGTACTGCCATATAAATCCAGTGATACTGCTGTATATGTCCAGTGGTACTGCCATATAATTCCAGTGATACTGCCGTATATATATACCCTGTTGTAAGCGGATTGCTGAGGCCATAACGACTATGCTGGTGTTAGACATGCGTCCGGTATCCTCCATTAGTGCAGTGGGACTGCAGTGCCACTCCGAGATGGGCCAGGTGTTTGTGCCGCACACTTCTGTCACTTAGCTTAGTCATACAGCTAGCTCATTGCACCTCTTTCTTTGCATGATGTGCTGTTTGGGGCCTAGTTTTTTTAAGTGCCATCCTGTCTGCCATTGCAGTGCCACTCCTAGATGGGCCAGGTGTTTGTGCCACACACTTGTGTCGCTTAGCTTAGTCATACAGCCACCTCGGTGCAACCTTTTGGCCTACAAACAATATTGTGAGGTGTTCATAATAGACTGGAAATGCGTGGAAATGAATGTTATTGAGGTTAATCATACCATAAGATCAAAATTACCCCCAAATTCTGTGATTTTAGCTGTTTTTATGTTTTTTTCCCCAAAAATCATCCAGATCCAAAAACAAAACACTTAAGGGTGGTTTTGGCAAAACCAATCCAGATCCAAAACACGAGCATGGAACCAGAACCAAAACACAAAACATGAAAAGTGCCCGCCGCACATCTCTAATATTATTACAGAAGAAGGAGCTGTAGAAATGGATTTTACTTAATACTGTACTACAAGGTATATTTTCAGGACACTCTAAGTAGAGATGAGCGCCTGAAATTTTTCGGGTTTTGTGTTTTGGTTTTGGGTTCGGTTCCGCGGCCGTGTTTTGGGTTCGAACGCGTTTTGGCAAAACCTCACCGAATTTTTTTTGTCGGATTCGGGTGTGTTTTGGATTCGGGTGTTTTTTTCAAAAAACACTAAAAAACAGCTTAAATCATAGAATTTGGGGGTCATTTTGATCCCAAAGTATTATTAACCTCAAAAACCATAATTTACACTCATTTTCAGTCTATTCTGAATACCTCACACCTCACAATATTATTTTTAGTCCTAAAATTTGCACCGAGGTCGCTGTGTGAGTGAGATAAGCGACCCTAGTGGCCGACACAAACACCGGGCCCATCTAGGAGTGGCACTGCAGTGTCACGCAGGATGTCCCTTCCAAAAAACCCTCCCCAAACAGCACATGACGCAAAGAAAAAAAGAGGCGCAATGAGGTAGCTGTGTGAGTAAGATTAGCGACCCTAGTGGCCGACACAAACACCGGGCCCATCTAGGAGTGGCACTGCAGTGTCACGCAGGATGGCCCTTCCAAAAAACCCTCCCCAAACAGCACATGACGCAAAGAAAAAAAGAGGCGCAATGAGGTAGCTGACTGTGTGAGTAAGATTAGCGACCCTAGTGGCCGACACAAACACCGGGCACATCTAGGAGTGGCACTGCAGTGTCACGCAGGATGTCCCTTCCAAAAAACCCTCCCCAAACAGCACATGACGCAAAGAAAAAAAGAGGCGCAATGAGGTAGCTGTGTGAGTAAGATTAGCGACCCTAGTGGCCGACACAAACACCGGGCCCATCTAGGAGTGGCACTGCAGTGTCACGCAGGGTGTCCCTTCCAAAAAACCCACCCCAATCAGCACATGATGCAAAGAAAAAGAAAAGAAAAAAGAGGTGCAAGATGGAATTATCCTTGGGCCCTCCCACCCACCCTTATGTTGTATAAACAAAACAGGACATGCACACTTTAACCAACCCATCATTTCAGTGACAGGGTCTGCCACACGACTGTGACTGATATGACGGGTTGGTTTGGACCCCCCCCAAAAAAGAAGCAATTAATCTCTCCTTGCACAAACTGGCTCTACAGAGGCAAGATGTCCACCTCATCTTCACCCTCCGATATATCACCGTGTACATCCCCCTCCTCACAGATTATCAATTCGTCCCCACTGGAATCCACCATCTCAGCTCCCTGTGTACTTTGTGGAGGCAATTGCTGCTGGTCAATGTCTCCGCGGAGGAATTGATTATAATTCATTTTAATGAACATCATCTTCTCCACATTTTCTGGATGTAACCTCGTACGCCGATTGCTGACAAGGTGAGCGGCGGCACTAAACACTCTTTCGGAGTACACACTTGTGGGAGGGCAACTTAGGTAGAATAAAGCCAGTTTGTGCAAGGGCCTCCAAATTGCCTCTTTTTCCTGCCAGTATAAGTACGGACTGTGTGACGTGCCTACTTGGATGCGGTCACTCATATAATCCTCCACCATTCTATCAATGTTGAGAGAATCATATGCAGTGACAGTAGACGACATGTCCGTAATCGTTGTCAGGTCCTTCAGTCCGGACCAGATGTCAGCATCAGCAGTCGCTCCAGACTGCCCTGCATCACCGCCAGCGGGTGGGCTCGGAATTCTGAGCCTTTTCCTCGCACCCCCAGTTGCGGGAGAATGTGAAGGAGGAGATGTTGACAGGTCGCGTTCCGCTTGACTTGACAATTTTGTCACCAGCAGGTCTTTCAACCCCAGCAGACCTGTGTCTGCCGGAAAGAGAGATCCAAGGTAGGCTTTAAATCTAGGATCGAGCACGGTGGCCAAAATGTAGTGCTCTGATTTCAACAGATTGACCACCCGTGAATCCTTGTTAAGCGAATTAAGGGCTGCATCCACAAGTCCCACATGCCTAGCGGAATCGCTCCGTGTTAGCTCCTCCTTCAATGCCTCCAGCTTCTTCTGCAAAAGCCTGATGAGGGGAATGACCTGACTCAGGCTGGCAGTGTCTGAACTGACTTCACGTGTGGCAAGTTCAAAGGGCATCAGAACCTTGCACAACGTTGAAATCATTCTCCACTGCACTTGAGACAGGTGCATTCCACCTACTATATCGTGCTCAATTGTATAGGCTTGAATGGCCTTTTGCTGCTCCTCCAACCTCTGAAGCATATAGAGGGTTGAATTCCACCTCGTTACCACTTCTTGCTTCAGATGATGGCAGGGCAGGTTCAGTAGTTTTTGGTGGTGCTCCAGTTTTCTGTACGTGGTGCCTGTACGCCGAAAGTGTCCCGCAATTCTTCTGGCCACCGACAGCATCTCTTGCACGGCCCTGTCGTTTTTTAAAAAATTCTGCACCACCAAATTCAAGGTATGTGCAAAACATGGGACGTGCTGGAATTGGCCCAGATTTAATGCACACACAATATTGCTGGCGTTGTCCGATGCCACAAATCCACAGGAGAGTCCAATTGGGGTAAGCCATTCCGCGATGATCTTCCTCAGTTGCCGTAAGAGGTTTTCAGCTGTGTGCGTATTCTGGAAAGCGGTGATACAAAGCGTAGCCTGCCTAGGAAAGAGTTGGCGTTTGCGAGATGCTGCTACTGGTGCCGCCGCTGCTGTTCTTGCGGCGGGAGTCCATACATCTACCCAGTGGGCTGTCACAGTCATATAGTCCTGACCCTGCCCTGCTCCACTTGTCCACATGTCCGTGGTTAAGTGGACATTGGGTACAGCTGCATTTTTTAGGACACTGGTGACTCTTTTTCTGAGGTCTGTGTACATTTTCGGTATCGCCTGCCTAGAGAAATGGAACCTAGATGGTATTTGGTACCGGGGACACAGTACCTCCAACAAGTCTCTAGTTGGCTCTGCAGTAATGATGGATACCGGAACCACGTTTCTCACCACCCAGGATGCCAAGGCCTCAGTTATCCGCTTTGCAGTAGGATGACTGCTGTGATATTTCATCTTCCTCGCAAAGGACTGTTGAACAGTCAATTGCTTACTGGAAGTAGTACAAGTGGGCTTACGACTTCCCCTCTGGGATGACCATCGACTCCCAGCGGCAACAACAGCAGCGCCAGCAGCAGTAGGCGTTACACGCAAGGATGCATCGGAGGAATCCCAGGCAGGAGAGGACTCGTCAGACTTGCCAGTGACATGGCCTGCAGGACTATTGGCATTCCTGGGGAAGGAGGAAATTGACACTGAGGGAGTTGGTGGGGTGGTTTGCGTGAGCTTGGTTACAAGAGGAAGGGATTTACTGGTCAGTGGACTGCTTCCGCTGTCACCCAAAGTTTTTGAACTTGTCACTGACTTATTATGAATGCGCTGCAGGTGACGTATAAGGGAGGATGTTCCGAGGTGGTTAACGTCCTTACCCCTACTTATTACAGCTTGACAAAGGGAACACACGGCTTGACACCTGTTGTCCGCATTTGTGGTGAAATACCTCCACACCGAAGAGCTGATTTTTTTGGTATTTTCACCTGGCATGTCAACGGCCATATTCCTCCCACGGACAACAGGTGTCTCCCCGGGTGCCTGACTTAAACAAACCACCTCACCATCAGAATCCTCCTGGTCAATTTCCTCCCCAGCGCCAGCAACACCCATATCCTCCTCATCCTGGTGTACTTCAACACTGACATCTTCAATCTGACTATCAGGAACTGGACTGCGGGTGCTCCTTCCAGCACTTGCAGGGGGCATGCAAATAGTGGAAGGCGCATGCTCTTCACGTCCAGTGTTGGGAAGGTCAGGCATCGCAAACGACACAATTGGACTCTCCTTGTGGATTTGGGATTTCAAAGAACGCACAGTTCTTTGCGGTGCTTTTGCCAGCTTGAGTCTTTTCAGTTTTCTAGCGAGAGGCTGAGTGCTTCCATCCTCATGTGAAGCTGAACCACTAGCCATGAACATAGGCCAGGGCCTCAGCCGTTCCTTGCCACTCCGTGTGGTAAATGGCATATTGGCAAGTTTACGCTTCTCCTCCGACAATTTTATTTTAGGTTTTGGAGTCCTTTTTTTTCTGATATTTGGTGTTTTGGATTTGACATGCTCTGTACTATGACATTGGGCATCGGCCTTGGCAGACGACGTTGCTGGCATTTCATCGTCTCGGCCATGACTAGTGGCAGCAGCTTCAGCACGAGGTGGAAGTGGATCTTGATCTTTCCCTAATTTTGGAACCTCAACTTTTTTGTTCTCCATATTTTATAGGCAGAACTAAAAGGCACCTCAGGTAAACAATGGAGATGGATGGATTGGATACTAGTATACAATTATGGACGGACTGCCACGGTTAGGTGGTATAAAAAAACCACGGTTAGGTGGTATATATTATAATAATAATACAATTATGGATGGACGGACTGCCTGCCGACTGCCGACACAGAGGTAGCCACAGCCGTGAACTACCGCACTGTACACTGGTTGATAAAGAGATAGTAGTATACTCGTAACAATTAGGATGACACTATGACGGTATAAAGAATGAAAAAAAAACCACGGTTAGGTGGTAGGTATATAATAATAAATAATACAATTCTGGTCGGACGGACTGCCTGCCGTGTGCCGACACAGAGGTAGCCACAGCCGTGAACTACCGCACTGTACACTGGTTGATAAAGAGATAGTAGTATACTCGTAACAATTAGGATGACACTATGACGGTATAAAGAATGAAAAAAAAAACCACGGTTAGGTGGTAGGTATATAATAATAAATAATACAATTCTGGTCGGACGGACTGCCTGCCGTGTGCCGACACAGAGGTAGCCACAGCCGTGAACTACCGCACTGTACACTGGTTGATAAAGAGATAGTAGTATACTCGTAACAATTAGGATGACACTATGACGGTATAAAGAATGAAAAAAAAACCACGGTTAGGTGGTAGGTATATAATAATAAATAATACAATTCTGGTCGGACGGACTGCCTGCCGTGTGCCGACACAGAGGTAGCCACAGCCGTGAACTACCGCACTGTACACTGGTTGATAAAGAGATAGTAGTATACTCGTAACAATTAGGATGACACTATGACGGTATAAAGAATGAAAAAAAAACCACGGTTAGGTGGTAGGTATATAATAATAAATAATACAATTCTGGTCGGACGGACTGCCTGCCGTGTGCCGACACAGAGGTAGCCACAGCCGTGAACTACCGCACTGTACACTGGTTGATAAAGAGATAGTAGTATACTCGTAACAATTAGGATGACACTATGACGGTATAAAGAATGAAAAAAAAACCACGGTTAGGTGGTAGGTATATAATAATAAATAATACAATTCTGGTCGGACGGACTGCCTGCCGTGTGCCGACACAGAGGTAGCCACAGCCGTGAACTACCGCACTGTACACTGGTTGATAAAGAGATAGTAGTATACTCGTAACAATTAGGATGACACTATGACGGTATAAAGAATGAAAAAAAAAACCACGGTTAGGTGGTAGGTATATAATAATAAATAATACAATTCTGGTCGGACGGACTGCCTGCCGTGTGCCGACACAGAGGTAGCCACAGCCGTGAACTACCGCACTGTACACTGGTTGATAAAGAGATAGTAGTATACTCGTAACAATTAGGATGACACTATGACGGTATAAAGAATGAAAAAAAAAACCACGGTTAGGTGGTAGGTATATAATAATAAATAATACAATTCTGGTCGGACGGACTGCCTGCCGTGTGCCGACACAGAGGTAGCCACAGCCGTGAACTACCGCACTGTACACTGGTTGATAAAGAGATAGTAGTATACTCGTAACAATTAGGATGACACTATGACGGTATAAAGAATGAAAAAAAAACCACGGTTAGGTGGTAGGTATATAATAATAAATAATACAATTCTGGTCGGACGGACTGCCTGCCGTGTGCCGACACAGAGGTAGCCACAGCCGTGAACTACCGCACTGTACACTGGTTGATAAAGAGATAGTAGTATACTCGTAACAATTAGGATGACACTATGACGGTATAAAGAATGAAAAAAAAACCACGGTTAGGTGGTAGGTATATAATAATAAATAATACAATTCTGGTCGGACGGACTGCCTGCCGTGTGCCGACACAGAGGTAGCCACAGCCGTGAACTACCGCACTGTACTGTGTCTGCTGCTAATATAGACTGGTTGATATTTAAAGAGATATTAGTAGTATACAACAATACTATACTGGTGGTCAGGCACTGGTCACCACTCCTGCAGCAAAAGTGTGCACTGTTAATTAATATAATTGTACTCCTGGCTCCTGCTAACAACCTGCAGTGCTCCCCAGTCTCCCCCACAATTAATTATAAGCTTTTAATTTATACATTGATGACTGTGCAGCACACTGGGCTGAGCTGAGTGCACACAGACTGAGTCACACTGTGTGACTGACTGTGCTGTGTATCGTTTTTTTTTTCAGGCAGAGAACGGATATAGCAGAGAGAAGTGAACGGATATATTATATTAAATAAAAGTTAACTAGCAACTGCACTGGTCACTGACTGTGGTAAACTAACTCTGTCTGCGACTCTGCACAATCTCTCTCTCTCTATCTAATCTATCTCTATTCTAATGGAGAGGACGCCAGACACGTCCTCTCCCTATCAATCTCAATGCACGAGTGAAAATGGCGGCGACGCGCGGCTCCTTATATAGAATCCGAGTCTCGCGATAGAATCCGAGCCTCGCGAGAATCCGACAGCGTCATGATGACGTTCGGGCGCGCTCGGGTTAACCGAGCAAGGCGGGAAGATCCGAGTCGCTCGGACCCGTGAAAAAAAACATGAAGTTCGGGCGGGTTCGGATTCCGAGGAACCGAACCCGCTCATCTCTAACTCTAAGGTTACAATCTGAAAACATTTTCTGAAAACTTGTAATGTTTTTGGCAAGTCATTTTGCCCCATTTGCTCTAGAGATGTGCGGCGGGCACTTTTTGTGTTTTGGTTTTGGTTCTAATTCCACTTTCGTGTTTTGGTTTTTCTTGGTTTTGCCAAAACCACCCTTTCGCGTTTTGGTTTTGGTTTTGGATCTGGATGATTTTTGAAAAAAACATAAAAACAGCTAAAAACACAGAATTTGGGGGTAATTTTGCTCCTACGGTATTATTAACCTCAATAACAATCATTTCCACTCATTTCCAGTCTATTCTGAACACCTCACAATATTGTTTGTAGGCCAAAAGGTTGTGCCGAGTTGCTGGATGACTAAGCTAAGCGACACAAGTGGACAATACAAACACCTGGCCCATCTAGGAGTGGCACTGCAGTGTCAGACAGGAGGGCAGATATAAAAAAAGGCCCCAAACAGCACATGATGCAAAGAAGAAAAAGAATTGCAATGAGGTAGTTGTATGACTAAGCCAAGCGACACAAAACAATTGGCCAATCTAGGCGTCGCACTGCAGTGGCAGACAGGAGGGCAGATTTTAAAAAAGTCCCCTAACAGCACATGATGCAAAGAAGAAAAAAAGGTGCACCGAGGTTGCTGTAGGCCTAAGCTAAGCGACACAACCACCTGGCCCATCTAGTAGTGTCACGCAGTGGCTGAATGTCGAGAGTGGGCCGCAATTGTTCGGTCCACTGACAGCATCTCCAGCACGCTCCAGTCACTTTAAAAAAAATTCTGCAATTGGTGGGATTTATACGGCAGTACCCCAGGACTAATACAGCAGTACCCCTGGACTATTACGGCAGTGTCACACAGGATGGCACTTTTCAAAAGCTAGGCCCCAAACAGCACCTCATGCAAAGATGTCGAAGAGGTGCAATGAGGTAGCTGTATGACTAAGCCAAGCGACACAAACAATTCCAACTGGAATAATACGTCCAAATCACTGGAATTAATTGGCAAGATCACTGTAATTAATAATTATAATTCACTGAAATTAATTGGCAAAATCACTGTAATTATACGTCCAAATCACTGGAATTAAATGGCAAGATCACTGTAATTAATAATGATAAATCACTGGAATTAATTGTCAAGATCACTGTAATTAATAATTATTAATCACTGAAATTGGCAAAATCACTGTAATTATACATCCAAATCACTGGAATTAAATGGCAAAATCTCACTATCGCCTGCCTAGTGAAGTGGAAGCTAGATGGGATTTGGTACCGGGGGCATAATACCTCCATCAATTGTCTAAATCCCACTGCACTAATGGCGGATACCGGGCGCACGTCTAACACCAACATAAGTGTCAAGGCCTCAGTTATGAGGGCTTCCATCGTCATGTGAAGCTGAACCACTAGTCATGAACATAGGCCAGGGCCTCAGCCGTTCCTTGCCACTACGTGTCGTAAATGGCATATTGGCAATTTTACGTTTCTCCTCAGACCATTTCAATTTCTTTTTTTGGCCTTGGCAGACGACGTTGATGGCATTTCATCGTCTATGTCATGGCTAGTGGCAGCAGCTTCAGCACTAGGAGGAAGTGGTTCTTGAGCTTTTTCTATTTTATCCTCCAAATTTTTGTTCTCCGTTATTTTTTTGGAGTTAGATAACAAAATATGCGGCACCGTAATGACTGATTGCTGATGGCCAAGACACTACCACTGGTCCGGTGCAGAACAACACAACAACACTGTAAGAGACTTGTAGTTGTTGTTATAATTATTATAATACTGTAGCAGTGGACATATAGTAGCAGTGTATACCACTGTGACTGCCTCGTCACTGTAATGACTGATGGGCAGGACACTACCACTGGTCTGATGCAGCACAACACAACAACACTGTAAGGGACTTGTGGTTGTTATTATTATACATCAGCAGTGGACATTTAGCAGCAGCGTATATTGTCACTGGAATGACTGATGAGACAGGACACTACCACTGGTCCGATGCAGCACAACAGGTTGTTGTTATAATTATTATACTGCAGTAGTGGGCATATAGCAGCAGCGTATATCGTCACTGGAATGACTGATGAGACAGGACACTACCACTGGTCTGATGCAGCACAACACGTTATTATAATTATTATACTGCAGCAGTGGACATATAGCAGCAGCGTATATCGTCACTGGAATGACTGATAAGACAGGACACTACCACTGGTCTGCACAACACAGCACCACTTTATACAGCTACACTGGATATATGGCAGCAGAGAACACCAACACTGTGACTGGCTGGACTGATGCAGCACAATACACTGACTACACTGGACTGGTCTGCACAACACAGCACCACTTTATACAGCTACACTGGATATATGGCAGCAGAGAACACCAACACTGTGACTGGCTGGACTGATGCAGCACAATACACTGACTACACTGGACTGGACAGCACAACACAGCACAAGACTCGCCACCCCACTTTCCCGCCCCCACACAGACACTGAACACTGAGGACACGTCCTCTCAATACACTCTCCGAGACTGGAGTGAAAATGGCCGCGACGCGCAACTCCTTATATGGAATCCAAATCCCGCGAGAATCCGACAGCGGGATGATGACGTTTTGCCACGTTCGGGTTTCCGAGTCAGGCGGGAAAACCCGAGCCTGGCTTGGATCCGGACTCGGAATGCAAAGTCCGGTAGGGTTAGGTTCTCTGAGAACCGAACCTGCTCATCTCTAATTTGCTCCCATCTTCTGGCTGCTTCACTGCTGCTAACTGCTGGATGGGTTCAGTATGATTTGTCGGTGGACGGGTTGCCGGAAGTCAGAATACTGACGCCAGCATCCCCATAGTAGAAATCCTGACAGGGGGGAGGTAAGACTATTCCCCTCTCTCCCTACCCCCTAACCTCCCCACTTAGGGCCCGACCCTAACCTCCCCCCGGTGGTGCCAAAACCTAACCCCCAGTGTCCTGCAGTCTAACCCTCCCCCCGGTGGTGCCTTACCATAAGCCCCCCTCCCCACAACCTAACCTTAACTTCCCCGGGGGGTGCCTAAACCTAACCAACTCCCCCGACCCAACCCTTTCCCGCCCACTATACTTACAGTCGGGTTGCCGGCTGTCGGGATTCCGGCATTGGCATTCTGATGGCTGTCGGGATTCTGGCTGTTGGCATACACAGCCGGCATCTTAACCGCATCCCATATATATATATATATATATATATATATATATATATATATATATATATGTGTATATATATATGTGTATAGGTATAGATATATAAATATCTCATATATATATATATATATATATATATATTATACTAAAAGTGAAAATATGTAGGTATGTATATATGTTCTTCACAGGCTTGATGGATCTGGACAAAACTTGGTACACTGTACACATACTGTACCCTTCATTATCCAACTTAAAATACTTGCAGGGTTTAATCTAAAAATATCCAGGGCCACGGTCGGACATCCCATTGGCATACGCTGGGCAGAACTTTGACACAGGGAGCCTGTTCTGGGCTTTCCATTGGATAGATTTGAATGAAAAATTCACAAAGTGGTAACATTAGATCCCAGAAGAAATATTAGGGGTTTGGGTCCTGGTCAGACCTCCCATTGGTGTACGCTGGGCAAAATGTTGACTTAGGGAGCCTGTTTTGGGTCTTCCACTGGATGGATTTGGATAAAACTTCATAGACTGGTAACACTGGATCCCACAAGACATGCTAGGGTGCTGGGGTCCCGGTCAGACCTCCTGTTGGTGTACACGGGGCAGAACTTTGACCTGGGAAGCCTGTCCAGGGAATTCCACTGTATGTATTTTGAGGAAAACTTCACAGAGTGGTAAAATTGGATCCCAGAAGGCACACTAGCGGGTTGGGGTCCCAGTCGGACCTCCTATTGGTGTTGGGGTCCCAGTCGTACCTCCTATTGCTGTATACTGCGCAGAACATTGATCCTATTGCCGGTTCTGGGTCTTCCACTGGATGGTTTTGGATGAAAACTTAAATAAACTGCAATAACTGACAGCAATTACCATGATTCAATAACCTGAAATAACTGACTGAAATAACCATAAATCAATTAACTAAAATAACTGACAGAAATGGAGGTGGGGAGACAATAAAATGTTTACCCAAAAGCCTTGGAATAGCAACATTGATAACAGTAGGAAAACTCTAACCTATCTTGCAATGGAAAAGGGATTATAAAACTGATCATAGGGAAAAGCTAGGGATCAGGGCTACAGGCGACACCCCAAAAACAACACTGGGCAGCCACCTCATGGGTGTGTTGAAAGAGCTACAAAGCTTCAGCTAGTGTGTATATATATATATATATAAATAAATCAGTAGGATCCTCCCCCTAGCAACAACATGCAATTCGAGAGGGAACTTATGGTAATTTTAATGGGATCGCATCATATTGGTTCTACCCCCTCCCCACATTTTGCCACAAGGGGGCAGGGCTTAATAACATGGTGCCAGTTCTGGTGTTTTATCAGGAGGGATTTCTGGGTACTCAGAAACCCCCCATGTGTGTGCAACTGCAGCAGTAGTGCTTCAGTGTGGGCTGGTATTGGAAAAATTTGGGAAACTAAAAGCATGGGGTCCCCCTGAAATTTCCATAACCAGCACTAGACATTACCAGCCAAGGCTGTTGGCACTATGGGGGCACATGAGGCATAGGGTCCCCTTTAAAAGTTCTTTCTAATGTATATTAAACTGTGTTTACTGATTTTTATGATAAGTCTTATGAAGCTCATCTATACATATTGTAAAACTGCATGGGTTGTATCTGTATATAGCAATTGTTTTGAGAACTATACTTCTAGGGACTGTTTATGAACTATCGAAATGAAGAAAAAAAATCCTGAATTTTTGTCTTTTTGTCAGTCTATTCATTCCAGCATCATGCAAAAATTACTGGATGAATTTGGATTGCGTTTTCACTATTGTATAGCTTGACCTAGAAAGAAACTGAGGTATGTATTATTTCAGTGTTCGGACATGCAGGCATTTGTGGTTCTCCAAGTGCCAGCGTTCCAGGGCAGGCTTTCTTGGACCTGTAGGCCGCCTGTAAAAAAAAAATTAGTATACAATTAACCCCGCACCCACCGCCACCAGTGGTGAAGGGCATAGCACTGGGCTGCTGATTGTTGCTCGGGAGGACTGGTTTAGGGGTGGTAAATGTGATGGCAGGGGGACTCCACACTGAGTGTCCTCCCTGCTGTGGCAATATACCCCCTGGCTGGTTCAGCCTGGTGCTGTTTTTGTATAAATAAGCGATCCTACGTGTGTTTTTTTTAAAGGGGGGTGGATCAGCCAGTGCCTCTCCAGCCACTGACCTCACCGCACGTCCCTGATACCCGCATACACTCCCTCACAAGCAACGCTTATTCCAGACTTTGCCACCCTTTTAAATAACCCAAACACTTATAGTCTCTGTATAAAAGTTATTGTGTCAAATTATAAGCCCATAAACAAAATTCATACTGTGTTTGTATGAAATAGTATCTACAGTATAACAATAATAGTATCTAACTTTCATGATACAAAATGTGTACGTACATTAACTCCTACTATTTGCGGGGGGGGGGGGGGGGGCACCCAATTATCAGGTGCCTCCTGGCCTTTCTGGGAGAGTAGGTAAAGTATGATGCACACATTACAAACATATAACACAGGGCCCCCAAGGAGGATGTTTAAAATGTCTGGGATGTATCGTTGGCTGGTGTATGGACATGCCGGTGTATGCAATGCTCTAATAGAGAAGACTGTGACTAACCGGTGGGCAGTTATTTTGTGGAAGCCAAACATTATCTGGTGATGCTGAAATATATTATCATTGATCAAGTTCCTGAATTATGGAGATTGTGAAAAGAGAAAGCTCCAACTAGAGAGGAGTCGGATTTTCAAGATGGACAAAGTTAAACCATGTGGACTCAACGACCAACTATCCTACAACATAGTTTTATCAAACACATGTTAACTTAAAAAAATATATATTTTTCTTTTGTGTTTAAATATCTGTTCTTACATATTTCTTTGTTTCCTATTTTCTATATACAACATATGCTAACATGATATTTTTTGTTAATTTGGTGGCATTGATATTGGAGCTGCCATCTCGTTCTAGTGGTGCCATTTTAGTGTTTTTTGTATTTGTTTACATTTCATATATACAGTATATATATATATATATATATATATATACAGTATATATATATATATATATATATGTATATATATTATAGAACACAATTCCCAAGTGCGATATGTTAGTCGTATTTACATAAATTATTCCAAGGAAACCCAAGTGGATGTACACTGGAGAATATTATTTCCTGGGGTCCTGAAACAGATAACCCCTCACCAGTGAATCACCCAAACAAGAGGCCCAAGGCCAATTAGTAGAAAATATTGGTTTAATATCACAGATAAAACACATAAATGTTAAAAAAGGTTTTTACACACAGTTTTTACAAAATATTTGTATAAAAAGAAATATAAAATGTATATGTCAGTAAGTTATGTCCAGTGTATGATGTTAACTTAGAGACACTCCCTCACCTTATCAAGGTGTGAGATCAAAAGGGAGTATCTTCACAAACTGGGTTAATAGCTCGTGACTGACAGTCATGAGCTATTAACCCAGTTTGTGAAGATACTCCCTTTTGAGATCACACCTTGATAAGGTGAGGGAGTGTCTCTAAGTTAACATCATACACTGGACATAACTTACTGACATATACACATACGTACTGTATATACATATAAATATTTTGTAAAAACTGTGTGTAAAAACCTTTTTTTAACATTTATGTGTTTAATCTGTGATATGAAACCAATATTTTCTACTAATTGGCCTTTGGCCTCTTGTTTGGGTGATTCACTGGTGAGGGGTTATCTGTTTCAGGACCCCAGGAAATAATATTCTCCAGTGTACAGTGTACATCCACTTGGGTTTCCTTGGAAGAACTTATGTAAATACGACTAACATAGCGCACTTGGGAATAGTGTTCTATTTTGTATGTAACTGAGATTTGTCAACAGAGATCTCTCCCGTAGTGCTGCCCCCATTTGAGCGCAAAATAAGCGTACTGTTGTTATATATATATATATATATATATATATATATATATATATATATTAGAGATGAGCGGGTTCGGTTCCTCGGGATCCGAACCCCCCCGAACTTCACCTATTTTACACGGTTCCGAGGCAGCCTCGGATCTTCCCGCCTTGCTCGGTTAACCAGAACGCGCCCGAACGTCATCATCCCGCTGTTGGATTCTCGTGAGATTCGTATTCTATATAAGGAGCCGCGCGTCGCCACCATTTTCACTCGTGCTTTGGAGATTGAACGGAGAGGACGTGGCTGCGTTCTCTCCCTGAAAAGCTCCGTAATCTGTGCTCAGTGTGCTGAAAATATCTGTGCTCAGTGTGCTGCAAATAAGCTGTGCTCACTTTGCTGAAAATATCTGTGTTCTCTGCCTGAAAACGCTCCATATCTGTGCTCTGTGTGCTGCAAATATCTGATCAGTGTGCTGCATTGTGGGGACTGGGGACTACCAGTATATAATATATACTTTTCTATAGCTTCTATACTGCTTGTCAGGACACATGGTCACAGTTACACCGCTCTGTACTGATACATACAATAATATATATACTTTTCTATAGCTTCTATACTGCTTGTCAGGACACATGTGTCACAGTTACACCGCTCTGTACTGATATACAGTAATATTATATATACTTTTCTACAGCTTCTATACTGCTTGTCAGGACACGTGTCACAGTTACACCGCTCTGTACTGATATATACAATAATATATATACTTTTCTATAGCTTCTATACTGCTTGTCAGGACACATGTGTCACAGTTACACCGCTCTGTACTGATATACAGTAATATTATATATACTTTTCTATAGCTTCTATACTGCTTGTCAGGACACATGTGTCACAGTTACACCCCTCTGTACTGATATACAGTAATATTATATATACTTTTCTATAGCCTCTTTACTGCTTGTCAGGACACATGGTCACAGTTACACTGCTCTGTACTGATACATACAGTAATATATATACTTTTCTATAGCTTCTATACTGCTTGTCAGGACACATGTGTCACAGTTACACCGCTCTGTACTGATATACAGTAATATTATATATACTTTTCTATAGCTTCTATACTGCTTGTCAGGACACATGTGTCACAGTTACAACGCTCTGTCTGTACTGATATATACAATAATATATATACTTTTCTATAGCTTCTATACTGCTTGTCAGGACACATGTGTCACAGTTACACCGCTCTGTACTGATATATACAATAATATATGTACTTTTCTATAGCTTCTATACTGCTTGTCAGGACACATGTGTCACAGTTACACCGCTCTGTACTGATATACAGTAATATATATATACTTTTCTATAGCTTCTATACTGCTTGTCAGGACACATGTGTCACAGTTACACCGCTCTGTACTGATATATACAATAATATATATACTTTTCTATAGCTTCTATACTGCTTGTCAGGACACATGTGTCACAGTTACACCGCTCTGTACTGATATACAGTAATATATATATACTTTTCTATAGCTTCTATACTGCTTGTCAGGACACATGTGTCACAGTTACACCGCTCTGTACTGATATACAGTAATATTATATATACTTTTCTATAGCTTCTATACTGCTTGTCAGGACACATGTGTCACAGTTACACCGCTCTGTCTGTACTGATATATACAATAATATATATACTTTTCTATAGCTTCTAATATATACTGCTTGTCAGGACACATGTGTCACAGTTACACCGCTCTGTACTGATATACAGTAATATTATATATACTTTTCTATAGCTTCTATACTGCTTGCCAGGACACATGTGTCACAGTTACACTGCTCTGTACTGATATACAGTAATATTATATATACTTTTCTATAGCTTCTATACTGCTTGTCAGGACACATGTGTCACAGTTACACCACTCTGTACTGATATATACAATAATATATATACTTTTCTATAGCTTCTATACTGCTTGTCAGGACACACATGTGTCACAGTTACACCACTCTGTACTGATATATACAATAATATATATACTTTTCTATAGCTTCTATACTGCTTGTCAGGACACATGTGTCACAGTTACACCGCTCTGTACTGATGTACAGTAATATTATATATATTTTTCTATAGCTTCTATACTGATTGTCAGGACACATGTGTCACAGTTACACCACTCTGTACTGATATACAGTAATATTATATATACTTTTCTATAGCTTCTAATATATACTGCTTGTCAGGACACATGTGTCACAGTTACACCGCTCTGTACTGATATACAGTAATATTATATATACTTTTCTATAGCTTCTATACTGCTTGTCAGGACACATGGGTCACAGTTACACCGTTCTGTACTGATATATACAATAATATATATACTTTTTTATAGCTTCTATACTGCTTGTCAGGACACATGGGTCACAGTTACACAGCTCTGTACTGATATACAGTAATATTATATATACTTTTCTATAGCTTCTATACTGCTTGTCAGGACACATGTGTCACAGTTACACCGCTCTGTACTGATATACAGTAATATTATATATACTTTTCTATAGCTTCTATACTGCTTGTCAGGACACATGTGTCACAGTTACACCGCTCTGTACTGATATACAGTAATATTATATATACTTTTCTATAGCTTCTATACTGCTTGTCAGGACACGTGTCACAGTTACACTGCTCTGTACTGATATATACAATAATATATATACTTTTCTATAGCTTCTAGTATGACAGTGCAGCATTTTGGTGACTAACAGTATATAGTTGTACAATAGGCCATTGCTGTATCTTGCAGCTCTGGGTCACTGCAAGTATCTATTCATTCCATTTTCTTCCAGTGATTTGGACCAATAATACCATTGATTAGAACGAATAATTCCAGTGATTTTGTCATTTTCTTCCAGTGATTTGGACCAATAATACCATTGATTAGAACGAATAATTCCAGTGATTTTGTCATTTTCTTCCAGTGATTTGGACCAATAATACCATTGATTAGAACGAATAATTCCAGTGATTTTGTCATTTTCTTCCAGTGATTTGGACCAATAATACCATTGATTAGAACGAATAATTCCAGTGATTTTGTCATTTTCTTCCAGTGATTTGTACCAATAATACCTTTGATTAGAACAAATAATTCCAGTGATTTTGTCATTTTCTTCCAGTGATTTGGACCAATAATACCATTGATTAGAACGAATAATTCCTGTGATATTGAGGTGTTTGTGTCGCTTAGCTTAGCCGTCCAGCGACCACAGTGCACCTCTTTTTCTCTTTTCTTTGCATCATGTGCTGTTTGGGGCCAATTTTTTGAAGTGCCATCCTGTCTGACACTGCAGTGCCACTCCTAGATGGGCCAGGTGTTTGTGCTGCCCTCTTGGGTCGCTTTGCTTAGTCATCCAGTGACCTCGGTGCAAATTTTAGGACTAAAAATAGTATTGTGAGGTGTTCAGAATAGACTGGAAATGAGTGGAAATTGTGGTTATTGAGGTTAATAATACTATAGGATCAAAATTAACCCCAAATTCTATGATTTAAGCTGTTTTTGAGGGGGTTTTTAAAAAAAAAAACACCCGAATCCGACAAAAAAATTTCAGTGAGGTTTGGCCAAAACGCGTCCGAATCCAAAACACAGCCGCAGAACCGAATCCAAAACCAAAACACAAAATCCGAAAATTTTCCAGTGCACATCTCTAATATATATAATAAAAATCATACAAATTCAGCACTCCCCTAATATTAACACTCAAACTGTAATTCATCTGTATTCAGGGAATGTTAGTTCCAAAATATTGCAATAGTTTGTTAAGCTGACCAGCCCCTTCACGGCCATTCCCATTTGGTCAGTACCTACACTGACTTACACAAATCTGAGCAATGCTCACAGGCATCTTTTGGATTTTAAATACACAGCATGCTTATATCATGTGTTTAGGCCCTGTCCCACTCTTTTAAAGAGACAGGAACCACACCCAAGCATATCAGTTAAAACACCTGGGGAATTTCTGAACATTTAATTTACATATAGACAATAATAGGATTGTAATACCTACCGGCAAATCCTTTTCTCTTAGTCCATAGAGGATGCTGGGGACTCCAAAAGGACCATGGGGTATAGATGGGATCCTTAGGAGACATGGGCACTTTAAGACTTTAAATGGGTGTGAACTGGCTCCTCCCTCTATGCCCCTCCTGCAGACCTCAGTTATATGAACTGTGCCCAGAGGAGACGGACATTTCGAGGAAAAGGATTTTGTTAACTAAGGGTGAGATACATACCAGCTCACACCACAACACACCGTACAACATGGCATTTAACTAAAACCATTTAACAGCGTGAACCAAAAGAGATCAGCAACAGGCTGACCTTAACCGAAACACAACCTTTGTGTAACATAAGCAATAACTATTTACAAGTACTGCAGATAGAGTCCGCACTGGGACGGGCGCCCAGCATCCTCTATGGACTAACAGAAAAGGATTTACCGGAAGGGATTAAAATCCTATTTTCTCCTTCGTCCTAGAGGATGCTGGGGACTCCAAAAGGACCATGGGGTTTATACCAAAGCTCCAGACCGGGCGGGAGAGTGCGGATGACTCTGCAGCACCGATTGAGCAAACATGAGGTCCTCATCAGCCAGGGTATCAAACTTGTAGAATTATGCAAAAGTGTTTGAACCCAACCAAGTAGCTGCTCGGCAAAGCTGTAAAGCCGAGTCGCCTCGGGCAGCCGCCCAAGATGAGCCCACCTTCCTAGTGGAATGGACTTTCACCGATTTCGGTAAAAGCAATCCAGCCGTAGAATGAGCCTGCTGAATCGTATTACAGATCCAGCGTGCAATAGTCTGCTTAGAAGCAGGAGCGCCAACCTTGTTGGCCGCATACAGGACAAACAGCGCCTCTGTTTTCCTAACACGAGCCGTTCTGGCTACATAAATTTTCAAAGCTCTGACCACATCAAGAGACTTGGAATCCTCCAAAGCTTCAGTTGCCACAGGCACCACAATAGGTTGGTTCATGTGAAATGACGAAACCACCTTAGGCAGGATTTGTTGACGAGTTCTCAATTCCGCTCTATCCACATGGAAAATCAGATAGGGGCTTTTGTGAGACAAAGCCGCCAATTCGGACACCTGCCTTGCGGACGCCAAGGCCAACAGCATGACCACTTTCCAAGTGAGAAATTTCAACTCAACCTTTTGTAAAGGTTCAAACCAATGTGACGTAAGGAACTGTAACACCACGTTAAGGTCTCACGGTGCCACTGGGGGCACAAAGGGAGGTTGGATGTGCAGCACACCCTTCACAAAAGTCTGTACTTCTGGAAGTGAGGCCAATTCCCTTTGAAAGAAAATTGATAAGGCCGAAACCTGCACTTTAATGGAGCGTAACTTCAGGCCCGCATCCACAACTGCTTGCAAAAAGTGGAGAAAACGACCCAGCTGAAATTCTTCCATAGGAGCCTTCTTGGATTCACACCAAGACACATATTTTCTCCAAATATGGTGATAATGCTTCGCCGTTACCTCCTTTCTAGCTTTATGTAGAGTGGGGATGACTTCCCCGGGAATACCCTTTCTAGCTAGGATTTGGCGTTCAACCGCCATGCCATCAAACGCAACCGCGGTAAGTCCTGGAACATGCACGGCCCCTGCTGTAACAGGTCCTCTATTAGAGGAAGAGACCAGGGATCTCCTGTGAGTAATTCCTGAAGATCTGGATACCAGGCCCTCCGTGGCCAATCTGGAACAACGAGTATCGCCTGAACCCTTGTTCTTCTTATGATCCTTATCACCTTTGGGATGAGTGGAAGTGGAGGGAACACATAGACCGACTGAAACACCCACGGTGTCACCAGTGTGCCCACTGCTATTGCTTGAGGGTCCCTCGACCTGGAACAATATGTCTGAAGCTTCTTGTTGATGCAAGATGCCATCATGTCTATTTGAGGAAGTACCCAATGACTTGTCACTTCTGCAAAGACCTCTTGATGAAGACCCCACTCTCCTGGATGGAGATCGTGTCTTCTGAGGAAGTCTGCTTCCCAGTTGTCCACTCCTGGAATGAAGACCGCTGACAGAGCGCTTGCATGTTTTCCGCCCAGCGAAGATTCTTGGTGGCCTCCGCCATCGCCGCTCTGCTCTTTGTTCCACCCTGGCGGTTTATGTGCGCCATGGCTGTAATGTTGTCCGACTGAATCAGGACGGGCAGGTCGCGAAGAAGATGTTCCACTTGCCAAAGGCCATTGTAGATGGCCCTTAACTCCAGCACGTTTATGTGCAGACAAGCTTCCTGGCTTGACCATTCTCCCTGGAAATTTTGACCCTGTGTGACTGCTCCCCAACCTCGGAGACTCGCGTCCGTGGTTACCAGAACCCAATCCTGGATCCCGAACCTGCGACCCTCTAGATGGTGAGAACTTTGGAGCCACCACAGGAGAGAAACCCTGGCCCTGGGGGACAGGCTTATCTTCCGGTGCATGTGCAGATGGGACCCGGACCACTTGTCCAGCAGGTCCCACTGAAAAGTTCTTGCATGGAATCTGCCAAACTGAATGGCCTCGTAGGCTGCCACCATTTTCCCCAGCACTCGAGTGCAGTGATGAATCGACACTCTTGGCGGTTTCAGAAGTTCCTCGACCATGTTCTGGAGTTCCTGAGCCTTTTCCAACGGGAGAAAGATCCTCTGCAGATCCGTGTCCAGAATCATGCCCAAAAACGACAGCCAAGTTGTCGGAATCAACTGCGACTTCAGCAAATTTAGGAGCCAGCCATGTTGTTGCAGCACCTTCAGGGAGAGCGCAACATTTTTTAGTAACTGCTCCTTTGATCTCACCTTTATCAGGAGATCATCCAAGTATGGGATAATTGTGACCCCTTGCTTGCGCAGGATCACTATCATTTCAGCCATTACCTTGGTGAAAATCCTCGGGGCCGTGGAAAGACCAAACGGCAATGTCTGAAATTGGTACACCATAAAATCCCCCCCCCCCCCTCCAGACTGGAGATCACAGCTCGGAGAGATTCCATCTTGAATTTGAATCTTTTTAAATACAGGTTGAGGGATTTTAAATTCAGAATCGGTCTGACCGAGCCATTTGGCTTTGGGACCACGAACAGGGTTGAATAAAACCCTTTCACTTGTTGTAACGGGGGAACCGTGACAATGACTTGCTGTTGACACAACTTTTGTTTTGCAGCACACACTTCCTTTCTGTCTGGATGAGAAACTGGTAAGGCCGATTTGAAAAATCGGTGTGGAGGCACGTCTTGGAACTCCAGTTTGTATCCTTGGGTCACAATTTCCAGCACCCAAGGATCCAGGCCCAAACGAACCCAGAGTTGACCGAAGAGCTGAAGACGTGCCCCCACCAGTGCGGACTCCCGCAGCGGAGCCCCAGCGTGATGCGGTGGATTTGGTAGAAACTGGGGAGGACTTCTGATCCTGAGAGCTTGCCACAGCCGACGATCTTTTTCCTCTTCCCTTGCCTCTGGCCTCGAGGAGGAAGATCCACGTCCTTTCCTGAATTTATGAGACCGAAAGGACTGCATCTGGTATTGAGGCGTTTTCTTTTGCTATGGAGGGACAAAAGGCAAAAAAGAAGACTTACCCGCGGTAGCTGTAGAAAGTGAAACCAGGTCCGCGAGGCCCACACCAAACAAAACTTCACCTTTGAAGGGCAGAGCCTCCATAGCCTTTTTAGAGTCAGCATCACCATTCCATTGACGAGTCCACAACGCCCTCCTAGCCGAGATTGCCATTGCATTGGCCCTTGATCCCAAGAGGCCAATATCTCTCACCACCTCCCTTAGATATATCGCTGCGTCCCTGATGTGACCCATTGTCAAAATCACGCTATCCCTATCCATGGTGTCTATGTCAGATAACAAGTTATCTGCCCACCTTTCAATAGCGCTACTCACCCATGCCGATGCCACGGCCAGCCTGAGCAGCGTACCCATAGTAACATAAATAGATTTTAAGGTAGTTTCCTGCTTACGATCGGCAGGATCCCTTAGGGCTGCCGTGTCAGGGGACGGTAACGCCACCTTCTTGGACAAACGCGCCAGAGCTTTGTCCACCGTGGGTGAGGATTCCCACCGTAACCTATCCTGCGAGGGAAAAGGATACGCCATAGCAATTCTCCTGGGAATATGCAGTCTCTTGTCAGGAGACTCCCAAGCTTTTTCAAAAAGAGCATTCAGTTCATGAGAGGGAGGAAACATTACAGGTTTCTGTGTCTGCTATCTGGGTAAATGAGCGTTTCTGTGACCCCAAGGGGGTTTGAGATTGTGAGAAACCATCTTCCATGGATTGTCTCCATGCTTGGTTCTGAGACTCAGATTTGTCTAACCTCTTATGCAATAAAGCCACACTTGCATTTAAAACATTCCACATATCTACCCAATCAGCAGACGGCGGTGCCCACGGAGTCACTCTCACATTCTGTTCAGCCCCCACACCAGCCTCCTCCTGGGAAGAGCCTTCAACCTCAGACATGTCGACACACGTGTACCGACACCCGCAAACACACTGGGCTAAAGGGGACAGACCCACAGTAAGGCCTTTCAGAGAGACAGAGAGGGAGTTTGCCAGCTCACACCCAGCGCCCCACCGGTCTGAAGAATTAAACAATGCCCCAGACCTACAAGCGCTGTTATATAACAATAATAATTATAACCAACACCAAATGTTTGTGCCCCCCCCCCTTGTTTTTAGCACCCTGTTACTTGTGACAGCAGTGAAGGGCCAGGAGCAACGTCTCTGCAGCAAGCTGAGGAGAGAAAATGGCGCTGGTCAGAGCTGGAGGACGAAGCCCCGCCCCCTACATGGCGCGCTTATGTCTCGCATTTTTTATATACTGGCGGGGGTCTCCTAACAGTGCCTCCGCACTGTATATACATGCCAGTCCCTATTTTTGAGGTTTTTATTGCTGCACAGGGCGCACCCCCTGCGCCCTGCACCCATGCAGTGCCTGTGTGTGCGGGAGCAATGGCGCGCAGCGCAACCGCTGCACGGTACCTCAGGAAGACTGAAGTCTTCTGCCGCCTTCACTGAAGTCTTCTTTGCTTTAGATACTCACCTGTCTTCTTTCTTCAGGCTCTGTGAGGGGGACGGCGGCGCGGCTCCGGGAACGAGCAGCTAGGTGACCCAAGTGATCAGACCCTCTGGAGCTAATAGTGTCCAGTAGCCTAAGAATCAGAGCCTTTCAACTCAAAGAAGTAGGTCTGCTTCACTCTCCTCAGTCCCACGAAGCAGGGAGCCTGTTGCCAGCAGAGCTCCCTGAAAATAAAAAAAACCTAACAAAAGTCTTTTTAGAGAAACTCAGTAGAGCTCCCCTAGTGTGTGACCAGTCTCCTCTGGGCACAGAATCTAACTGAGGTCTGGTGGAGGGGCATATTGGGAGGAGCCAGTTCACACCCATTTAAAGTCTTAAAGTGCCCATGTCTCCTGCGGATCCCGTCTATACCCCATGGTCCTTTTGGAGTCCCCAGCATCCACTAGGACAAAGGAGAAAAGGGTGCAAGAAAGAATGCGACCACAAAAATTTTACATAAATAGGCAAGAACCCACAGCACTCCGCGGTGCCAGTGGTAATGTGACCACACTATTTAAATAAAAAAATCATATAAATTCAGCACTCACCTAATATTAACACTCAAACTGTAATTCATCTGAATTCAGGGAATGTTAGTTCCAAAATATTTCAATAGTTTGTTAAGCTGACCAGCCCCTTCACGGCCATTCCCTTTTGGTCAGTCCCTACACTGACTTACACAAATCTGAGCAATGCTCACAGGCATCTTTTGGATTTTAAATACACAGCATGCTTATATCATGTGTTTAGGCCCTGTCCCACTCTTTTAAAGAGACAGGAACCACACCCAAGCATATCAGTTAAAACACCTGGGGAATTTCTTAACATTAATTTACATATGGACAATAGGGGTGTTTTAACTGATATGCTTGGGTGTGGTTCTTGTCTCTTTTAAAAGAGTGGGACAGGGCCTAAACACATGATATAAGCATGCTGTGTATTTAAAATCAGTCTGCTGAGTGCCTCTGCTTCTGATGAAGTCCGTAGTGGATGAAACGCGTTGGATTTTATGAAAAATATCACACTATGAAGTATTGTTTTATGGATTTATTGTACAAATGAACATTGTATTTATGAAGTATCATACAATTGTACAACAATTTTAAAATTCATTGTTTTATTAAATTGTTTGTTTTCTGGGTCACGCTGATATAGATTTTTATTAGAATAACGATATTAATGTGCACCCTCTGAATATTGTATCTATAGCATTATTTTTATCTCCCACTAGCAGGGTGATTTTTCTAGAGGTGCTGCCCAACCTAATACAGGCAAGACAAGGGTATTGTTTCTTTATTCTATATCTTGCTAGTTACCCCTAATTCGCTGCAGTAGAACATGCCTGTATTTATGGATAGATTAAAAAGATCACAGAGAATAAAACAAATGTTTATGGAGGACGAAGAATTAGTCCTAATGGAGGAGAATGAGGAAGACTACTATGAGCATCTCAACTTAATGGAGAAACTTTCCACTAAATAGATCAAGGGGTGGTATGATGTTATTACACTTGAAAAGTACATTGAAGTAGGGAGAATCCCAAGAGGTTTGAGACTTTTAAAAACACCTACCCTTGGTACTGATAATGATAACTTTATGTCAGAATGGAATAAGGTTCTCACCGATTGTTCAATTAAACTAATGGGTTTGTCAATGAACGCAAAAAGGAATTAATTAAATTAGATTAGGAAATTACCAAAGTAGAATCCCTTATGGAAAAATTTGAGGTCAGTGAAGAATATAAGAAGTTGGGGATTTACTATCTAAATTAGACAAATTAGAAAATGAGATTGCGATTAGAAAACAAAGAAAATATATTAGAGATAAGAATGACTATAAAAATGGGAATATTCAAAATTGGTCTAAGATAGAATCACAGCCACCAAGAAGCAGACAGATGGAGTACATTAGAAATCATTGGCAGGAAGTAAATTATAAATAATGGGGGAGACAAATCCACCGATCCCCATATGGGAAAAAGAGGTTCTCTAATTATCATCAATCGTATAGGGAAAGAATACCCTCTTATCAATATAGACAATAAAAAAGGTACCAACCTCACACAGAAAGATATTATGAGAATATACCATCACTTTACAATAAATTTGATAATCTAAGATCCCGTTCCCCCATAGGACCGAACAGGGTTATTCGCCCCGTGTGTCCGAACAAAAACAACATTCTTTGGGGGGAGCGAACAAGTACACACTATCATTTAAAACAGAAACAAGTGGAGACAGTAGAGAAAGATATACCCCAAGGTACAAAAAGAGGGTATCGAGAGGAAGAAGAGGCTTTAGAGGTGGTAGAAAACACCCCCAAAAAAATAAAAGCATTCCCGTCACATCAGAAACAGGAATCATCAACTTATCAGCGAAAGAACTTTCTACAGCGAGAAATTGGTACTAACAAAGGGTTTGAAATTTGCACCCAATGGGGGAGCTGATAAGTTTAACTTGTTCATAGACTTGAATAGATATGATAGGAATCTAACCGTACAGAGACATCTGTTCCCAAATTATCATATGAGCCTAAAGATAAGCCCCTTGTCTCTCTTCCTTCTAAGTTCTATCCCATGGAGTCCCGTGGGAGTCATGTTGACATCTTTTACGAGTCTGTTAGAGATGACTTTAGAAAAATGAAAACTTATGACAATAAATATAACAATAATATCAACCCACAAGAAAAGAATGCCATCAAAAATTGAACTAAAGACTCTAATGTAATAATAAAATCTGCAGACAAAGGGGGCGCGGTAGTCCTCCAAGATGGATCATTATTTTTGAAAGAATCTTATAACATATTGGAAGATGAGTTAACCTATACTAGACTTGAAAAAGATCTGACTTTAGAATTTAAGGATTCATTATATAAACTTTTAAATACTGCTAGGGGTAACAATTTAATATGTAAAGAGGAATTTGATTATCTCTTTAAAATATTCCCTACTATGCCTCTATTCTACCAACTACCGAAAGTACATAAAAATAGAGAATGTCCACCGGGTCGCCCCATTATTGCAGGGGTGAATTCTTTGATATCCAACCTTTCACACTATATCGATTTAAAGTTGCAGCCGTACGTCCTATTAAATAAATCTCATTTAAAAGATTCGACAAGCCTTTTAAGACTTGTCGACAACTGTGATTGGTCCATCGATAATAGATGGCTAACGGTGGATGTACAGGCCCTCTATTCCTCTATCCCGCATGATAGGGGAATAGAAGCAGTGAGGTATGTTTTGGAAAAGGATCCGAAGAATACACAGTTAGAGGTCACATTCATTACAGATTGCATTAGGTTTAACCTAGAGCACAACTTTTTCGAATAAACAGTTCCTACCTCCTACAAAAACAGGGTACAGCGATGGGGACTAAATTTGCCCCGTCGTATGCCAATTTATTGATGGGAGAGTGGGAAAGTAAATTTGTGTATGATACTGATTTTGAAAGGGTCAACATTAAACTGTATAGAAGATATATAGATGATCATTTATTCATATGGCAGGGGAACCTGAAAAGTATTGAGAGCTTTATGGGTCATTTAAATAATAATAATTTGAAGTTCACTTATAAGACAGATCCAATAACTATAGACTACTTGGATCTGGAACTGAAAGGATGTAGTATAGGAGGAGTGACTACTAAAACCTTTTTCAAATCTGTAGATGCAAACAGCTATGTTCCTCAAAATAGCTGTCACCATCAAGTCTGGAATAACGGAGTCCCTTACTCCCAGTTTGTCAGGATCAGAAAAAACTGTAGTGACATCACTGGATATTGGGAACAATCAGCCATTTTGTATAATAGATTCATATAAAGAGGTTATGACGCTAGCTTCTTGAATGAAGCAAGGTTGAAGGACTCCAAGAGATCAAGGACAGAACTTATAGAAGAAAAAACACCTGTTATTCCCTGTAGTACGAACCAATCTAGACATTTCATTACCCAGTATAGTAAAGATGCTAACAAAATAAAGAAAATAATGACAAAACATTGGGGTATACTACAGAAAGACCCGATCCTAGGACCCACTTTGCCGAATAAACCTCGGTTAGTATACAAAAAAGCTCGGAATCTAAAAAGCTTAATAGCACTGAGCAGCCTTAAAGTAGACAAGTCCTCCAATCCATCGAGTGATAATTTTTTGGGTATTAGATGGGGCTGTTTCCCTTGTAACCAGTGTATTTGTTGCAAATTTATGCAAAAGACTTCTGTTAAATTAAAATTGGATAGTGGCAGATTCCATATTTTAAAAGACTGGGTCACCTGCACTACAGAATATGTGATCTATAACATTAACTGTCCGTGCGGCCTTTCTTATGTGGGAAAGACCAAACGGAAATTAAAAATCAGAATTCAGGAGCATTTCAGAAACATTAAAAACAAAATGATGTCGCACAGCTTGCCTCGCCATTTTGCAGAAGTACATAAATCGGAAGTGGCCGGACTAACTTTTTCGGTATTAGAACATATTAAAATTGGCATACGAGGAGGAGACAGAGATTTACTATTAGCGAAACAAGAGTCATATTGGATTTATACACTAAACACCCTATTCCCTAAAGGCCTTAATGAAGGTGTCGATATCGTCTCCTTTTTAGGTTGTTAGGTTAATGTCCATTTTATAAGCAAAATGTTGACATCTGTCCTTTTTTGTCCATCTCCTTTTCTTTTTACATATAGATCTTCAATGGGACCTATATGTATTATATATCCATTATCTAATGAGAGATTATTTATTCTTTGTATATATATTATGATAAAAATCCATATATCTTCTATTGAAATCGGTCAATGCTGTGGTTAAGATGTTGTACTCATATGTCATATAATTTAGGTAGGATTTAATGTTGTTTGTATATTTCTCATTGTAAATTGCTAATGTCCTACTGAAAAATACCAATTACTTAGCACTGTAAAGGCATTGAGAAAATAATGTTTTACTCTCGACTATGTGCATATAGATATTGTTTAGACTCCTTAGATGTGACTATCTATCCCTATGAGACAGTATGTGTACACTATACACATGGACCCTGTAAGGAGGAATAACCTATTGTGTTCAAATTGTGAATCCACACTTTCCGGGAAATACGCTGTGGAAGGTGGAATGCACCGCTGGTAATAGCGACACTATGAGAGCCCGGAAGTGACGCTGTGTGCTCCACTACTGATACATGTGGAACGCACGGCGGGGATACAGGATCCTGTTGCGGCACTACGCGAGTCCGGAAGTGACGCTGTGCGCTCCACCATTGATACAGGTGGACGCACAACGGGGATAGGAGATTTTATCTCCTACATGGGTTTGTTTACCAACACGAGTTCGCCTCCCTGAGCTTAATATAATACTGTGCGGATGTAGTTTAGTGTTACGCCCAGCATGGCCTGTGCTTATTACCAGAATAGAGGGGGACGCAGGGCGGAAGTCCATGCGTTCCACCGCGTTGTAGGTGGAACGCATGGCGGAAGTACAGCAATTATCCTCCAAATTAAGCTGGATACCAGCTCATGGCGATTCATATACATTTAATTGCTGATCCTAATCTAAATCAATACCCACCAAATGTAAATACTAGATTATTATCTGTTCAGTATTCATTTATGTAAACCTTTTAATTTCACCTATTAACAGGGAGAAGGAAGTGATGTAATACCCCTAGGGGTGTAAATAGGCCACACTAGTATCCTCTAGCTCACTTGACATTCAGCAGAGGAGATAGCCACACATATCCAGAATCCTCTATTGTAAGTAGCATATATGACCTTTAACTTAATAGGACTAAATCTTGTATCTCTACTGAATCTTAATTAAGTCTTGAATCTTTAATTTTCAGTTGGATATTTTTATCCCACTGGATATTGTGGAGCTTACTCAGTTTGTTTGGTGTCATCGTGTTGGATTTGTTTTAAAGTAAGTCCTATATGAATCAAATTTTATTGTTCTAAAGTAAGTCCTTTATGAATCTAATTTTATAGCTGACAGAAATTAGATTCTATTGAATAGTATGTGAGTTGTTAATTACAATCTTTTAGATTTGTCCACTCAGCCTAACTTGATCCACTAAGACATCTTATGGATTATTCCATTTCTAGATTTGGAATGTGAGTATGGCTATATGTTTTAGCGGTGATTTAATTGAGAATTTAATCCATCTCTGCTCTCTAGTTATTATATATTCTTTCGTAGAAATATCAACAATTAATTATACTACACTTAGATCCTTAATGAGAGGACCGCTTTTAGTTATTGTCAAGTAAGTAGCCAACCCGACTAATTATTAAATTAGACTATAAACTAATCCTAATTAAATTACCTTATGAAGTCATTCTATATTTCTTTTTAGAAATATTCACAATAAATTATACTGTACTACAGTGAAGGAACACTCTACTCGTAGTGGGGGATTCCCTCAAACTACTCTCACAGTAAGTAGTTAATCTTATAATAAATTTGGAGGAATAATGTCCTCGGTAAATATATATAATTAGGGCTATTATTGGCCGTAAAGAAATTGGGGAGTATCTTCTTTTTCCAATGCCTCGTAAAGAATTTGGAGAGTATCCTCCTCTTTTTAATGTCCTATAATAGTTTTGTTGATGTTCTCTTTGCTCTTTTCTTTCCTCTTTTCCTCCATTGATGATAACACCAGCTACGACCTGTACCCCTGATGAAGTCCGTAGTGGACGAAATGCGTTGGCTTTTATGAAAAATATCACGCTATGAAGTATTGTTTTATGGATTTATTGTACAAATGAACATTGTATTTATGAAGTATCATACAATTGTACAACAATTTTAAAATTAATTGTTTTATTAAATTGTTTGTTTTCTGGGTCACGCTGGTATAGATTTTTATTAAAATAACGATATTAATGTGCGCCCTCTAAATTTTGTATCTATAGCATTATTTTTATCTCCCACTAGCAGGGTGATTTCTCTAGAGGTGCTGCCCAACCTAATACAACGTGAGACAAGGGTATTGTTTCTTTTTTATATATATATTAACAGTGCAATGAGGCGGCACTCAGGAGACTTTTCAAGTGGTTTAATGCTGTGTTCTACGTTTCGGGGACGCAGCCCCTTCGTCAGGATAAATGTGTACAATAAAAAAACGTGTTTAAATACCTGAGTGAAATCGCTCCCACCCGCCGCCTCCAACCGCGTTGCATGGTTTCCGGTCGCGTCCTCCCGGAAGTGACGTCACGCCGGCCCGTCCAGCTTACGCGTTGTGGCGGGGAAAAGAGAAACCACGGAAACATATAAACAATATGTCTGCCCAGGGCCGGCTCCAGGCATGTTCCAATAGAGCGGCCGAACAGGGCGCCACACTTTATGGGCGCCGCTAGCTCTGGCCGCCATATTGGAGCTTGGAGCCGTCGCTACAGCTGCAGTCCGCTCCCCTCCCCTCCCCGCTAACCGGCGCCGGCCCGTGAGCCAACCACAGCTCGCGGTCCGGCAGCTGAGGCTGATTGGCTGCCGGACCGCGAGCTTTGATTGGCTTGCGGACCGGCGCCTAGTTGAACCTGTACACCGCCGCCGGAGATTGAGGGCTCCTAGGAGAGGCACACGCTGCGCTCTCCTCCCTGCCCTCAGCCAAAGAGCAGCACCTAGCAGCAGCCTCAGCAACCATCGCGGTGACCGGTGAGCAGCACGGGGGCAGGTGAGGGGGGGGATATCTGGCACTGGGAACATGTCTGTCACTGGGGGCATGAGACATGTGTATCTGGCATTGGGGGCATATCTGGCACTGTGGGGGCATTTTTATATCTGGCACTGTGGAGACATATCTGGCACTGTGGGCATTTATGCATCTGGCACTGGGGGCATTTATGCATCTGGCACTGGGGGCATTTATGTATCTGGCCCTGTGGGGGGGGGGGGCATGGGACATGTGTATCTGGCATTGGAGCCATATCTGGCACTGTGGGGGCATTTTTATATCTGGCACTGTGGGGACATACCTGGCACTGTGGGGGCATTTTTATATCTGGCACTGTGGGGACATATCTGGCACTGTGGGGGCATTTTTATATCTGGCACTGTGGGGACATATCTGGCACTGTGGGCATTTATGCATCTGGCACTGGGGGCATTTATGCATCTGGCACTCGGGGCATTTATGTATCTGGCCCTGTGGGGGGGGGGGGCATGGGACATGTGTATCTGGCATTGGGGCCATATCTGGCACTGTGGGGGCATTTTTATATCTGGCACTGTGGGGACATATCTGGCACTGTGTGGGCATTTTTACATCTGGCACTGTGGGGACATATCTGGCACTGTGGGCATTTATGCATCTGGCACTGAGGGCATTTATGCATCTGGCACTGGGGGCATTTATGTATCTGGCACTGGGGGCATTTATGTATCTGGCCCTATGGGGGCATATCTGGCACTGTGGGGGCATTTTTATATCTGGCACTGTGGGGACATATCTGGCACTGTGGGCACTTATGTATCTGGCACTGTGGGGGCATTTTTATATCTGGCACTGTGGGGACATATCTGGCACCGTGGGCATTTATGCATCTGGCACTGGGGGCATTTATGTATCTGGCCCTGTGGGGGCATATCTGGCACTGTGGGGGCATTTTTATATCTGGCACTGTGGGGACATATCTGGCACTGTGTGGGCATTTTTATATCTGGCACTGTGGGGACATATCTGGCACTGTGGGCACTTATGTATCTGGCACTGTGGGGGCACTTATGTATCTGGCACTGTGTGGGCACTTATGTATCTGGCACTGTGGGGGCATTTATGTATCTGGCACTGTGGGGGGCATTACTGCACTGTGGGGGCATTTATGTATCTGGCACTTTGGGGGCATTTATGTGTCTGAACTGTGGGTGCATATCTGGCACTGTGTGGCCATTTATGTAGCTGGCACTGCTTGGGGGCATGTCACGTGTAGCTGGCACTGCTGGGGGGCATGTCACGTGTAGCTGGCACTGCTGGGGAGCATGTCACGTGTAGCTGGCACTGCTGGGGGGCATGTCACGTGTAGCTGGCACTGCTGGGGGGCATGTCATGTAGTGTTCCCGCTAGGCGTCTGTGGCTAGGCAATGTGTCTCAGTGCTCTCCCTGGTGCAATGTGTCTCAGTGCTGTGCCTGGCGCAAAGTGTATAGGAGGTTCTACCTGGTGCAGTGTGTATTAGCTGCACTACTGTGTGGTGTAATGCAAATTGCCACTATTATGTGGCCACGTACCTTCCCCACGAAGTAACTCCCCTTAATTTTTGCTGCGCGCCTTCGGCGCGCACTGTCCATGCTTTAGCATATAGGTATGGGAACAACAAGCATTACAGTATGTACATCATTTTGCCCTTCCTAACTTAAAAATGTGCCCTCCCTGTGATCAGCACCATGCCCTAAAAAGTGAACACTATCATGTGTAGCTGGCACTGCTGGGGGGCATGTCATGTGTAGCTGGCACTGCTGCGGGGCATGTCATGTGTAGCTGGCACTGCTGCGGGGCATGTCATGTGTAGCTGGCACTGCTGCGGGGCATGTCATGTGTGGCTGGCACTGCTGGGGGGCATGTCATGTGTAGCTGGCACTGCTGCGGGGCATGTCATGTGTAGCTGGCACTGCTGCAGGGCATGTCATGTGTAGCTGGCACTGCTAGGGGGCATGTCATGTGTAGCTGGCACTGCTGCGGGGCATGTCATGTGTAGCTGGCACTGCTGCGGGGCATGTCATGTGTGGCTGGCACTGCTTGGGGGCATGTCATGTGTAGCTGGCACTGCTGCGGGGCATGTCATGTGTAGCTGGCACTGCTGCGGGGCATGTCATGTGTAGCTGGCACTGCTGCAGGGCATGTCATGTGTAGCTGGCACTGCTGGGGGGCATGTCATGTGTAGCTGGCACTGCTGCGGGGCATGTCATGTGTAGCTGGCACTGCTGCGGGGCATGTCATGTCTAGCTGGCACTGCTGTGGGGCATGTTATGTGTAGCTGGCACTGCTGGGGGGCATGTCATGTCTATCTGGCACTGCACATTATGTGTATCTGGCACTATACTGGAGACATTGTGTGTAAGGAACACTACTGTGGCTATGTGTAAGGCTGCTAATTGTGTGAAAATATATTTATAGTTTGATGATATGAAGTTACGAGGCCACGCCCACGATTCCAGAGACCACGCCCACTTTTCCGGGAGCACGCGCCTTCTGCGCGCGCATGGGGGGGGGGGGGCGCTTTTAAATTTTCTCGCTCAGGGTGCTAGTAGGCCTGGAGCCGGCCCTGTGTCTGCCTCCATTCAACTATTGCACTATTTATCTAAAACAAGAAATCTAGTAGAAAATAAAACATTAAGACGATCTGATATTTACAAAAATATACACTTATGACACTTATATTAATCAGAACGATAGCTGTGTGATATACTGACAAATAAACAATAATAATGCAATAGCTGTGGAATAAACTTTAAAAATGAATTAGAATTAAAAATAGTGGCTAATGTGATAAATTCAACAGGCGGCCAAACTATTTCTTCCAGGGTTGGGATATACTTTTTCAATGCATATAGATACCTCATAACACTTCTACTATAGCCCGGAATTGCCTACTTGCCTACCGAGCATTTCACAAGAAACATCTTAAGTTAAGGGCTTCATTGAGCCCTTTTGGAGCAAGTGTATTTAATGCATAAATCCAGCGTGACTCTAATTGTAACAATTTTTTTGATCTATCCCCACCCCTTAGGGATTTGGGGACCTGATCAATGATTTTGTATCGAAGTGTGGCCATATTATGTTGCTTTTTAGCAAAGTGACGGGCCACTGGTTGTTCGCTATCGCCTGTTTTTATAGCTTCACGAATAGCATACCTATGCTGCGCCATTCTGATCTTAAAAGCGCAATCCGTCTTGCCTACATATGATAGGCCACACGGGCATGTAAGCAAATAGACCACAAACTTCGATTCACATGACAAACATTGTCTGATGCTATATGATTTCCCGGTATGGGGGTGCAAAAATTTTGTTCCCGGTGTCATGTAGCTGCACGTAGTACATCCACTACACCGATAGCATCCTGCTTTTCTGCTAAGAAAATGTTCCTTTAAGGTATTGAATTGAGAAATGTCGGTTTTTACTACAATATCTCGTATACTACTATTCCTGGAGTAGCTAGGTAATAGTTTAGATTGGAAAGCTTCACCCAACCCTTTATTAATAGCCATAATGGGCCAGATTTGCTTGGTCCTTTTGGTCAAATGATGGCTACTGGAGTTAAATCGGGTTACCCAAGGGAATCTACCCTGAAGTCGTTTAGGGGGCTTTGAATCTAATAGTTGTTCTCTTGAGAAACTTAAAGCTCTCTTTCTTGCTGCATTCAATAACCTGATAGGATAGCCTCTCTCCAAGAATCTTAGTGTCATATTATGCAAGGCTTGATCCCTTTCCTGTAATTTAGTGGTGATGCGACACACTCTCAAATATTGAGAGAACGGTAAACTACAAATCGTAGATTTGGGGTGGGTACTATCATATCGCAACACATTATTTCTGTCCGTGGGTTTCACAAACAATGATGTGTTGATCATCCCATCCTCAATAGTGATGCAAACGTCTAGGAAATTGATAGTTTTATCATCAATTGACAAAGTCAATTTGATGGGACTGTCTGATGCATTATGTGTACACACTAACGCTTTAAGGTCAGCCTGATTACCTTTCCAAAATATGAGGACGTCATCTATATACCGACAATACAGACTCATCCTATCCAATGTGGCACTGTTTTGTAAAAATAGATCACAATCAACCTCCCACACATACGTGTTGGCGAAGGATGTAGCCACCGCCGATCCCATCGCACAACCCGTACGCTGTAAATAAAAGGTCTTATCATATAAAAAATAATTGTGGGTTAGGGAAAATTCTAAGGGGCCCTACTCACTGGCCGACCCGCCGCCGAGCTGCCCGGCGGCGGATACGGCCGACGAGCGACCCGGCGGCGGGGGGGCAGTGACGGGGGGAGTGAAGATTCTTCACTCCCCCCGTCACGCGGCTGCATTGAAGTGCAGGCAAATATGGATGAGATCGTCCATATTAGCCTGCATGCACAGCCAACGGGAGACCAGCGATGAACGAGCGCGGGACCGCGCATCGTTCATCGCTGGAGCCTCCACACTGAAAGATATGAACGAGTTCTCATTAATTTATGAACGAGATCGTTCATATCTTTCAAAAAATCGGCCAGTGTGTAGGGCCTATAACAGTGCTAAGAAGAAATTAATATCAGGGCCTTTGTAAAGTGGATTATTGGTGATTAATCTTCTGACAGCTTCTAGCCCTGCCCCATGTGGTATACAAGTGTATAAGCTTGTAACATCTATGGAAGCGAGGCTAGTCTGCACAGGTAACTCACCCAAATCTGCAAATTTCCTGAGTAACATAGAGGTGTCCTTTAAATGTGTACTAGTATTCTGAATGCAAGGCTGTAAAAAAGCATCACAGTAAACAGACAACGGCTCACATAATGATCCCCTGGCCGAAATAATCGGTCGTCCCGGAGCGTCCAGGGGATTTTTAGGTATTATGTAAAACACTGGTACCACAGGAAATTCCCTAGATAAAGCTTTACAAACAGACTGTGTAACAATGCCTTGATCTACTGCCTCTTTAAGCATACTATCTAGTTCTCGCTTAAACTGCCAAGTAGGATCTTGGCTCAATGTTCCATAAGTAGCAGAATCTGATAGTAATCTTACACATTCCTGCTTGTATTTATCGATGTCAAGAACCACTAAAGCTCCCCCCTTGTCCGCATTCCTAATAATAATGTCCTGTCTCTTACCGAGACCTCTCAAGGCTATGGATTCTTCGCGGGACATGTTGAAGCATAATTTTTCACATGGTTCTTCCACAAGGTTATCCACCATTCTACTAAAAGTCTTAATAGACGGTATTTGTGATATAGGATCAAATGTGGATTTCTTTAATTTCTTTAGCTGTGCCGGAATGGTTGACTCTGCCACCGGATTAGAGTCCGTGTTTCTCTTATTGAAATGTTCTTTTAATTTGAGTGAGCGTGTTAGTCTATAGGACTCAATCTTCCATTGTAACGAGTCCACTGAGCTAGTGGGAATGAAGGACAAGCCTTTACTCAATACCTGTATCTCCGTAGGTGTCAATTCCTTGGATGAGAGATTGATAATTAATTGCGACCCCTCCTCGTGGTTTTGGTCCTGCTTTGGGACCTGGCTTTCCTCCACGTCTGGCCCCCTCTTCTCGTGGGCGCACCTCGCAGCCTGCCAGTATGGCCCTGGTGCGTACGCCTAAAGGGACATCTTGTGTCTGCTGGCCACTCTTTGACGGGGTCTCATCAGCATCACTGGCTGACGTGCTGGAATATTGCTGTCTGGGATGCCGTCGCCTATATTGTTGCTGACTCTGTGGGTTCTGCCTGGGATTACTGCTGTTGAGCCATAGGTAAACCCTATGTTGCGCGTAGTCCTGCTGTACACGTGCCAATTTTTGCTTTTTGAATTTAATTAGATCTGTCGTATATTTTTCCAGATCATTATTCATCTTAGAGAGCCATTCTGGGGGGGAAGATTCAGTGATATTATGCTCTAATTCAAAAGCTGCTATTTTCTGATTGGCAATGTTCATCTCACGTGCGGATTCCTCGATCACTAACAGTAATAAGTCCATAGAACATTTATTTAAGACCGAGATCCACTTTTTACAGAACGTGACGTCATATCTCCCTATCGTGGGCATGTTGTGAACTCGAAACCCACGAGGGATCTGTTTTGCTCTGAAATAATCCGACACAGTCATCTCGTGATATTTAAAATCAATCTCCCTTTTACGGAGCTTAAACAGCTCCCTGTAGATGTCGTCACTGGTGCTTCTAGCCTCTGCATTAAACGCTGGAGTTTTGAATAAGATATTTTCTGCTTCACTGAAACTTAGTGTGTCTGAATTATCACACTGTAAGAAATGCATTGCTCCCTCCACCACTGGATCGCTTGTATCAGCCATGATGAAATAATAAAGTGCAGTTGTGCTGTGATAAAAGTTACTTGTGTACGTGCAAAGGTGCTCCGCAAATCCAGTGCGGTATGCGGGTGAGAAGATCCCACGGTATAAACAGGGGTTAATATGGTGCCTTGGTCTAAACCACTTGGACTCCTGTGAGAGACAAGTGGTACATACAACCTCCAAAATGACCCGGCACTCCTGCGGTCCCCTCCGCCAGCAAACAGCTGCTCACGGTGCCCTCCTCGTAGAGGCAATCCTCCCAAATACAAACAGTGCAATGAGGCGGCACTCAGGAGACTTTTCAAGTGGTTTAATGCTGTGTTCTACGTTTCGGGGACGCAGCCCCTTCGTCAGGATAAATGTGTACAATAACAAAACGTGTTTAAATACCTGAGTGAAATCGCTCCCACCCGCCGCCTCCAGTTTCGCGTCCTCCCGGTCCCGCCGGAAGTGACTTCACGCTGGCCCGCCCAGCTTACGCGTTGTGGCTGGGAAAAGAGAAACCATGGAAACATATAAACAATATGTCTGCCTCCATTCAACTATTGCACTATATATCTAAAACAACAAATCTAGTAAAAAATAAAACATTAAGACGATCTGATATTTACAAAAATATACACTTATGACACTTATATTAATCAGAACGATATCTGTGTGATATACTGACAAATAAACAATAATAATGCAATAGCTGTGGAATAAACTTTAAAAATGAATTAGAATTAAAAATAGTGGCTAATGTGATAAATTCAACAGGCGGCCAAACTATTTCTTCCAGGGTTGGGATATACTTTTTCAATGCATATAGATACCTCATAACACTTCTACTATAGCCCGGAATTGCCTACTTGCCTACCGAGCATTTCACAAGAAACATCTTAAGTTAAGGGCTTCATTGAGCCCTTTTGGAGCAAGTGTATTTAATGCATAAATCCAGCGTGACTCTAATTGTAACAATTTTTTTGATCTATCCCCGCCCCTTAGGGATTTGGGGACCTGATCAATGATTTTGTATCGAAGTGTGGCCATATTATGTTGCTTTTTAGCAAAGTGACGGGCCACTGGTTGTTCGCTATCGCCTGTTTTTATAGCTTCACGAATAGCATACCTATGCTGCGCCATTCTGATCTTAAAAGCGCAATCCGTCTTGCCTACATATGATAGGCCACACGGGCATGTAAGCAAATAGACCACAAACTTCGATTCACATGACAAACATTGTCTGATGCTATATGATTTCCCGGTATGGGGGTGCAAAAATTTTGTTACCGGTGTCATGTAGCTGCACGTAGTGCATCCACTACACCGATAGCATCCTGCTTTCCTGCTAAGAAAATGTTCCTTTAAGGTATTGAATTGAGAAATGTCGGTTTTTACGACAATATCTCGTATACTACTTTTCCTGGAGTAGCTAGGTAATATATATATGGGTTCAGTATGAATTGCCGGAGGACAGGATGCTGGCAGTCAGAATACCAATAGTTGGAATCCTGAAAGGGGAGGTAAGACTGTTCCCCCCTCTCACCCAGGGCCGCAACTAGGGGGGGGGGGAAGCGTAGGGGGGCATGCGCCCCGGGTGCAGGATTTCAGGGGGCACAGAGGAGTTACAGAGGACTAGGGTTTTTTTTGTTTATTTTTACCAGCAGTGCTGTGCTGCTCCAGTGAGACAGCAAATGACTCAGACGACTCTCAGGGCAGTGTCTCTGACCCACCTGTCTGCCCACAGCTGGCTCTGACACTGTGCGGGTGAGCTCCAGTACCTGGGATCTCTCCTATGCCGGCTACTGACTTAAACTCTGTTCTTTGCCATGCAGTGCTGCGACTAGCATGCGGTGCACTGTGCAAGCTATAGAAGTGAGCTGTTGGTGCTGTGTTTTTAAGCAGGCTATGATCCCGGCTGCCTGCCCTGCACCAACCATTGAGAGGACACGCTGTACTGTAGTGATGTAGTTCAGCGTGTAGGGGATGTAGTATAGTGATGTAGTGCAGTGGATATGGGGACACACAGGGGGGCATGTAGTGGAACACACTGCTGTGGGGGCATGTGATGCTTAATGTATTTGGGGCACATAGGGGAATTATTGTCCAGTAGTATCCCCTTTTTTTCCGAAATATTTGATAATATGAATATTTTAGTCTGACAGGGTTTGTTTGTTTACTTTATGGTTGTTTTTTGTTTGTTTCGGCCCTGTCTCACCTACACCCTATTTCTCCCTTTCCGCAGCCTAACCCTAACCTTCCCTTTAGTGCCTAATCCTAACCTTCCCACGGTAGTGCCAAACCGCATCCCTGCTGGTCTGTCTCTATTGCTATTGTTCACTGCTGCCAGCTGCTTCACTGTTGGTCCTTTCTGATCCACCTCCAGTGCTTCTGTTCCCTATTGTCTCTTCCTTCTGTCTGGTTCACTACTGATTCCACCACTTTTATAATTTCTACCTGGAGGAAACACACACACACACACACACACACACACACACACACACACACACACACACACACACACACACACACACACACTAGCCTGAAGGAAAAAAGCTTAAATGAAGCCAGCAGAAAACAATTCCAGGGTTGAATAAATACTCCGCAACAACTGGATCCTGTAAGCAGCTTAATGAGGTCTTGAAAGCAAAGATATCTGCTCTTACGAAGCAGACGAATCCTATAAAAATATGTAAATGCTTATACCCTGGACTAACTACTGTCAGAATAGTCATTAGGAAAGTAAAGTTAAATCAATATCAGGAATCTGAAAGCTCGTGTAATAAACTGGACGGATATGGAAAGCAGAACCTACATATAATTCAAGGAACCTGTAGAAAGATTTAGCTGATGCTTTGGTAGCAGACACCTTTCTTGAGACTTCATTATGAAAGTCAATGTCTGAATTATGCTAAAATAAACCAGGATAGACACTTTTTGGGGACAAAGGTCTGTGGACTGGGGAAACATGGTCCAAGTGATAAACAATATTTGAAGAAAAGAAGACCCTACTGACCATTAAGCATAGGGTGAGTGTATTATGCTTTAGGGTTGTAAGTCAACCAGAGGCACAAAAATTATTGTCTGAATGGAAGAATTAATTCAACTAAATACTTGTTGGAAATGATGTGTGTGCAGGTGTTGATATTGCAGAGTTATATAGGCGCACACCAGCAGTTGAGTAAAACTATGCACAGCCTAGTGACTTAACCAGTAGTGGTTTATTTGATAGATAGCAAGTACAGCTTTACTCACTGTTACATGTACACCTGTGATGGAGCCTAGCAGAGTTTCATACAAGCTGGTGAGTGTATACTGCAAACGGGTACCAGTAAAGGGATGCTGTAAGAATTTCCCATGCTGGTATTAATCAAGTCTCTCATAGGAGCTAAGTAGCAGTTTTCTGTCTCCCACCATATCACTCTACACAGTAATAAGATGGCTCTTGCACATGCTCAGACATCTCTGTGGCTATTTTGGGATATGAAATGAAGCCTCCAAGGAGAACAAGGAGACCCAAGTCTTTCAACAATAATAACATACCCTACTTGTTAATGTTCCAGTGCTGTGAAGAAAATGGAGCTGTAAAACTAGTTGGGTATTTCTACAGTACAAGATAATACAAAACATACCTCAAAATTATAATGTACTGTACTTAAAGGAATGAAAGATTAAGGCTGTTGAGTGGCTTTCACAAAGCCTACACATGAAAATACCGTGGGTACTCAAGCATGCCGACATACAGAGACATAGGTATATTTCTGAACTAGGAGACTCCTGTGATGACGTTCATGAAAACATTTCATAACAATGAGTGCTGGCTAACATTAGGAAGCTGTGATATCTGCTAGGTGTTACTCAGGAGCCAATTTATTAAAGTGCTATTGCAGTCATTCCTCTGAATATGGCCGTTTTGGTATGATTGATGCATTATTTAAGTATCAGGGTTATTTATTGTAATTTGTCTGCAGACCGCATAGATTTCCATGGGGACTGCAAAAATGGGCAATTTACAATGAATTGAAAAACATAGCTTTTCAGAGCTTGGCCCTTATAGCCAGGGCAGTCGAGAGCCGGGCTGGGCCCAGGTACTTTTCAAGGGGCGTGGCCTAATCACAGGAGGTGTGGTCATGTACCCTTAGAAAAAAATACTGAAACAAATAGTATTTTAAGCACCTCCATGGCCAAACTGCAGCCCAGTACACAGCAGAATGTGTTGGGCTGAGGAGAAGAGCTACAGCTGCGGCTGCCAGGTAAGGGGGAGGGGGCCTGGGCCCCTACTGGACCCTCACTGGGGCCCTCCATCAGACCTGGGCCCAGGTAATTTGTACCCTCTCCCCCCCTCTCTCGCCACCACTGCTTATAGCTAATAGCTATTGTATCCTAGAGGCTACATTTTCACATTTATTTCATAGAGGGAGATCTTTGGATCCCTATCCAGTAGCTTATACCTTCACATGAGCACCTGCAAACCAGCGGGGGTCATTCCGAGTTGATCGTAGCTGTGCTATATTTAGCACAGCTACGATCTTCTTACCTGACATGCGGGGGGACGCCCAGCACAAGGCTAGCCCGCCCCGCATGTCAGTCTGGCCCCCCCTTGCAGAAGTGCAAAGGCATCGAACAGTGGTGATGTCTTTGCACTTCAAGAGTAGCTCCCGGCCAGCGCAGCTTTAGCGTGCTGGCCGGGAGCTACTTATCGCTCCCCAGCCCGCAGCTGCTGCGTGTGACATCACGCAGCCGTTGCGGCCCGCCACCCGTTCGGTCCGGCCACGCCTGCGTTGGCCGGACCAAACCCACGAAATGGCGGCCAAATGCTGCCGTTCCGCCCCCTCCCGCCCAGCGATCGCCTCTGCCTGTCAATCAGACAGAGGCGATCGTATCCCTGCTGTGGCCTTCGGCCATCTGGCATGCACCGGCGCACTACGGCGCCGGCGCATGCGCAGTAGGGACCCATAGTCTCATTAACTGCTTACAAGGACTGGCTCTTATTGGAGCTATTATCCCAGTAAGAAAACTTTGATATATACAATAAAAATATGTTCTTATCGTCATGATATGAACGTAATAAGAGATGGCTGCTTACGGGGACATTTTATTTAAAAATATAAATAGGCCCATAAGTATTGACTCATTATTTTTATCTGTTACATTCATCAAATAAATAATAATTGCGTTAAATGTGCAGAAATATTTATGCAGTATCATGCAGAGGTTGTGTTACAGTATTTTCACTTGAATAGTCAGTGAAACATGCAATTTTACCATGGTGCCCAAAGTTTTGCACAGAAGTGAACAAAAGAAATACAGGAAGTAATTGAATATATAAAATTTAAGATTTTGCTGCAAGCAACGAATATAACATTATGCATTAGTAAAGACAATCTTTATTCCACATTTAATTCAGCTGGACTACGGGTGACGGGGATTTACACGTCAGGCGAGTAATGATTCTATTGACAACTGTCTTTCAAGGCACCTGTTTATCTACAGCACACAATAAACAATCTACAGAGGGACTTTTGAATGCTGTCAGAATATAGGTAATAAGATAGCTGACAAAACACTTTAGAATATTATGTTGTAGCTACCCTGAAATAATTCCTTTCCTAGACCCAAAGCAGAACAGCTCAGCTGCATCCACTAATGATGAGCTCAGAGATAAATTCTAGCTGTCTGACAAAAATCACATTAAACATGAAGTCAAATTCAATCCACGGTGATGATTACAAATGAATGTTTTGACACATTGTGCAATCATCTTTCCTTTTTATTTTTTTACCTACCCACAGTTTAAAGCAATACCAGGATGAGATGTTCTGCTACTTGCAAGGAACTCCGGAAGTGTAAAATACAGTACAAGCTGATGCAATAGAAAAAGAAAATACATTTATGAATAAACAATATTGAAAACTTCTGAATTTGAATATAATGCTGTTAATGAAGATAACAGAATTTGATGTTGTAGATACAGTATACAAGACTGACCAGATCTAAACTGTAGATGGATACCTGGTAAAAAAAAAAAAAAAAAAAAAAGACAGAGTTTTCAGAATGCAGTTTAATGCCGTTAGTGCTGGTAGAATTTTTATTCAAACAAGTCCCCAGTGAATAAATTAATCTGGACAGTTGAAGACACATGGGTAGATTATTAAAAGTCATCTTCGAAAAAAATAGAGCACAACTGTCATTTTACATCAGAGGTTGGCTGGCTAGGGGACAGGTGGGACAAGCACCCCCTAGATTGTATCTCTTATTAGGGGATAGTATCAGTCATTCACCTATCAATGTGTCAGGATGACCAGTCAGGTTTTTAATAAATGGCCAGAAGTATCCACCAATCAGGGCTGGTGGCCTTTTACTAGGTGTGAATATAATTATCATTTATTTATATGGCACCACATATTGTCTGTAGCGCCGTTCAGGAAAATCATACATATAATACAATATATTTAGACAGACAGTATAGGGGTAGAAAGCCAACAGTGATGTTTCCATAAAAGTAAGTGACAGATAATAACAATAGCAGTCAATGACCCAGCGCTCTGGGACGGCAGACAGAAAGTATCAAAGTCACTGACAGTGAAAGAAGGAGCATTGGAACAAAGGCTAGAGCAGGTTCAGAACCAAGAGGGTGGAGGGCCCTGTCTGTGACAGCTTACAGTCTAATGGTGGGTACACATCTATACAATCCTCAGCTGATTGGGGTAACGCTCCCGACTAACCAGGCAATGAGTGTGTAATGAGCTATGACCCCCAGTGATATCCTGTGAGGTGGGGGTAACAGCCAGCAGGGAGGGGGGGGGGGGGTAGCAGCTCCTCTACAGGGATTGGGAGGTTGCATGTACTGCACATGAGACGCAACCTCCCAGTCCCGACCGTTGCAGTTGTGTTACAAGTCCTGCATTGGCACAGCATACACACATATACAATGGATGGCCTGAGGATTGTATAGCTGTTTACCCACCTTAAGGCTAGGTACACACTTGACTGACCCAACGACCGACTGTCCCAATGACCGAGCTATACGCACTTACCAATCGGCCACTTGATATGTCTGTGCACAACTGGTTTTCCAGAATGATTCATAGCTGTCTCCTCTAGAGCGGTGGCCATTTTAGGAGGGACATTTTTAACAGTTCCATTCGGACGCTCAGACCGCATGAATACTTGCACTGAGACACTAGCCGCAGGTGCCCAGTGCAACTGCAAGGCTTGCCTGGCCCTTGAACAGTCCTGATTGCTTGGGTCTGTAATGTTTCACAGCCAGATATATAGGGAGTCTGCATCGTAAAGACACCAGATGTTTGGTGTGGCTTACTGCAATGTATAGCCAGCAGAGTACTGTTCTACATTGTCAGCATTGCATAGCGGGGTCCAGAATTGAAGGAAAGAAGTCTGTAAGCTTCTATAGGGTAACACCAGCAAAATCTGGTATTACCCTCTGCATCGGTAAGTGGGCTTAATACATATGAAAATGCGGTAAAAACCCAGAAAACTGTGTTTTTGCTGCATTTTTCCTTTAGAACATCCTGCCCATAGAGTGTTGTCTCATACTTTTGAAGAACTCCAGTTCTGAAGGGGCAGACTTGTCTAAGGTGCAGGTAGTGTGGTGCCCCAATTTGCATTGGTCACATGATCATGGCCACACCCAATGCTGTTCAAAGCAGCAGATTCACAGTACTGTATAGCAGCATGGGGCCACAGTGATAAGATCAATTTAAATAGCATCATCAAACCCTTGGGCTTACATAATTCGAGAAGAGTACAGCACGCAGAGTCTGGCCCACTCTCTTGGGAGCCCCCCAAAAGTTGGGACCCTCCTGGACATTCCTGGAGAGTCGGTATGTGTTGTCTGCATTGTATACGGAGCACCAGGATGATCTTTGGTTATTTATGTATCATTAGAATCAGTGCCGTAACTAGACATTTTAGCGCTGTGTGCAAGAAACAGCATTGGCTCGCGCCCGCGCCCCATGTAGAAAACAGGACCGGTGCACGCCAAAAATATAGGGGCATGGATTCATGAGGAAACGGCGTGGCCACAGCGCTCCCTTTTACACATTAAGCAGACAGAGTCCCCCTTTTTTACACATTACAACAGCAGAGTCACCCTTTTTACACATTTGGCAGGCAGAGTCCCCATTTTTACAAGAGAAAGAGAGAGAGAAAAAGTTTTATATTTACCCATGACCAGCTGGTAAGCATCTCCTCCTCTCCTTCCACCTGAGTCCTTCCCCAGCTAGCAGCTCCTCAGGGCGCAGGGCAGAGACTAGAAAGCTACCGTGAGATGTCTGATCCAGCATCCAGGGCCAGTGGCAAACACAGAATTTTCAGGTATGGAACCCATGAATATCGATTAGAGAAAGGCGGCACTCTGGAGTACTTAGTGTGTAGTTAGACAGGTAGTTCTTTATTTATGTCATACACTTGATTCACGATTAAAGGCATTGCCCGAAACATGTTGAATAAATAACTACCTGTCTAACTACACACTAAGGACTCCAGAGTGCCGCCTTCTCTCTAATCTAATATATATATATAATACGTCCAGGGTCTGGCACTCCCAATTCAAGTCCACTACTTTGCCGATCCCTTCACTATAAAATAGAATGCAACATACAGAGGTGCGGCACTCTGACTTTTCTTCAATAAAGCGCAGCGGGCGAGATTATATTATCATTTATTATAATAATCTCTAATCTCGGCTGCTGTGCTTTATTGAAGAAAAGTCAGAGTGCCGCACCTCTGTTTGTTGTTGTGTGTGTGTGTGTGTGTGTGTGTGTGTGTATATATATATATATATATATATATATATATATATATATATATATTTTAACACCACTTCAGGATTTAAGTGCAGACTTTCCTTTCTCAATATTTTGGAGTCAACTGTGCCCCGTAATCAAGATACATTTACAAAGGTATTTTGGTTTCTATATTTAGCCTGACGATGGGACATGGTTGACCCTGTAATGTTCAGAAAGTACAGTCTGCATTTAAAAATCCTTACATTCCATGCAGTGATTCACCTGTACTATATATACATCTGTGCATACACTGTACAGAAGCATACATACAGCATACTTTCAAACATACACACAGCATACATATATACACATAGCAGACCCACACATCCACATATCCCCCCCCCCCCCCCCCGCTCCCCTCCCCTCCACTGAATCTCCTGGGTATATGAGGCACCTGGCTGCTGCAGAGTCCGTGGGAGCCCTGGAGACAGACAGTCACTGCTTTTCACCTTCACCGATTCCCTCCCTGTGTCATCTGGCTCCCTCAGTGTGGGAACTGCTTAAGAGGAGCTCAGCTGCGCGCTGCTCCGGCAGCTCCCTTTACAGACAGCCAGCGGTCAGCCGCTCCCTGTCACTAACACGAACACAGCGGCAATGGCAGGCAGAGACCTGGGAGCTGGTGCCTGTGACAGTGCTCCCGAGTCACTGGCATAGGCGGCGGCAGCGGGAGACAAGCGGCGGCACTTGCGGGACTCCTGAGTGACTGCCTGAGACAGCAGCCCGGCAGGGGGAATGCAGCGCTCCCAAGTACCTGGCAGAGGCGGCACGGGAGTCAGGCTATAGCGCTGGCGGGACACACAGTGAGTATGGGCGTGCGGGAGGGGGTGGGGGTTCTGCTGCCGATGGTGCACCTCCAGTGCATTTGCGCTGTGGGAAAGGCACCATCGGTACACACGTAGTTACGGCCCTGATTAGAATGCTTGCTATCAGCTTGCTTGCTATCAGCATGTCCATTGTATTGTACATTGGTCAGCAGGAGGCTCTCTGCATTGTATGTCATGCATCTTTGTATTGTTAATTGATCACTAAGGGGAATATTTATTAATATATGCGATCAGCTCTTGAAAAGAAAGATTTCTTATTGCTGTAATTCAAGGCAATTAGGAAAATGTATTTGCTTAAATAATAGGATTTTAATTACCTAACTGTAAATCCTTTTCCCGTAGTCCGTAGAGGATACTGAGGTCCACATTAGTGCCATGGGGTATAGATGGGTCCACTACGAGCCTTGGCACTTTAAGAAATTAATAGTGTGGGCTGGCTCCTCCCTCTATGCCCCTCCTACCAGAGTCAGTCTAGAAACTGTGCCCGAGGAGACGGACATACCTTGAGAGAAGGAATGAAAGGCCAGTGGTGAGATTCGAACCAGCACACACAAACCAAGAGGAAAGCCATGCTAACCAAACTTGAACAGGAACAGCAACAGCTGAACCAAACAACAATACTTAACCAAGTAACTGTGCAGGAAACACGAAGCACTGGGCGGGTGCCCAGTATTCTCTACGGACTACGAGAAAAGGATTTACCAGTAGGTAATTAAAATCCTATTTTCGCTTACGTCCTAGAGGATACTGGGGTCCACATTAGTACCATGGGGATGTACCAAAGCTCCCAAACTGGGTGGGAGAGTGCGAAGGTTCCAGCAGAACTGATTGACCAAATTGAAGGTCCTCAGTGGCCAGAGTATCGAACTTGTAGAACTTAGCAAACGTGTTCGAACCCGACCAAGTACTGTAGCTGCTCGGCAGAGCTGCAAAGCCGAGACGCCCCCCGGGCAGCTGCCCAGGAAGAACCCACTGACCTAGTAGAGTGGGTCTGTACAGATTTTGGACATGGCAAACCTGTCATGGAATAAGCATGCTGGATAGTAAACCGGATCCAGCGTGCAATAGTCTACTTTGAAGGAGGACACCCAATTTTATTGGGATCATAAAGAATAAACAGCGAGTCCGATTTTCTGTGATGAGCTGTTCGCATTACGTATACCTGAAAAGCCCTCACAACATCTAGGGACTTTGAGGTAGAGGAGGTGTCGGAACTGGAACCACAATAGGTTGGCTGATATGAAACGCAGACACCACCTTTGGAAGAAATTGCTGACGAGTTCTGAGTTCAGCTCTATCCTCATGAAAAATCAAGTAGGGGCTCTTGTGAGACAATTCCCTCAGACGTTACCCCTTCTCTGGCTTGGATCAAATTCGGAATAACCTTATCCGGGATTACTTTCTGGGCTAGAATTTGACGCCCAACTTCCATGCCATCAAACGTAGCCATGGTAAGTCTTGATAGACGAACGGCCCCTGTTGCAGGAGATCCTCTCAAAGAGGTAAAGGCAACGGATCCTCCAGGAGCATGTCCAGTAGATCCGCGTACCAAGCCCTTTTTGGCCAGTCTGGAGCAATGAGAATTGCTTGAACCTTTTCCCTTTTTATTCTTTTGTGAATCTTTGGGATCAATGGAAGTGGCGGAAACACATATACCATCTGGTAGACCCGTGGGTCCCTCGACCTGGAACAATACCGCTGGAGTTTCATGTTTAGACGAGAGGCCATCATGTCTATTTGTGGAATGCCCCACCGACGTGTCAAGCACCCGAACACCTCCGAGTGGAGGCACCACTCTCCTGGGTGAAGGTCGTGTCTGCTGAGGAAGTCTGCTTCCCAGTTGTCTACTCCCGGAATGAAGATTGCTGACAACGCCACCGCGTGTCTTTCTGCACAGAGTAGAATCCTTGTTACCTCTTCGTTCCGCCCTGTCAGTTTATGTACGTTACCGCCGTCACATTGTCCAACTGAACTTGAATGACGTGATCTTGAAGAAGATGTGATGCCTGTAGAAGGGCATTGTATATGGCCCTTAGCTCCAGAATGTTGATTGGAAGAATGGTTCCCTGACTTGACTATTTTCCTTGGAACTGTTCCCCTTGGGTGACTGCTCCCCAACATCTGAGGCTTGCGTCTATGGTTAGCAGAATACAATTTTGAATCTTGAACCTTCGACCCTCGGTCAGGTGAGAAGTCTGAAGCCACCACAGAAGAGAAATCCTGGCTTTCGGAGGCATACGTATTCTCTGGTGCATGTGAAGGTGCGATCCGGACCATTTGTCCAACAGATCCAGCTGGAAGGGCCTTGCGTGAAACCTTTCATACTGCAGTGCCTCGTAAGAGGCTACCATCTTCCCCAGAAGGCGAATGCATAGATGCACCGATACCCGGGTTGGCTTTAGAACATCCCACACCATCGACTGGATTACCAATGCTTTTTCCAATGGAAGGAATAACTTCTGTTCCTCCGTATCCAGTATCATTTCCAGGAACGGAAGCCTCCGTGTTGGTTCAAGGTGAGATTTTGGTAGGTTCAGAATCCACCTGTGATCCTGGAGTAGTCGGGTTGAGAGGACAATGTTGTCCAACAACCTCTCCCTGGATGGTGCTTTTATCAGCAGGTTGTCCAGGTGCGGTATTATGTTCACTCCTTGCTTGCGGAGGAGAAACACCATCTCTGCCATTACCTTGGTGAACACCCTCAGTGCCGTGGAGAGGCCAAATGGCAGGGCCTGGAACTGGTAGTGACAGTCCTGTAATGCAAACCTTAGATAAGCCTGATGAGGCGGCCAAATCGGAATATGAAGGTACGCATCCTTGATGTCCAGAGACACCAGGATTTCTCCCTCCTCCAGACCTGAGATCACCACTCTCAGAGACTCCATCTTGAACTTGAACACTCGTAAGTACGGGTTCAGTGACTTCAGGTTTAAAATGGGCCTTACTGAACCGTCCAGTTTCGGTACCACAAACAGGTTGGAGTAATAATCTTTGTTTTGTAGTTGAAGTGGAACTGGGACAATGACCTGAGTCTGTACCAGTTTCTGAATTGCTGTCTGTAAAGTCATACTTGCTTCTGGAGAAGCTGGTAAGCTTGATTTGAAGAATCTGTTAGGTGGGAGTTCCTGAATCTCCAGTTTGTAACCCTGGGCGATAAGGTCTTTGACCCAGGGATCCTGGCATGATGTTGCCCAAATGTGACTGAAATAACTTAATCGGGCTCCCACCTGCTTGTCTTCCAGGCAGTGCGGTCCACCGTCATGCTGAAGGCTTTGAAGAAGCAGAACCGGAGGTCTGATCCTGAGAACCTGCAGCTGCTGGTTTTTCTGGGTTTACCTCTATTGCCTTTGAAAGCTGTAGAAGAACCTTTGGATTTACTTTTACATTTTGCTGTCTGAAAGGACTGCAGAGTTGGAGCAGAGTAGGTTTTCCTAGCTGGGGGTGCTACGGAAGGCAGGAACGTAGACTTACCCACCATAGCCTTGGATATCCACGTATCCAGTTCCTCTCCAAAAAGGTGAGGCCCTCACCTGTGAATGGTAGGCTTTCCACGCCTTTCCTGGAATCCGCATCCGCAGTCCACTGGCGTAGCCACAAGCCCCGGCATGCAGACACTGCCATGGCAGTGGTGAGTGCGTTGAGCAAACCAATTTCCTTTATGGCCTCCACCATGAAGTTAGCAGAGTCCTGAATATGCTGTAGGAGTAAAATTATCTCACCCCTGGGCAAGAAATCTAACCCGTCAATTAGATTACCTGACCATTTAGCAATGGCCCTAGTGATCCTTGCACAAGCAATAGTGGGTCTCTGGGCCACCCCAGCAGCAGTGTATAGGGATTTGAGAGTGGTCTCAATCTTGTGGTCAGCCGTATCTTTAAGGATGCTGCCCCAGGAACAGGTAAGACTATCTTACGTGACAACCTAGACACTGATGAGTCCACAATCGGCGGGTTTTCCCATTTCTTTCTATCCTCCAGAGTAAAGGGAAAGGGTGTAATTAACCTTTTAGGGGTCTGAAACTTTTTGTCAGGATTAGCTCAAGTTTCCTCAAACAGGGCATTCAATTCCTTTGATGCTGGAAAAGTAGCTGAGGATTTTTTTTTTTACATTAAAATAAGATTCCTCATCCACCTCCGCCACCTTGTCAGGAATGTGCAGGACTTCTCTAATAGCTTCTATCAGGGCCTGTATTCCCTGTGACAGGGCCGCATATCACCCACTCGCGTCCGCTTCACCCTCCTCTGTGTCTGATGTATCATCATCAGTATCAGCCTGCATGATCTAGGCCAGAGTACGCATTTATGGACAAATGGCAGGGGTTTGAGACGCTGGTATGGGAAATGAATCTCTATTCATCAGGTCATCCGCAGACTGTCTTAAGTATTGCGTCTCTTTCTCAGTATGTGATAATTTATTAGAAATATTTGAGATCATCCCTTTAATGGAATCTAACCATGCGGGTTCTGACCCACTAGCCTGAGCATGTGTACTATTCTGGGTACACAGTAGCGATTCTCTCAGGGAGGACAGACACTCTGCTGTGCAGGAAATACAGTCCCTGGACATGGTAATGTGAAGGACACACACACCCACACACAGAATGGTGAAAACACAGTTTAACCCTGTTAAGTTCGCTTTACTTACAGGAAAAAGCAGTACCTGGTTGCAAAGAGGTTCGGGCCGCTGTGGCCGCTAAGTGTATGCGATAAACGATATGATATGTATGCACGTTGCATAAGCACGCAGACACGCTGTGAGCACAATGCAGTGACACGTGTGGCTGAATACACCTTAAACCCTTAACAGGAATGGAATGCGATACCAGTAGTTATATGTTATGTTGTGGTCCAACGCAGCAACAAATATTTACTAAAAAAGGTATACACAGAAATACAACAATATCACAGAGAAGAGCTACAACCAATAGTACATACATTTGTTCACCAGCGCCATCCGGATCCGGTCCTCAGTCAGTCTAGCAAGATGACCGTCAGAGAATTAGACTGAGACCGGCCAGGAGGCCTTGCTTTTATACAATAGTCCAAAACACAATACAAAGGAAACTGTAAGCTCTTCTTCCATAGGTCAAGGGGCAGGTCATTTACAGTACATGAGGGGTCATAGGTTGGTTTGAATAGGTGGGCGATGCTTGGTCCAGGTGTACTTGCAGATGTCCTCCACTGGGTTCCCACCGAATATCACGTGTACAGTAATTACAGTAAGATATGAATATTGTTTTCCTGCGCATACCTATGCGCAGGAACACGCTATAATCTGCAAACTGCGATCGGAATGTAGCCCTTGTAGTACTGTACATCTGGATACCAAACACTATGTTCTGACCTAGTTCTGTCCCCTCACATCCTGTAAAGCTGGATATCTCCGTTGCTATGCATTCTAAGTAAATGTAACTTGCTGGTGTGGTGTGTGTAGACTATGGGGGTCATTCCGAGTTATTTGCTCGTTGCCGATTTTCGCAACGGAGCGATTAAGGCAAAAATGCGCATGCGCATGGTACGCAGTGCGCATGTGCTAAGTATTTTTGCACAAAACTTAGTAGATTTACTCACGTCCGAACGAAGAATTTTCATCGTTGAAGTGATCGGAGTGTGATTGACAGGAAGTGGGTGTTTCTGGGCGGAAACTGACCGTTTTCTGGGAGTGTGCGGAAAAACGCAGGCGTACCAGGATAAAACACGGGAGTGTCTGGAGAAACGGGGGAGTGGCGGGCCGAACGCAGGGCGTGTTTGTGATGTCAAACCAGGAATGAAGCGGGTTTAGCTGATTGCAGTGTAGGAGTAAGTCTCGAGCTACTCAGACACTGCTAAGAATTATTTATTCGCAATTCTGCTAATCTTTCGTTCGCTATTCTGCTAAGCTAAGATACACTCCCAGAGGGCGGTGGACTATGTACTATGTGGGTAAAATATAGAATATGTCTTTGTGGCTTTTCTATGCGAATGCGTATGCTACCATATTTACTCATACCATGCGCTAATACGCAAGGCCCGCAAGCCAATGTACGCTGCGTGCGTGTATGCGCACACACGGCAAAACACGTGCATGCACAGGGACCACTCTGTATGGGGTTTGTATGTGTGTATGCGGTATGTAATATTTTTGACATACGACAACCCACACAGAACCCGCAGGGAGACACAGAAGATGGAGCCAGCCACACCGCACCCTTACAGTTAAAGTAAAACTCAGCTGGGTCGCCAAACTAAGCTCCTTGATAGGGCTTAGTGTTCTACAATGCTCCCCCCTTACTAAGACCCCCTGGTACCGCTGAGGAGACGTGGAGTCTTTGTGGAGGAGCTGCGCTTCCCTGTGATTCCTGTCAGTGTAAGCTGCAGAGGGTGCGCAGCTTCCCGTTTTTTTGTTATACTGGCTGAGGTGTTTTTCATGCTTACCCCGGGTTAGAACCCCGGTAAGCTGTGCCAGTGTAGGGTAAATTAAACAGCTCAGCTCACCCCTCACAGCAGAACACACATCCAAAAAGCATGCTGTACTGAGCCTTGGAGATGCAACCTGCATGTCAGTGCTGCGCTCAATACCCTGATGCCGCCATTACAACCGGCGACCCGCTAACCGAGATGACGGCCATCTACTCACCACTCCTCTTACTTCTGCCTCTGTTAGGGGTGGCGGCGTGCTGCGGGACTGTACGCTCGCCGTGGTGGGGCTTGCGAATAGGTCCCTCAGGAGTTATGTCCTGTCAGCGGGGAATGGGATGATTAACCCTATAGGAGGTTGGTGCCAACCAGTCCTGCCTGAAAAAAACAAACACAAAAATAAATGCAGAAAACTGTTCCGGAGCTTCCCTAAGCGTGACCGCCTCCTCCGGGCACATTTTCTAAACTGAGTCTGGTAGGAGGGCCACACTATTAATTTCTTAAAGTGCCAAGGCTCCTAGTGGACCCGTCTATACCCCATGGTACAAATGTGGACCCCAGTATTCTCTAGGACGTAAGCGAAATATAATTTCTGAGTGGCTGGGACAGTGGTTCCAATAACAGCCCGTCCCAGGGATCAGTAAGAAGTACAGTGACTACATATGCAATCACTTACATCATACTTCAGACACCCACTGCAGTGCTGCAGATCCCTTTCCCAAAAATTATGCGCTATGTAGCCCATAGGCTATAAGGACTAATGCCATCTGAAGGTGGCCTTAGCTGCCATGGTCCAAGCTCCGAAATGATTACATAGAAACCTATGTGGGCCATTTTTGTGAATGAACACTGATGGGTATATTTACTAAGCTCCCGATTTTGACCGAGATGCCGTTTTTTCTTCAAAGTGTCATCTCGGTTAATCTCGGTCATTTACTAAACACTAATCACGGCAGTGATGAGGGCATTCGTAATTTTTTGCTAGTTCAGGTAAAAAATTACGAATGAATACACCATCGGTCAAAACGCGGCTGTTTAAGTATGAATCTCGGTCATTTACTAAGAAGTGCAAAGCAAAAAAAGAACAAACACTGCCGTGAAAAATTACAACTCGTAAAAAAGTGCTAAAAAAAAACAGAACTTTTTTTTTTATTCGTGTTTGGATAGGCATGCACGGATCCATGAGATCCGTGCATGTATATCAGTGGGAAGGGGTGGGAAAGTGCTTATTTTTTAAAAAAAAATTGCGTGGGGTCCCCCCTCCTAAGCATAACCAGCCTCGGGCTCTTTGAGCCGATCCTGGTTGCAGAAATATGGTGAAAAAAATGACAGGGGTTCCCCCATATTTAAGCAACCAGCATCGGGCTCTGCGCCTGGTCCTGGTCCCAAAAATACGGGGGACAAAAAGAGTAGGGGTCCCCCGTATTTTTAAAACCAGCACCGGGCTCCACTAGCTGGACAGATAATGCCACAGCCGGGGGTCACTTTTATATAGTGCCCTGCGGCCGTGGCATCAAAAATCCAACTAGTCACCCCTGGCCGGGGTACCCTGGGGGAGTGGGAACCCCTTCAATCAAGGGGTCCCCCCCCCCAGCCACCCAAGGGCCAGGGGTGAAGCCCGAGGCTGTCCCCCCCCATCCAATGGGCTGCGGATGGGAGGGCTGATAGCCTTTGTTGTAAAATAAAAGATATTGTTTTTAGTAGCAGTACTACAAGTCCCAGCAAGCCTCCCCCGCATGCTGGTACTTGGAGAACCACAAGTACCAGCATGCGGCGGAAAAACGGGCCCGCTGGTACCTGTAGTACTACCACTAAAAAAATACCCAAAAAAACACAAGACACACACACCGTGAAAGTATAATTTTATTACATACATACACACATACATACATACTTACCTTATGTTCCCACGCAGGTCGGTCCTCTTCTCCAGTAGAATCCAAGGGGTACCTGTTGAATAAATTCTACTCACCAGATCCAGTGGTCCAGGCTCCTCGGCAAATCCAGGGATAATCCACGTACTTGAATAAAACAAAAAAACGGTTGCCCGACCACGAACTGAAAGGTGACCCATGTTTGCACATGGGTCACCTTCCCACGAATGCCAGAAACCCACTTTGCCTTCTGGCTAAGTGGGTTTCTTCAGCCAATCAGGGAGTGCCACGTTGTAGCACTCTCCTGATCAGCTGTGTGCTCCTGTCCTCACTGACAGGCGGCACACGGCAGTGTTACAATGTAGCGCCTATGCGCTACATTGTAACCAATGATGGGAACTTTCTGCCCTGCGGTTGACCTAAAGTGACGTCACCGCTGAGCAGAAAGTTCCCATCATTGGTTACAATGTAGCGCATAGGCGCTACATTGTAACACTGCCGTGTGCCGCCTGTCAGTGAGGACAGCAGCACACAGCTGATCAGGAGGGTGCTACAACGTGGCACTCCCTGATTGGCTGAAGAAACCCACTTAGCCAGAAGGCAAAGTGGGTTTCTGGCATTCGTGGGAAGGTGACCCATGTGCAAACATGGGTCACCTTTCAGTTCGTGGTCGGGCAACCGTTTTTTTGTTTTATTCAAGTACGTGGATTATCCCTGGATTTGCCGAGGAGCCTGGACCCATGGATCTGGTGAGTAGAATTTATTCAACAGGTAGCCCTTGGATTCTACTGGAGAAGAGGACCGACCTGCGTGAGAACATAAGGTAAGTATGTATGTATGTGTGTATGTATGTAATAAAATTATACTTTCACGGTGTGTGTGTCTTGTGTTTTTTTGGGTATTTTTTTAGTGGTAGTACTACAGGTACCAGCGGGCCCGTTTTTCCGCCGCATGCTGGTACTTGTGGTTCTCCAAGTACCAGCATGCGGGGGAGGCTTGCTGGGACTTGTAGTACTGCTACTAAAAACAATATCTTTTATTTTACAACAAAGGCTATCAGCCCTCCCATCCGCAGCCCATTGGATGGGGGGGGACAGCCTCGGGCTTCACCCCTGGCCCTTGGGTGGCTGGGGGGGGGGACCCCTTGATTGAAGGGGTCCCCACTCCCCCAGGGTACCCCGGCCAGGGGTGACTAGTTGGATTTTTGATGCCACGGCCGCAGGGCACTATATAAAAGTGACCCCCGGCTGTGGCATTATCTGTCCAGCTAGTGGAGCCCGGTGCTGGTTTTAAAAATACGGGGGACCCCTACTCTTTTTGTCCCCCGTATTTTTGGGACCAGGACCAGGCGCAGAGCCCGATGCTGGTTGCTTAAATATGGGGGAACCCCTGTCATTTTTTTCCCCATATTTCTGCAACCAGGATCGGCTCAAAGAGCCCGAGGCTGGTTATGCTTAGGAGGGGGGACCCCACGCATTTTTTTGGGGGATTTTACATTGTTTAATTAAAAAAAAAAAAAAAAAAGAACCCCAGCACGGATCACACAGATCCGGCCGAGATTGATTGTAAAAAAAAAAAGGCAGTGTTTTGCTAATCACTGCCGTAAAATTAGGTAAAAAAAAAACGAATGACATCGACATCGGAAGAAAAGAAAAACACGAATACGACAGCTTAGTAAATCCATCGTAATAAATTCAAAAAGTTGCAGTTTTACACTGTCGATGTCATTCGTGATTGAACTTTGACCTATTTTCGGGAATTACGAATGTTAGTAAATGTACCCCTGAGAGACTGCAGCAGGTATTGGAGGAATCTGCTGCAGTCTTCCCTGCTCATACTGGGGATGCTTAATATATGTAGGTTCGGGGGATATGTGACAAAATAGCATTGATAAAAATGTCCCTAAGTAGTCTGTTTATTGATATGAGGTGATACTGTAAGTTTATTGATTGGGATTTTTTTCTCACTATAAGAAGTGGCAATCACCACAATTTGTAAAAAAAAAAAAAAATGATGGGGCATGGAGATAATGGGCCTAATTCCGAGTTGATCGCAGCAGCAAATTTTTTTGCAGTTGGGCAAAACCATGGCCCTCATTCCGAGTCGTTCGCTCGGTAATTTTCATCGCATCGCAGTGAAATTCCGCTTAGTACGCATGCGCAATATTCGCACTGCGACTGCGCCAAGTAATTTTACAATGAAGATAGTATTTTTACTCACGGCTTTTTCATCGCTCCGGCGATCGTAGTGTGATTGACAGGAAATGGGTGTTACTGGGCGGAAACACGGCGTTTTAGGGGCGTGTGGATAAAAACGCTACCGTTTCCGGAAAAAACGCAGGAGTGGCCGGAGAAACGGGGGAGTGTCTGGGCGAACGCTGGGTGTGTTTATGACGTCAAACCAGGAACGACAAGCACTGAACTGATCGCAGATGCCGAGTAAGTCTGAAGCTACTCTGAAACTGCTAAGTAGTTTGTAATCGCAATATTGCGAATACATCGGTCGCAATTTTAAGAAGCTAAGATACACTCCCAGTAGGCGTAGGCTTAGCGTGAGCAACTCTGCTAAATTCGCCTTGCGAGCGATCAACTCGGAATGAGGGCCCATGTGCACTGCAGGGGGGGGGGGGAGGGGGGTAGATATAACATGTGCATAGAGAGTTAGATTTGGGTGTGGTGTGTTCAAACTGAAATCTAAATTGCAATGTAAAAATAAAGCAGCCAGTATTTACCCTGTACAGAAACAAAATAACCCACCCAAATCTAACTCTCTCTGCAAATGTTATATCTCCCCCCCCCCCCCCTGCAGTGCACATGGTTTTGCCCAACTGCTAACAAATTTGCTACTGTGATCAACTCTGAATTACCCCTTGTCCCAGAGTGGTGTGCGGTAATATGTGCAAGCATAAGCAATCTAACCTATTTTAGTTCCAATTGGTTGGCAGGAAAAACTGTTAAAAACAAAAACAAACAAACGCTGACTATTGAGAAAATGATGGAGATGATAAAACATTTTTTTTTTTCAGGGATTTGCTTGGATTCTATCGCTGTCCTGAGAATGTTACAAATAGTACACAGTATTACGTAAAAATCACAACACAAGTTCCAAGGTCCCGGATTAAATTTTTTTAATGATAGTTTGTAATCTTTGTGCAAAACAAAGCATTGCTATATAGAACACTTTTAAATAGGCGCCGATTCCGTGGGTGCTCCCGGGCCCGAGCACCCACGGACAATCAGGAGCACCCACGGAATCAGCCGCTGCCCCAGTTACAGCTATCCACCGCTGGGGGCTGCGGAAGCGGTTCCATATAGTGCAGTGTAAAAAAACCCACCAAAAATGGCCTCTGCCAAGGAGGAGACAGACGCTAGAGGTCACATTTGACCTCTAGTGCCTGTCTCCCCAGCGGCGGGCATTTTAAGTTTTTTTTTGACACAGCTAGGTACGGAAGCGCTTCCCCCAGCGTGTCTCAATCCACTGCGGTGGGCTGCGGGGGCTAGCAGCATTTGCCAGGAAGTACAGTTATCAGGGAGCCCGCCTCTCAGGACAAGGTAGAATGTACCAAATCTAATTTAATAACGCCGGCTGTATGGCTACTCCCCCCAGGACTCCCTGTATGTGTGCGTGTCACCATGGACCCACTGTACGTATGTGTGTGTGTGCTTGACACCATGCACCCCCCCTCCCCCAGGACTTACTGTATGCATGTATGTGTGTGTGTGTTTGTGTCACCATGCCCCCCTCCCGCAGGATCCACTGTATGAGTGTTTGTCACCATGCACCTCCCCACCACCAGTATATATATCACCAAGCATTACGGTGTGTGGCTTAATGTGTAATGGGCATTACGGTGTGTGGCTTAATGTGTAATGGGCATTACGGTGTGTTGTATAATGTGTAATGGGCATTACGGTATGTTGTATAATGTGTAATGGGCATTACGGTGTGTTGCATAATGTGTTATGGGCATTACGGGGTGTTGCATAATGTGTAATGGGCATTAGTCATTGCTACGGCGCCCGTTCATTCCCGCTGCTGCCTCCCGCTGAGCACCCACCAGCAAAAACATAAGTTGGCACCTATGCTTTGAATCATTATACAGTAAATGAACCTACAGTAACAGTGCCCATCTGACCTATAAAAAGCCTTTCTCATGTGCCTGAAAGCCCATCAATAGATGGATGATGGCCAGGGGTGGATTGACCATAGGGCTTACCAGGAAGATTATTGGCAGGCCGACGTGTCTGTGGGGCCTGTTAGGTGTGTTGTCAGGGGTGCCAGAATGTTTTGAGGTTGGGAAGGGTGCAGAAAAACATACATATTGGCACTCCCCCCAATCCCCACCCCCTTTGCGGGGGAGCACTTACCTCCGTTACCCCCGGTCACTTGTCCTTTAAAAAAAAGTCTGCTGCTATGCAGTGCGCTGTCCAAGCCGGCTCCTCACTGATGCATTACTGGGAGAAGGCGTGGCCATGCTGAGCCTGCTGGAACATCCCAGCCTCCTCCCAGTAATGCATCAGTGAAGAGCCGGCTTGGACAGCACACAGCATAGCACGCTGTGGCTGTGCGGCAGCAGACTTTTTTTAAAGGACAAGTGACCGCGGGTATCGGAGGTAATCGCTCCCCCTCACCAGTGCCTGTCATATTTGGGGGGACATGCTGTCCCCTGGTCCCCCCCGGTTCTGATGCCACTGTGTGTTGTCATGTGACTCCACCCCCTACATGACAGGCAGCCCATCGCACTCAGTACACTGCATTTTCCCCATTCACTGTTATTCCATCTCTGCAGTACAGCAACTCTACCATCCAGTGATGCTGCCATGGCTACATGTTATGTTATACCTCTTGTGCTGCCCATGTTGGGCCACTTCTACAAAATTTGAGAGGGTCACTTTTAGTTCCCAATCCAGCCCTAGTCTGCAGCAAAAGATGCAAGGACGCATTTGTGTACAATCGGGCCCCATGAGGAGGGATTCCGAACCCCTCAACAGACCCCAACCCCTCATCAGACCTGCCCCTATTGGGGCTGCTTCCATAAATTTCCCGGGCTGGTTTTCCATCCCAATCCACCCCTGCTGATGGCTGTCTGATCTGTTTAGTCCAATTACACATAAAATGAATACGTAAAACATGCACTCCTTACTGTATATTTACAGGAAAAGTTTGCTCTTAAAACTGAAGCAATTCTAAATAACATAGAAGACATCTCATACACCGAAATGATTTTAATAGTTACTATTTTACCATAAACATTATTGTGCCCTAAAACATTTGCTTTAAAAATCTCTATTTGCCAAATTAAGCAAATTATTTTTTCCTGTGTCATAGATATTTTCTATTTTGCAATTGTTAGTTATTCATAGAACTACTGACAGTAGGGCAGGTTCCCCACTTCCATGAACGATTAGATCACTACAGAAAGATAACGTGGGTGGTAACTTCTATACCACAACAATGGGGGTCATTCCGACCCGTTCGCACGCAGCGGTTCTTCGCTGTGGTGAGAACGTGTTGGAACTGCGCATGCGCGGCGTGCGCATTGCGCACGCATGTCATTGCCCGGCGATGGATGTTGCCGGGCAATGGCGTGCACAGCGAAAGAAGTAGACGCAGCGCCGATCGCAAGAAGATTGACAGCAGAGAGGCGTTCCAGGGCGGATACTCACCGTTGGATGCTGTTTTCGAGGAGTGGTTGTTCGAACGCAGGCGTGTCCAGGCAAAGGGAGGGCGGATGTCTGACGTCAATGCCGGGAGGAACGTCGCTGGATCCGTCGCACAGGGTAAGTAGATGCAGCCTTACTTTTCAACAGCACAAAACTTTTTTAGCTAAGCAGGGCTGCACAAGCGATCGCAGCCCTGCTATGCTTAAAAATGCACCCCCCCATAGGCGGAGATTAGTTGATCGCACCAGCAGCAAAAAGTTGCTACGTGCGATCAACTCGAAATGAGGGCCTAGGTGCGATTTGCACTAACTTTCCTTGCGATTTTGACTATATAGTCAAAATCGCAAGGATATATTGCACCGTGTGTATGCACCTTAAGAACCGCTTGCCGACATTACCAACATTTCAATATTTCCTCAGCGACAATATGCTGAATGTCGACATGATGGCCTTAAATTTTTTAATGATTAATGGCCCTCATTCCGAGTTGATCGCTCGCTAGCTGCTTTTAGCAGCAGTGCAAACGCTAGGCCGCCGCCCCCTGGGAGTGTATCTAAGCTTAGCAGAATTGCTAACGAAAGGTTAGCAGTTCTGCTGTTAAATATTTCCCTGCAGTTTCTGAGTAGTCCAGACCTACTCCTATATTGCAATCACTGCAGACTGTTTGGTTCCTGGTTTGACGTCACATACACGCCCTGCGTTCGGCCAGCCACTCCCCCGTTTCCCCAGGCACGCCTGCGTTTTTACCTGACACGCCTACGTTTTTTAGCACACTCCCGGAAAACGGCAAGTTACCACCCAGAAACACCCACTTCCTGTCAATCATTCACCGATCAGAAGAGCGACTAAAAAGCATTGCTCGGCCCTGTGTAAAATTGCATAGTTTTGTGTGAAAATACTTAGCGCGTGCGCCCTGCGGCCCATACGCATGCGCAGAATCGCCCATTCTTAGCCTGATCGCTATTCTGCTAAAAACGGCAGCGAGCGATCAACTCGGAATGACCACCAATGTTGGCACAATAAAATGAAACCACAGCAGCAATACATGCAGGGTAAAAGGGCATGGGTACTGTTTGTCCCAGCACCGTTCATTAGTGACATTAGAGTGCATGCTCTCTGTATCTAATACCTGCATAACCAAAGTCACATACTGTAAAATTTCAAGTTGCTGAAGATTGAGGAGCTGATCCATTGTACTGTAGGTGCTAAAACCTGTGGCAATGAATCAGTTAAGCTGATGATCTGCATTAGAAGAAATTGTCCTAAATTTGAGAGACACCTATTATTGTAGAGAACAAGGAGAGGGAAGGGGGGGGAGCTGATAAAAGACATCCCCACTGGCTGCTGTCAGGGATCTAAGCTTCCTTGTTAACATTCCATATTAAATCCTGGCAACAATTTATGAAAACCTTCCCCAACTTGCAGCATTATGTGCTGGATTAATCATGCATCACGGTGGCAGTAATTTGTGATGGTATTGGGTATATCACAGAGCTCAGAGGCAGCACCTCCTCTCTAACTTCATTATCTACCGCACTCAGGAAAACATCTCCATGTCAGAACAGTCTGGAGCTCAATGTGTCAGCCGCTAGGGAGGGGGAATTAAATTGAAGTAAGTCTGATCCAGATGTAACCAGCAGCAGTTCCATATTGATACACTCTAGGTAAATTTCCTCTCTCACCTCCTATTTATTAAAGCGCTGTGCAGTCTCCCCCTGATATGTGGGCGCATTTATCAAAAAGTTAACAAAAATCCAATTGCAGGACAGAGAGCAATAAATCAACAGTGCTCAGCTCCTGAGTAATGCCATTCCTTTGGGCTAGAATCACACCTCCCAAATACCAGATGATGTTTTAGTGTAAGGCACAAACTGTATTTATCATCCTGTGCATGGTGCCACTAGACAGAGGAAGGGCAGCATGGGGGAACCCGTGAGAGCGTTCTGACCCTCACAGACCTCAGCAGGAGGCACAGACTCTGAGAGTTGTAGGACATGCCCTCCAACAGTGTTATAATTTCAGCCATGCTGGGAGTGTGAAATTACTGCTTAGCTAATAATAATCTTTTTACATGTATACATTTCCATGAGACAGATACAAATAATCTTCTTGGCCGAGGGCCTTTCATGTCAGGCAGCTGAGTGCTTTATGCCTTGGTGAGTAATGATGCTGGAATCTGTTACTGGAGGCATCCCCTTTCACCTAATCAATCTGCAAGGGTGCAGACAAACAGCAGCTCTGTGAGTGGTGCTCTTCACCTGATCCTAATTCCTCCCAATGCCAGAAGAACTCCCTGTTGGCCCCTAGAAGCATAGAGACGCGTGGCAGCGGTGATGTCACAGCAGCCTGCTGTTGGGAATCTTTTGGAAGTCTCTGATGTTTATCCTGGGACATTTATCAGGTTGAAGTTGAAGAGCTGAGAGGGCAGAAAGTTTTGTTTGATGTCTTCTTAGGGAGGACACTAGCATATTTCACAAGCAGAGAATGTGCTAATAGCTTTATTCCTTTCACTGCCAGAGGGGCCCAGGATGCACTGCCTGGCAATTTGCAGATATATTTATTTGAAAGTAAAATGGATCCTCTTCTGTCTAGGATTTCTGCCCCTTCGGCAATTAGTGACTTGTGTATTTCACTTTCCTAACTATATTTAATATAGCTTTTCTTGCTAGTAAGGTCATAGGTCAATCACTCCTCATTGTAAAGCATTTTCCACAGAGGAAGTAACTAGAGATGTGCGGCGGACACTTTTCGGGTTTTGTGTTTTGATGTTGGATCTGGATCCCCGCTCGTGTTTTGGATCAGGATTGGTTTTGCCAAAACCACCCTTTTTGCATTTTGGTTTTTGATTGGGATGATTTTTTTTTTTTTTAACAGCTAAAATCACAGAATTTGGGGGTAATTTTGATCCTACTGTATTAACCTCAATAATATTCATTTCCACTAATTTCCAGTCTATTCTCAACACCTCACAATATTGTTTTTAGGCCAAAAGGTTGCACCGAGGTCGCTGGATGACTACGCTAAGTGTCAAGAAGGTGATTAAAAATTAGAGAGACACATGCAATCAGGAACAACACACAGGCTTTCACCTCCACTCCTATAGGGGTGTGGAACAGAAAGGACTTCAACCAAGCAAATATTTAATTATTAATCACCACATTAGTTGACAAACTCAAAAACTAGGGGTCAAAGCCGCCTTCTCCATTTTCAGGGATTACGATAATCTTAGATTTAATGCTGGGATGCAAATAAACTGGTGTATACCACAAGATAAAGATTGGATATTTTTTTCCCTCCACGGAGTCTGGAGACTTATTTTGTGAAAATCTTGCAGGGTTTTTTTCCCCATTTTTTTATTGCATTTTTATTTACATATTTTGTGACAGATGCCTTATTCCTGTGTGTACCAGTTAAACGCATGTGAGCATACCTGTGTGTCTTGTTTATTTTATTCATATTAAGTACTAAGCACGACTGTGCAGTAAATTTTTTTGTTATTGAGCCCCTGCCCTAGTGGAGCTTACCACTCTACAGTCCAAACTCATTTAATACTATAAGTAGGACTGTGGGAAGAATCAATGCTAACTTCCGTGCCCACAGCATGCCTCAGCCTGGCAAGCCAGACATCCCTGGCTGTAAGCCACCATGAGACTCCATACTGGGTCTTATTCAGTAACTGTTTGCTTACAGGAGCTCCTGGCCCATCTAGTGCTGCAGGGCAATGGAAAGCTGATGCAATGCAAGATCACTGAAACTCTTTTCTTCTAACACCACGAGGTCTTGCGATAACCCTACACAGCCCTTAGGAAAAGAAGATCCCTGTACAACAAATGCGCATCTTCAAAATAAATAATCCCAAAATGTGGAACCTCAATAATAAATCAAAATTAAGGTTGACTAATTGGAGCCATTTATTTGAGTGAGTCCCTCACATGAAATAATAGATAAGAACCTCTAATGCTTCAGCAGAAAACATCACGTTTACCTCTCCGGCAGTTGCGCTGGATTATGATTCAGTCTCTTCTGAGTCACATTGACTGGCCACAAATGTGGTGTTTCCCCACTATATTTAAAAACACTTCGGCAATTTTCATTTCCACCTATGCGGCTAGTTTTCACAAATCTGTTTGTGATTTTGAAGCATGTTTCATATCTGCTCTAGGCTTTCATTTAAACCTACGATCAAGTACAGCAGCACCCCTGGACTTATACAGCATAGGCAGCACCCCTGGAGAATTACACAGCACAGCAGACAGGCAACAGCATCTCTGGACTTAAACGGCAGTGGGGAAGCACCCCTGGACTGATAGGGCAGAGGGGCAGCACCCCATATAGGGCAGCACCCCTGGAATGATGTGGAAACGAAAAGACGCCCTCCCACCCACCCATATGTTATATAAACAGGACTTGCACACTTTAACAAACCAAGCATTTCAGCGACAGGGTCTGCCACACAACTGTGGCTGAAATGATTGCTTTGTTTGGGCCCCCACCAAAAAATAAGCAATTAATCTCTCCTTGCACAAACTGGCTCTACAGTGGCAAGATGTCATCCTCATCCTCAAATACCCTCCCCCCTTCACTGTTTACATCCTCATAGAGAAATAATATCCAAACAAACAAACCACATCATTTAGGTGCCAGTGGACTGCTTTCGCTATTACCCAAAGTTTCTGAACTTGACAATGACTTATGATGAGTGCGCTGAGTGTGATGTATAAGGGAGGATGTTCCTAGATGGTTAACGTCCTTACCCATACTTATTATGGATTGACAAAGGCAACAGATGGCTTGACACCCGTTATCCGGATTTGTGGAGAAATAATTCCACACCGAAGAGGTGGCTTGTTTGGTATTTTGCCCAGGCATGACAATGGGCTTTTTCAACCCATGGCCAACAACTGTCTCCACTCCACTCCAACACATCACCATCAGAATCCTCATTGTCAACTTCCTCCGCAGCGCCAGCTACACCCATATCCTCCTCATACTGGTGTACTTCTACAGTGACAATCTCAATATCATCAACTGGACTGGCGGTGCTCCTTCCAGCACTTGCAGGGTGCGTACAAATGGTGGTAGGAGCCTCCTCTTCCCATTCCAGTGTTATGAAGGTCAGGCATCGCAACCACAGACAGCGCCAGCACCCCTGTATTTTCACAACACCCCAGTAACTTTACAGCATAAAAGACAGGGCCAGTTTACATTGATTTTCACTGCACCTCTGAATTTGTATAGCATACAGGGCCAGTGTAATGTTATTTGAACAGCAACATCCATATATTGTACAGCATACAGCAGTGTAATTAGAATTTTTAACAACTGCACCCCTGAAGTTTTATAGCATACAGGACCAGTCTGTTATTTAAACAGCAGCACCTCTATATTTTACAGCATACAGCAGTGTGCTTTTAATTTTCAACAACTGCACCCCTGAATTTTTATAGCATACAGGGCCAGTGTAATGTTATTTGAACAGCAACACCCCTATACTTTACAGCAAACAGCAGTGTGCTTTTAATTTTTAACAACTGCACCCCTGAATTTTAATAGCATACAGGGCCAGTGTAATGTTATTTGAACAACAACACTTCTATATTTTACAGCATACAGCAGTGTGCTTTACATTTTTAATAACTGCACCCCTGAATTTTTAAAATATACAGGGCCAGTGTAATGTTATTTGAACAGCAACACCCCTATATTTTACAGCATACAGCAGTGTACTTTTATTTTTTAACAACTGCACACCTGATTTTTTATAGCATACAGGGCCAGTCTGTTATTTAAACAGCAGCACTTCTATATTTAAAAGCATACAGCAGTGTGCTTTGAATTTAACAACTGCACCCCTGAATTTTTATAGCATACAGGGCCAGTCTAATATTATTTAAACAGCAGCACCCCTATATTTTACAGCATACAGCAGTGTGCTTTTATTTTTTACAACTGTATCCCTGAATATTTATAGCATACAGGGCAAGTACAATGTTATTTGAACAGCAACACTCCTATATTTTACAACATACAGCAGTGTGCTTTTAATTTTTAACAACTGCACCCCTGAATTTTTAAAACATACAGGGCCAGCAGCACCCCTATATTTTACAGCATACAGGAGCAGTGTGCTTTTAATTTAACAACTGCACCCCTAAATATTTATAGCATACAGAGCCAGTGTAATGTTATTTGAACAGCAGCACCCCAATATTTTACAGCACACAGAGGCAGTGTGCTTTCAATTTTTAACAACTGAACCTCTGAATTTTAACAGCATACAGGGCCAGCAGCACCCCTATATTGTAAAGCATACAAGAGCAGTGTGCTTTTAATTTTTAACAACTGCACCCCTGAATATTTATAGCATACAGGGCAAGTGTAATGTTATTTAAACAGCAGCACCCTAATATTTTACAGCATACAGGAGCAGTGTGCTTTTAATTTTTAACAACTGCGCCTCTGAATTTTTACAGCATACAGGACCAGCAGCACCCCTATATTTTACAGCATACAAGAGCAGTATGCTTTTAATTTTTAACAACTGCATCCCTGAATTTTTACAACATACAGGGCCAGGAGCACCCCTATATTTTCCAGCATACAGGACAGTGCCCCTGTACCCTGTACAACACAGTGACAGCCAGGACAGCAACACCCATGTACAACTGCAGCACCTGGCCGCAACAGCACATGAAACACCAGTGACAGCCAAGACAACACCCCTAACACAGCACAGGTACACCACAGTGACTGCAGCAGCACCCCTACAGAGTACACACTAACGCCACCGGACACTACCACCCACAGAGGGAGATAGAAGTCTGTCTCCCTCACTCTCCAAGTCCAGAGTGAAAATGGTGGCGACATGCGGCTGTTTATATGGGATCCAAAACCTGCGAGAATCCGACAGCGGGATGATGACGTTTTGCCTCATTCTGGTTTCCGAGGCTGGCGGGAAGTCCCGAGCCGGGCTTGGAAACCAGCTCGGAGCATGAAGTTTGGGGGGTTCAGTTCTCAGGGAACCGAACCCGCCTATCTCTAAAAGTAACACATTTATAAAGTCTAAGCTCCTATATTTGTAATAATTTTAGTGTATCTATGAGAGATGGTTGGTTTAGCCGAAGAATGAACACACTTGAACTGAGGGGCTCAGAGTTAAAACTAGCCCCAGTTTGGAATCACTTTGGGGTTCTGAGTGGAACTGAGTCCCAGTTCATAACTCAGAACTGAACTGCTAAATGACATGATGTTAGCTGTTTTTATCAATTTTTATCGATTTTAAAGGAAGCTAAAACTGAACTGAATCTGAACCAAAACACCTGAGGGTAGTTTTACCAGGGATCCGGTTTCTAGGTCGACAGTAGCTAGGTCGACACTATCTAGGTCGACCACTATTAGTTGTCAGTAACTAGGTCGACAGGGTCTCTAGGTCGACATGTTCTAGGTCGACAGGTCAAAAGGTCGACATGATTTTTTCACAATTTTTTCTTTTTTTGAACCTTTTCATACTTAACGATCCACGTGGACTACAATTGGGAATGGTAACCTGTACCGAGCGCAGTGGTAGCAGAGCGAGGCACCTTGCCTGAAGCATGGTGAGCGAAGCAAGCCATGTGAGGGGACACGGCGCACTAATTGGAGTTCCCGGTCACTCTACGAAGAAAAAGACACAAAAAAAACATAAAAAGCTCATGTCAACCTTTTCACCTGTTGACCTAGAACATGTTGACCTAGAGTCCCTGTCAACCTAGCATCCCTTTCGATCTAGTTACTGTCGTCCAATAGTGGTCAACCTAGACACTGTCGACCTAGTTGCCATCAACCTTCCATACCACACCCGTTGTACCAAAACTAAAACACAATGATGAATTAAAACCAAACCCGAAACATAGGGGTCCACACACATTTCTAGTCTCTATACTGAAACATATTTTCTTGATATGCACAGTTGTGGGCTGTTTCCAACATCATGTCTATTTGCCATGCCTTCCAGGTCTGCCATTATGGGGAAGCATCTCATCTCATCTCTGACAAGCATTCTGGTGAAAGAAGGATCGGTGGTGGGAACATAAATGTGGAAAGGGTAATACATGAAAGAGGATTAGGCGGAAACCGTTACGGGAATTTCCACTTCTGCCTTTTAGTTTAGCTGCAGTGTTTAGCTGTCATCTCCTCCTATCTGGCATCCCTGACAAATACCTCTCTCTACTCCAATCTATCCTCAATACTGCAGCCCCAATCATCTTCCTCACCAAACGCATTACATCCACCTCCACTCTCTTACAAGCCCTTCACTAGCTTCCCTTCCCTTTCAGAATCCAATTCAAGCTTCTCAAATACCCCTTTCACACCGCACAAATAACCCTGTATCGACCCACCATATTGCCAGGTCGACACGGGTCGCTGTGCGGTGTGAAATGTGAAAGGGCCCATAGATAATTCCAGGGTCGCCTGACCCGGTAATTCTACCGGGGAATAAAGCAGTGTTATTTCCAGGTTGAATACCGGGTCAGTGGCAGTGTGAACGGGTTGCCCCGTTCACTACATTGACCCGTTCACTACATAGGGAGAGGCGGCACGGAGATTAGCTCCCACTTACGCCGCAATATGCCGGGTCGGGATGGCAGCGTGTAGAGTCAAATGCCGGGTCCCACCCGGTTTGGACCCATTTCCAATTACTGGGTGGGACCCGGCATTTGCAATGTGAAAGAGGTAACACTCACCTACAAAGCCGTCACCCACTCTTCTCTCATTTACATCTCCCTTTACACTTCCACCTCGCCTCTTTGCTCCGCTAACGCACGCAGCCTCTCCTGTCTACTGATTACTTCCTCCCACTCCTACCACCAAGATTTTGCATGTAACATAGTAACATAGCTAATGAGGTTGAAAAGAGGCAAAAAGCCCATCGGTGATGCTCCCTTTCTCTGCTTGCCCACCTCAGACCCTCCATCTCTCTACAAAACTTCAAATGGGCTATCAAGACATACTTCTTCACCAAACCCAGGAAAGTATCATCATAATCCTTTGTCCCACGCTCACTGTCTACCCTCTCTGTCTACCCATCCCCTCGAGAATGTAAGCTGTCACAAGCTGTGCCATCTTCCCTCATGTGTTATTCCTTCTCTTACTTAAACCATTTTCAATGGCACCAAATCCCATGGTTTTCTGCTCCCGGATACTTATTTCAGTGTTGTCTGCTGATGTAGCTATGTTTCTGTACCTTGTACTTGTCCTTTGTCTTCAACTGTAAGTCACTGTTTCCTGTTTTGCTTATTTTTTATGTATTCTGTAATTGTGTGCTGCAGATCTCTTATGGCGACATATAAATAAAAGATAATAATAATAATATAATAATAATGTTTATATTATCTCTTCATATTTTAGCCTTTCCTATATGTATTGTAAATGCTGGTTTACTTACAGGACTAAAAAGGCATATACCTTAAACACACTTGATACACTTTAATATTGAGCCGCTGCGGCCGCAGTAATTAACCTTTCACCTTTATATTATTCACAACCCTTACGTACACAAAGGTCGCACAGTGTACGCACTCTGCATATGTACGCCGAAAGGGCGTAGGGACTACACAGTTTGCATACACAAGCCTATACGCTGTTAGCACAATGCAGCAGCCCGAGTGGCTGTAAATACACTTTAAACCTTAGCAAGGAAAAGGAACACGACACCAATTGTAAATCAAAACTAGGTTGGGGTCTAACCCACCAACGGTTCTTTACTTGCAGGGGGTAACAATATAAACAATACAATACAATAGAATAATGGCTACAATCAATGGTACATACTTGTTCAATTTCGCCTGCGCTTCCCAGTCTGGTCCTCAGTCATCTGGGTAGATGACCTTCAGAGTCTGTGTGTGACCAGGCATGCAGCTGGCTCTTTTATACAATCTTCCAAAACTTAACACAATGGATACTGTAATCTCTTTGTCCATTGGACACAGGGATGGTCATTTACAGTACAGGAGAGGTCATAGGTTGGTTTGAATAGGTGGGCGATGTCTGTTCCAGATGAACTTGTGGGTGGTCTCCTCTGGGTTCCCGCCGCATACCAAATGTACAGTAAATACAGTTTCTATCTTTATTCTGCTCCTGCACATAACTATTCGCAGGTGCGTGCGATCTTCTGAAAACCAACACCGGAATATTGCCCTAAAAATACCCTACAGCTGGATACCAAACACCACCTTATAACCTTGTTCTGTCCCCTCCTATCCTGTAAAGGTGAATCCCTTTGTTCTGATACCATTTAAACTGTTGTAACTTGCTGGTGTGGTGCAGGGAGACTATGTGTACATTGTGCACTATTTGGATTAAATATGTAATGTGTTTTGATGGCTTTTTCATGCGTTCACAAACTCTACCGTAAATACACATACCACGCGCTAATGCGCAGGACCGCGGGAGCGACCATACGCAAATTGTGAATATGCACATGCACAGCAGAAAAAGTACACGCACGGAGGCCATCTGTGTGTAGTTTATACGTGATGTGTGTATTGCAATATTTTTCGACTTCGACAGTCCACCCTTTGACAGTCACCAACAACTGCCACTACCTAATCAATAAACAGAAAAATATCTATACAATATATACAGAAGCTTGGATGGTCGGGGGAGAGTTGTTGGTGGGAAATGTATGACCTAGTGGGATAGTAAAAGCATGTATGTATGAATCCATGTCTGAGGGGCATGTATCATCGTGCCGTATATGTTCTAAATAAGCTTCGAGGTATTGCGAAGTATACATTAAATCCTTCTCATCCCATATTAAGGGTCTGTAAATGGGCCAACAAACACTACTGAGCTCTTTTCGGCTTCTTTTTCCATCAAATGGGGTGCACATTTAGTTGATGATACATGGAGGGGGAACATATGTGAGTGCTAGTATATGTGGATATCACCTGTCGACTATGTGTGCCATTAACTGGAGGTTGAAGAGATGAAGGTAAGACACCTACTGTATATAAAAATACATTCACATAAACATTTTGGGTAGGGCTGACGTCTTTTCCGGTTGGATGTATCTGGGCAGAGACAAAGAAAAATGGGTGAAAGAAACAGGCCATGAAATTCATTTGCAATCCTTATCATTACGCTGTCTCTATGGATGGATCATAAATTAAATCTGCTGCTGTAACAGCGCCCTCGCTCCTTAGACTCATCAAATGTGTGCCGTGCTTGCGCCGCGTTAGAATTTGAACACACCTAAATATCAAACCAATAATTATGATGACTCCCAGGATACAAAGGAGAAACTTCCCCACACTCATAATGACATTTTGAGCACACTCTCCTAAACCTGAGAACCATTTGCGTGGGTTCAACCATGAGACCCAGCCGGTCAGTTCATTACTCACAGTTGCTAAGGTAAGGTTGTACTTCCTCCTGAACTCCCACTTCAACTGCAAGATCTCATCCATCTTCTGATCGATGATCTCCGTGGGATCATCAGTGCTGTTTGTAATATACGTAAAGCACTTCACACCATATTGAGTTGCCAGAGTAACACAGTACCCACCTATCACGGCTGTGACATAATTAAGGACCATTCTGTGCTGGATCAGTTCCTTCTTGTAGGCTTGTAACTCCCTTCCCATATACCTGAAGGTGTCATCATACATCTCAGTGATATTATCTATCAAGTTCGCTAGCGCATGGATATACTTATAATTTATAGTTCCTCTGGCAGTACGGGTGATGTCTAATGCGAGAAGGAACTGAATACCGGTGGATTCGTGGATCAAATCAGAGGCTGCGTGCTCTGCCCTATCTATGAGGTGTCTCTTGATGATGTGTTCATAGTGAGTATGAGTATAAGGAGCCTGAGCACTGCTGTGAACGTCTTTCATTTTATCATGGGTTATGGTCATGACCTCTGGTAGTACTCTCCCAATATAATACAATCCCTCTAAGCTCGGGGCAAGCCACTTGTACGCTTTCCTCCCACATATGAAATAGGCATCATCTGGGAGAACATAGGGGACAAAAGAAACCAATCCTCAGTTCTCCCATCTGCTCAGTACAAGTATCGGGCTGGATGATATGAGCACAATACCCTGACAATACTCTTCCAACCCACATGGTCTTGCTTCCACGGGTATACCTATACCGAAAATACCTCCCACTGTTGGCTATTTGGCATACAAGTTCAGCAGACAATATCCCTTCACAGTGCCTCCGAGCTCCATGACTACCAGAGCGCTTACTGATACCAGCCTTTACTTGAGTGATGTGTTGCTCCTGAGATCCTACAAATTCATACTCGCCATCAGAACCCATTCCAGATCCCTGCTCGACCTCTCTGGGACCCTCACCAAAACAAATTGTCCTAATCAAAAACAGAATTACTAGTAAAACCCGAAACGCAGTCTCTTGTGATAGATCCATTTCGTTAGGGGAAAGAAGGAAAATAAGAAGGAGAAAATAAAGGAAAATGTAGGGGGAGGTGAAAAAGAAAATGGTGCGACAACCGTTCTAGATCTTGTTGCTCTCCGTGCTCACGTGCCTTTCAACAGTCCTGTCTCTCAACTTTCCCGGAGCAAACACTCTAGTGTCTCTTTGCCTTGCTCTTTGAACACACAATTCACTTTGAACTCACAGTTACCAAACTACTTTGTCACGAGTTCTCTCCGGGTCAGCGACCTTCTTGCAGTGGGATGAGTGGACCCAAGTTTCTCTTTCGGCGACCTTTAGTGCTGTCGTGCTGGTTAACAAGACTTGGTATGGTCCTTCCCACCTGTCTATGAGGCAACCTGAGCATAAGAAATTTAAAATCATCACATAATCCCCAGGCTCAATGTCATGACAATTACTGTTCGGTAGGTCAGGAATCACCAGTTTTAGATTTCTTTGTTGATTTCTCAGCTGCTGGCTCATCCCAACCAAATATTTCACAGTCACTTCATTATTACATTTCAAATCATCTTGGGGGTCTATCCTTACATGAGGTTGTCGACCAAAAAGAATTTCAAAGGGTGATAAGTTAAGTGGAGACCTGGTAGTGGTTCTGATGCTGTACAACACTAGTGGCAAAGCTTCTGGCCACAACAATCCAGTTTCAGCCATTACTCTGCTAAGCTTATTCTTATCAGTTTGCACATGACCTGAAAGACTTCACCTGTAAAATGGGTACCCCTGTCACTTTCAATCATTCTAGGGATAAAATATCTACACACAAATTTTCTTTGCAGTGAACGTAGCAGTATTTGTGGCAGCAGGGAACGCTTCTACCCAATTGGAAAATACATCAATACAAACTAACACATATTTCAAATTCCTACAGGGTGGTAACTGTATGAAGTCGATTTGTATTACCTGAAAAGGTCCGTCTGTATGAGGGATATGGGATGGCTCTGTTGGTATTGTCTTACCAATATTCTTCCTCAAGCAAGTTAAACATGTCATTGCTCTCTTACCTGCATGAGAAAAGAATCCTGGTGCACAGCAGTAGGCTCTCATCAGCCTGCACATACCCTCTTTGTCTAGATGAGTCAGACCGTGTGCCACCTCAGCTAGACTTGGAAGATATGCTCTGGGGGCTACTGGCTTACCGTGTCCACCTGTCCACAGTCCTGAGGACTCCTGGCCATACCCCTTTGCCCTCCAGACTGCCTTTTCCTGTAGGGAACACAAATTTTGCATTTTAATTTGCTATTGTGTGTTATCTGTTGTGTGAAGTAAACCGTCTCTGGATGAGAGAAGAGAGGGGAAAAATAGTAAATAAAAAAAGAAAATGTCATGTTTGGAAATGTCAGGTTTGGCATTCACCACAGGCTGTCACACCATCATGCATATCGGTGTCTGTACACAGTCTCCCTTCACCAGTATTCTCATTCTCCACCCTTTGTGAATGACCTGGCACACTGCATAAATACTGGTGTCCTTGTGTCCTTATGCTGGTGAGATATACTGGATTTTGGGCAGAGCTCTGAAGGACCGAGTAGCCATGTGGCGTTTGAACTGTGATCAGGTCCATGTATTGTACCTTCCTGTCGGTGAACGTAAGAGATGAGGAGGAAACTTTGAAGAAAAATCACATAGAGGTTAGTAACAGATAAGTTTGTAGCGGCAAAGAGGATTTTATAAAGTTTGACAACTGGATTGGGCACCTTGGGGAAGTGATTCTCTACTGTCTGCTCCACTTTAAAAAAAATTCTATGTGTGTCGTATCTCTACTGGGACTATCCCAACCATCAATCCAGTGTCCTGTCCATCCTAAGTTCATAGGGAACCCGGTATCTGTGAGATAATTTCCTCTACCTGTGATGGACATGAATCTAGAACCGTGAAATGCAACATTAGTCTTCGTGGGTATCCAACATACTTTGTGCTTCCTGTGCGGGAGCACTCTATATGTATACCATCTCTAACAAAACTCCTGTTAAGTTAATCAGGGGCCATTACTGCTAGAGAAAGAAGCAAAAGTTTAGAGGCCTCATCTTGACCCAAGCAAGTTTTGTCAAAAGGGTAAAGTTGCATTTATTCCGTTCTTCCCATTAACCGAATCTGTGTTTTCTATATGGCTCGTGATTCCTTACTATATGTCCCTTGATCCCGTCTATGTGTTTAATAATGTGGCTTGTTTTCACTGTCTAGGGGTCTATATTAACTATGTGTTCTACTATACCTACAATCTCTGGCAAAATGCCCTTCCTTTTTACAAATGTAACATATTCTCGTTCTTTTCCAACTACCAGGGTTTTGGGGCTTAGGCTGATGAGGCTTTGCTGCAAGAGTCTGTAGACTTATTGTCATCAGCTTCTCCTCCTGTTGTTTTCTGTGCCTAGCAATATTCTTGTGGTGCTCCGTTGCACACTCTTTAAGACAAGCTACTGTGGCCCCTCTCCAATTAGGCAAAGATGTTTGTACCCTGTCCCTTACTGTCTTATTGAGTCTGTCCATTAGCACAGAGACAGCCACCTCCCTGTAATTCGCATCGTTCCCTGTATCTGATACCCCACTGTATCTATCTATTATTTGCAGGGCCCGATGAAAATATTCAGATGCCATTTCATTTTCCCTCTGTTTTATGGAGAAAATTCTTCTCCAATTAACAGTAGTGGAGAAATACAACTCTAGTTGCCTGTTAATTCGTTCCACATTCTCCTGATTGTGTTCATCAGTCATAGGACTATCTGACTCTAATCTGCAATCAGTGATACATTTTTGGGTGTCAATATTAGGGGGTAGGCACGCTTTCAAAACTATCCGCCAATCTTTGTTAGCTGGCTCATGAGCATTACCCAGATCTCTGATAAACTTCTGACATCTTGCTAAATGCTTCCAGGGATCGGGGAATTCTGAAATGATTGACCGCAGCTCAGCTCTGGACCACGGGCAATACATTGCATTATTCCTGGTGAGGAATTCTCCCTGACTATCGGTTCCCCCATTGGGAGTTACTATTTCCAAGACAGGATGTAATCCTACCATTCCGTTCCTAATCTGTTTGTTGTAAGGTGTTGTTGTCTCTGTGCAATGACCCGTCTCACACTTACCGGTAGCTGTGACCTCACCTGTTCTTTCTATGGGGAATACTGTTACTGCTCTAACTGGATGGACAGGCCCCACCTGAGTTTCCTGCAAGGCGACTGCATGAATGAGAGCTGCGATTTGGCTGGATCCTTCATCTTCCTGTGACCTATAACCTTGAAAAGACTTCAAAACAGGATACATCTTGCAAAAATTAGGGTTAATACATTTCTCTTGCATTATACTATCATTCATAGATATACCATTGACTGTAGCCATCTCTTCCCTCTCGACCTGTGTCGATAATGGTGTATTTGTGTCTTCATTCCTGCTAGGTTTGGAACCTGCTTTGCGAGTTTGTTCCCTTTGCATTTCCCCCTCTTGTTGCGATAATTTTAAACAATCGTTATGTCTAATCTTTTGTTTTCTGGATTTAAGCAGACATATTTTACTGCCTACATTCTGCAATACCTCTGGTTCAAAGCTGCCCACCCTAGGAAATGGGTGTCAGTCATACGTACCCATTCGTCACAATAAACTTCAGAGTGTGGACCATATTTTCCACACATAATAAACCTCGCTGACCCCTTGGGCCGCGGCTCTTCAACCTGAACCCTGGCTACCAAACGTCCCTTAGTTGAGCAACTGGCTCCCATATTTGTGGGTCTTTTTAATAGCTAAAAAAAAATCCCACAAACACCAAAATACTCAATGTAAGTAGACGGTGGAAGTATCTCTGAGCGCTTCCCACCACTCTCGCCCACGTTGGCCAGTACTACCATACACTGTTGATAGCGAAGGTGATGTACCCAACTTAGGGCTCCTATCAGACCTTATAGCACCGTAATTTCTTTCGGTGGAGGTTCTGTTGGAATATTTTCCTGAGAGGGGCAGCAAAAAATTCCTTTTCGGTATCTTTCAACTGGAATTGTTTGTAGGGTGAAAAACAGAGAAATTAGATAACTATCCTTCACCCTTTCCAGTAGAAGCCCACCAGGGAGATTTCCCGACGTTATCAAAGAAAAACCCCTTTGTCTATACAATCACGTCTGCGTATGCTTTTCCACAGCACATATGACATAATGGTATCACGTTGTGCTGTGTAGAACAAATGGACATGCGATGTAATCGCACAGCCTATAGATACTAGTTATCTATATGCCCTAGGATTGCTGTAGACCACCTGACCTAGACCACTCCAGATCACTTAGTTGTATGGGACACTTAGACCACTTAGATCTAATCACGCAAGGTAGCGAACCCTATGCCACCAGGCCTCTACTAACCCAGTGTTTCCACTCCAGCCACTTCAGTTCCTGGGTTCAGTTCCACTCACTCCGCTTTCACTCACTCAAATATGTTTTGTTTTTCTGTACAGAAAATGTTCACTCATTCTGATTGGCAGCTTTACCCCCAGAGGCAATACAGTTTAAACAAAAGTTTTATACTAATCTGCTTTAGAAACCAGCTAGTTATTGGCTATTGTAGCATGGCTACTGTCCCACCTTTTAACTAAACAACACTATTGTGTAATTTGTACTTAGCGCCCGCACTCTTACGCACTTTGCGTAAACACGCGACCGTGCATGTCTTTTACGCTGCATGCGCAGTCCTGTACTTTGGGGGTTATTCCAAGTTGATCGCAGCAGGACCATGTGCACTGCAGGGGACGCAGAGTTAACATATGCAGAGAGAGTTAGATTTGGGTGGGGTGTGTTCAATCTGCAATCTAATTTGCAGTGTAAAAATAAAGCAGGCAGTATTTACCCTGCACAGAAACAAAATAACCCACCCAAATCTAACTCTTTCTGCACATGTTATTTCTGCCTCCCTTGCAGTGCACATGGTTTTGCCCAAATGCTAACACAAATCCTGCTTCAATCAACTTGGAATTACCCCCAAAGTACAGGACTGCGCATGCAGCGTAAAAGACACGCACGGTCGTGTGCTTACGCAAAGTGCGTAAGAGTGCGGGCACTAAGTACAAATTACACAATAGTGTCATTTAGTTAAAAGGTGGGACAGTAGCCATGCTACAATAGCACATAACTACCTGGTTTCTAAAGCAGATTAGTATAAAAAATCCTGCTGCATTCAACCTGGAATTACCCCCTTTGTCCGAGACACGTGTACAAAACCCTGTGTCCGCAATAAAACAAATCACACAACTCTATAAATGTGAACAATACTAACTACTATTGCCCACTAGACACAACTTGTTTGTGTCTTTACACTTCCTTAAATACTTCCTTAAATACTGTTATTTAAAGTGTATCTGTATAGCAAACAAATGTATCCAATTTCACACAGATCTATAATGACTGCAATAATCTATAATTTAAATGATATGATTCAGATTGGATAGCTATCTTGCAGACCATACACTGATATAAATATACACATAATTATAATAATATTATATATATGTATCAATCACTGGCCTTCTATAATTTGCATATCAAAGATATTTTGCCTGCCTGTACTAGTGGTTGAACCAGTTAATTAACATTTCAATGCCTATCTTATAGCAAACAGAGAGTTAACTAAATCCTGGGAAAGAAGAAGAAAAAAAAAAGTATTTTTCTTTTTTTTTTCTGTGTGCAATTTCTTACACCAAGCCAAGCATTTATCTCACCATTTTCTCTCACTAGGCCCAATTGAAACTATTTGTAATTGACTATGGCATGAGTTAAATGAATGCATTGGTAACTCATAAATGGTGCTTGATGTGACAAAGGAAACTGATTGTTCTGAGCAGACTGAAAATCAGCTATTTAGAGAATGACTTTACTGAAATGGCCACTGCTCCTCCCCCTTCCACATCCATGAAGTTTACACAAGATGGTGGACAGGCCATGTGGGTAAGTCCAAAATGGAGGACAGACCATGCGGCTTCCTTTGTCACAAAAAAATCTCAAATCATACAAGCACCAGAAGTTATTTTAGGCCTGAGTTTTAAAATTAAAAAAACCCATATCAAGGCTATGCAGCAACTTTTAAATGTATTTTTAAATCTACTTAACAGATAAACAATCCAATCTGAATCAAACACAATATGACTTATTTAAACTTTGTTTTGCAACAATGTGAGAGGGTATGCAAAGTATCGGTGCCCTTTGAGTACGCTTTTTGGCGCACCAAAAATATCACAGATTTTTAAATAGCTTTTTTCCTGTTTTACGGGTTCTACCAGCACCTCTGCAGTCCAGACAGAGCAGACACAATCTAACAGCACACAAATAGGGTTTTCAGCATATCCATCGACCAGGAAAAGGTTACGTAGGATAACTTTCCGCCCTTTGCTGATAGATTTAGTCTGCTATGACCTGTTAGGCTGTGAGCATGTGAAAACCGGATGATGCCCCCAACTGTAAACGCTGGTTTACTTACAAGACTAAAAAGCATATACCTTAAACACACTTGATACACTTTAATATTGAGCCGCTGCGGCCGCAGTCACCTTTATATTATTCACAACCCTTACGCACACAAAGGTCGCACAGTGTACGCACTCTGCGTATGTACGCCAAAAGGGCGTAGGGACTACACAGTTTGCATACACAGGCCTATATGCTGTTAGCACAATGCAGCAGCCCGAGTGGCTGTAAATACACTTTAAACCTTAGCAAGGAAATGGAACACGACACCAGTTGTAAATCAAAACTAGGTTGGGGTCTAACCCACCAACGGTTCTTTACTTGCAGGGGGTAACAATATAAACAATACAATACAATAGGATAATGGCTACAGTCAATGGTACATACTTGTTCAATTCCGCCTGCGCTTCCCAGTCTGGTCCTCAGTCATCTGGGTAGATGACCTTTATAGTCTGTGTGTGACCAGGCATGCAGCTGGCTCTTTTATACCGTAAATACACATACCACGCGCTAATGCGCAGGACCACGGGAGCGACCATACGCAAATTGCGAATATGCGCACGCACAGCAGAACAAGTACATGCACGGAGGCCATTTGTGTGTAGTTTATACGTGATGTGTGTATTGCAATATTTTTCGACTTCGACAGTAGGACACATGACAGGATATTATTTCTGTTGGAAATGATCTGTGTGCAGGTGTTGATATTGCAGAGTTTTATAGGCGCACACCAGGAAAAATCAAACTGAACAGCCCAGTTACTGCACTTTACCAGTGGTGTTGCTTTATTGAAAGATAACAGGTACAGCCAATACTCACTGTTATTCCATACTGATTCTCATGGAGCAGAGCTTCAGCGGAGTGGGGTTTCATCAGGGGCTGGCTGGCAACTTTCAGCCTGGAAGGCAGACTCATGCAAGTGGCCCAGCTGCAGGAGCATCCTCTGGTGGCCCTGGAACACTTAAATTGCACTGGCCCAGGGGGCAGATGGCACCCTGCCCAGCCAGCCCCTGGGTTTCATACAGCTCACCAGCGGTGTGTGTACTGTATGGGAAGTGCTGCAGGGATGCTGGAACAGAACAGGCTTCTCAGGTATCTGTCTCCCACCTTGTCACACTACACAGTCACAGTAAAGATAAGGTGGCCCGTGCACATGCTAAGTAGAGCTCTCAGCAGCTATCTTGGGATAGGGCATGAAGTCTATGGTACTTGGAGAACAGGAAGACTGCATTCTGCGCACTCCTCTTTCAACAATTTCATGTTACTACAGGTAGACCAATATGTGTCATAGTTAACTGACTATGCATATCAGCGTTTACTAACGCCGCATGACTGAAAAAAACACAAAGGACAGCTCTTGCAGTAAGAGCTGTCCTTTGTGATGATAGTACTTCTGGGTTTGTGACCCGGCTTCCTATCTGCGCATGCGTCAAGTGACGCACGCACCACGGAGGGTGCTTGGAGGGATCCGGCTCAGCCAGGGTTGAGCAATAGAAGCCAACAGGATTGTCTGTTGTTTCTATAGAATAACGCCATCTGGATGTGGCGGAGTCCACCACATCCAATCCCCAGAATCTATCGCATTCCGGGGCTTGGTGTATATGCGGTATGTGGCCAAACCTCTGGAAATGGCATTTTCTGAGATTTGGCAGCGATGTTACCATTTCTGCATCTTGCCCTGAATCTTTGTTAGCATATTTGGAGCTAATGAGGATAGCCATTGTTCCCCATTTAGACCTACTATATGGATATGGTTAGAAAGATTGGCTTGGCACTAGTTATTGCTTCATTTGAAGAAGGAGGGGGCATATTTAGACCTTTTATGTGTACGGATAGTATGGGTGCTGCTTACCTTGTCCCAGTGCATTTATTGTACTTTAGGCTATTTTCATTAAGCCTGACAACAGAAGACTCTGTTTCTTTAAATGTATCATCAATATTCTATACAACATCATCCTTAAAGTTCAATTAAAAAGGTTTAAAAAAAATGTATGGTCATTTATCATTCTTATACTAGACATCTTGTTGCACATTACTTCACAACACTTAATTGCAGGTCAATTTGTATGCACACAGGGAGTTTTTACTGACTTTTTCTGTGAAAAGATTTTTATGTTGCCCTTCTGGATTATTTAAGAGGGTTAATGAAGAGATCATGAAGATATATGATGTGGTGTGGCTATTAAATAATGAGACTGTACTTGTAAAAAATAAATTATACCACGTGAGTTAAAAGGGAGTGGGGGAACATTGTCCTTGGACTACCCAAAAATAGTTTTGCAAGTTTCATCCCTCTTGCACAGATAGTTTGCTGTCACATAGTGTTTGAAGAAATAGTGTTTTTCCCGTGCGTCATAAAAATGCTTAGTTCAGAACTTAAAATTTTTAGTTAACTTGAACAAAACGCCCACCAAATCTTTCTGTATGCTAACAAAGGCTTATGGGGCAGATTATATGTTACGTACATTTAGGTTTGAGTGGCACAAAAGATTTAGTGATGGTTGTGAGGATGTCAAAGATGATGAACGTCCTGGCAGGCCTTGAACATCAAAAACAAGCAAAAATGTGGAAAAAGATTAGAAAATTGTTCAAACTGACCATTGACTCAGCATCCGAATGATAGCAGAAATGGTGAACATCAACAAAGAAACCATTAGACAAGTTTTGCACCAAGATCTTAACATGACAAAAGTTTGTGCAAAGATGGTTCCAAGGCGAATTTGTACAAATATTTTGGAACAAATTCAACCAGATTCACATTTTTTAGATAAAGAGATAAAGTTAATACTGTACCTATGATGAAACATGGATCTTCTGGAACTATCCTTAGATAAACCGTCAGTCCATGCACTGTAAAATACCATCATCACCAAGAATGAAAAAAGCAAGTTCAAAGCAAATCCAAAATCAGAGCCATGTTAATAGTTTACTTTGACAGCAATGGTGTCAGTTTGGTAGACTGGGTACCTGAAATCGCAACAGTAATTCAACATTACTACAAAAAAAGTTCTAGAAACGTTGCAGGACAATGCACAAGCCCATACAGCTCTCTCTGTGAAGCAGTTTTGGCCGAGTAACAGATTGCAGTGCTAAAAAAACACCCTACATACTCACTTTTCCCTAAAGTAAAATATGTACTTAACGGAACCCGTTTTGCATCAGTTACTGAGGTAAAAAAGAAAACGATGGAGCTGTTGAGACAGCTTACAGATAATGAGGACGGCTTTGACCAATGGAAAATAAGAATGATGCAGTGTGTGGAAGCAGAAGAGGAGTACATAGGAGGAGAATGGAGTTAAAATGTACTTAATTTAATTTAACATAAATTATAGCATCAGTCTCATTATTTAATAGCCACACCCCGTATGATCTTTATGTCCATCTGCATTTTCCAAGCGACTTTCCTATTTTCACCAGCATGGAATATTACAGTAGGTTAAAACACAAATTCACACTACATATTTTTTAGCCCAAGATGTTAAAATTTACAAAAATTTTATTTCTCTATGGTAATGTTCCAAAATATATAGCTTTGCTTAGATTCTAAAACAAGTGCATCTATTTGTGTTGTCAGAAGTGGATACACACATACTGTATACCAATGCAGAGCGATTGCACTGAAATGTAAGTTTACTGGCTATAGCCAGGAAACCATTGATGGGAAGCCATAAATGATTGCACCATCGAGGGACATCAGTACACTAGCTCTTGGGAGATGGGTGGCAGACCAGTCAGGGACGGGGTTCAGGGCAATGCCAAATCAGGGAGCAGGACTACGTGCATGCCTCCTGTGTTGGGGAACGGAAGACAAGCGTTGCCATGTTCTCTACCATCAATGGCAGACAGCCATTGATGGCAAAGTCATCAACCATTGGAGGTAAATCACTGAGATTGCAACTGACATGTGATGTTCCACAGGGCTCCATACTATCTCCCATGTTTTTTTGCAGTATACATGGCTATCACTGGGGGAAATAATCAGATATCATGGCCTGGTCTACCACTGCTATGCAGATGATACACAATTGTACCTGTCCTTTGCTCTGGGTACTGAGAACTCGATAACCATCCTCCCAGGGTTGAATTCTCACAGGTTTTGGAGTCTATATAAGACCCTGCATCAGTGACTCAGCGCTATTTCTCACTGTCAACATTGCTGTGCTGGGCTGTGCTGTCGCCATTGTACTGTGTTCTTAGACTCCAGGCAGGAGCTGCTGCTGTGTTGTGCTGTGTCCACTGTCCATCAACTCCAGTCAGTGTCTGCTGGGCTGTGATGTCTCCATTGTGCTATGTCCATCCACTCCAGTCAGTGGTTGCTGCTATGCTGTGCTGTGTCTTTCCACTCCAAATATAAGCGGTGTGACTTTACAGTGTCATTTGCAAAAAAAGTTAATAAAAAATTAAAAGTTTTTTTGTGCGTGGTCTACATGTAAGCACTGTGATACACCTCAGTGTGAGCTGTCATTTGAGAAAATAAATAAGTCAGAAATTACATGTTGTTTTATTGTTTGCACTACTTCTTCTGTGTATTGTACTCCACTGCGTTTGTTCACAGACATATAAGTGCTGTGAGAATTTGCAGTGTGCGCTGTCATTTGCGAAAAAAGTAGCCCAAAAAAATCAATTGTTTACACTACTTCTGTGTATTGTACACCATTGCATTTGTTCACATATATATAAGTGCTGTGATAATTTGCAGTATGAGGTGTCATTTGCAAAAAAGTTAAAAAATTATATATTAGTTGTATTGTTTGCACTACCTCTTCTGTGTATTGTACCCCACTACATTTATTCACATACATATACGCACTGTGATACCCCTGCAGTGTGAGTTGACACACTGCAGGGTAAAAGTAGTATTAAAAAATATATATATATTGTTCTATTGTTTGTACTACTTATTTATGTTCATTGGTATGGATAACGATTAGTTGAAAGAAGAGCAGGAGCAGCAACCAAATACTAGTGCTGCAGCTGCTGCCAGTGAGATCAATCATGATGATGTTAGTCCTTCAATGCTTCAATCGTTATCTACTAAAGCCGATGCCCAAGGGCATACAAGGTTTAAGTCAGGGCATCTATAATAATAAAAAAAATATATATTTTACAGTGGAAAATAAAAAAATACCTCTAATAAAGGGAAAGTTTAGTGCAATCAATCAGTAATTTTTCTATTATTCTTTTACTGTCTTTTTGCCTTAAGGCCTTAGCACACAGAGAAGGACCATACAGTTGACAATGCTTACCACAATCAATCAACCTTTTTTGATTCTTCATTTATTGTCTTTTTGCCACTAGGCCTTATCACACTGTCACTTAGGTATTGTACAGCTGTACTCACAGTTACACAGTGACAGGTCTGTGTCTATCTGTTCCCGGAGGGGTCACTAGTGGGTCAGTGACGGTGCAATGGAGGAAACGAGGAGGCTGAAGTAAGTTCCTGTCCATGTGCGCAAATGGTATTTATTGAGTATACACAGGAAATATAAGTAACTGGAGCAATGTAACTGTAAATGTATGATTCAGCATGGAAGCTGATAGAGTCTCTGAAATAAACAGTCACTTAGAGATAGTTTGGTCTGGATACCGATGGTAACTGGGAGCAACCAAAGACCGGTCTGGGAACCGATAGGGACTTGGAGTTAACGATGATCGGTCTGGGAACCAATGGAGACTTAGAGCAAATGACGATCGGCCTGGGAACCGATGAGGAACAGGAACAGATGACTATTGGCCTGGGAACCAATGGTGTACAGGAACCATTGATGGTCGGCCTAGGAGCCAATGGTAAACAGGAGCAGATGACTACCAGCCTGGGAACTGATGGTGACAACTTGGAATAAACGATGGTCATTTATTCCAATGAGAACTTGAAACGGAGCTTTACACAGATACTTGGCAATATTGATGATTGGCCTGGAAACCAATGGTAACTTGAAACAGGAATTGTATAGGTGTTAGGGTCTCCTGCCCTGTGCTGCCACGTCGTCATGGCAACCGGGAGACAAGTGCTAGCGGAGTGACCTGAGCGCAGCTGATACTCCGGTTCGGGTCTTTTGCTGTGCAGTGGTTATAGGCTCTGTGCATGGCAGGGGATCCGGTGCTGGTTTTTGTGCTCACAGTCTGTGAGGTCTGAGTGGGGCGTGGACAGCACCTGCTTTATAAGGCCTCTTCTCAGGGTAAGCAGATGCTGCTGAATCTTTGTTGGTTAGTCAGTTTCTGAAAGTTAGCCAGTACTGTGTAGCTTTGTATTTGTTTGTTGCTTACTGCAAATAGGCCTGGGGATTTGGTATTACACTCTGCCAATCCAGACCTAGCAGTAAGACTGGAGTCAGTCGTTTAGCTTGCTGGGGTTCTGTTACTACTCTGTGAACTTAGCAAGTTTGCGGCTGTATTCTAAGACTTGCCTGTCTAATCCTGTCTCACTGTGCTAGGTGTCAGGGGTCAGTTTAGTGGCAGTAAGCTGAACCTGTGCACTGCAAGTGAGAATTAGGATTGTGGAGACTCTCCTTGTGTCTATCATTCCATCTCTGACCAAGGAGTTTACTGCCACACCCGTTGGTAACCCTTTAGGGTTTTGCTGTTGCCCTTAGCAACAGCATTTCGTGTTCTCTACGTATTAAAACACAACATCTTGCTTTTCCCATCTGAGCAGTTCTAATACAAGGGAGATACCCAGTTCCTTAGCCTCTGGGCTTCTCTGTTCACTTTGTGTGTATTTTGTTAACCTATCACCTTCTGTGTACGTTATGTCATATTCCCCAGTCTGTCTGTAAGTCCATTTGTTTTGCATAACAGTTCAAACACCAGTACATTCCTGCAGGCACTGGAGTGCATAACAGTCCTGACACCAGTACTTTCCTGCAGGCACTGGTGTGCATAACATATTCAGCAGCCTAATACTCCTGTTGAAATTTTGTGGGAATATGGAGCATACCCCTCAAAATACGTTGCAACAGGTGGTCAATCAGGTGCAGGTCCTGACTCGACAATTTAATGATTTGTCCATTAAAATGCACACCTCCCAGGCTGCTGGCGGAGCTCCCGCAGCAGCAGCACCTGCAGGGGTTAAGGAGCCGAAAGTAAATCTCCCGGATCGTTTTTCTGGAGATCGCTCGCAGTTCTTTTGTTTCAAGGAGAGCTGCAAGCTATACTTCCGGCTTAGGCCTCAGTCTTCTGGGTCGGAGATTCAGCGGGTGGGCATAGTGATTTCCTTGCTACAAGGAGACCCACAGGTCTGGGCATATGGGTTGCAGCCTGACTGTCCGTCGCTTAAAAGTGTTGATGCTTTTTTTACGGCACTGGGCATGTTGTATGATGACCCTGACAAGACGGCCTCAGCCGAGGCTCAGATTTCGATCCTTAAGCAAGGGCGAAGGCCAGTTGAGGTTTACTGTACGGAGTTTCGGAGGTTGGCCCATGATACCCAGTGGAATGACCCAGCCCTGAGACACCAGTACCGAAGAGGTCTTTCTAACCAGATAAAGGACCAACTGGTACAATATCCCTTGCCTGATAGCTTGGATCAGCTCATGCAGTTATCCATCCGGGTGGATAGACGGCTGAGGGAGCGTAGGCTTGAAAGGGAGACAGAGATTTCCTTCCTTCCCAAGGGAACCTCAGACTCTGAGGAATTTTCAGAGGAGCCTATGCAGATTGGGGCTACCCGCCTCTCCTCGCGTGAGAAGATGCAGAGGAGACAGCAGGGGTTGTGTTTGTACTGTGGGAATAAAGGTCATGTGGTAGTATCATGCCCAGAAAAGCCGGAAAACTTCAGGGCCTGAGGGTGATGGGAAATATCCTGTCAGGCCAGAAGTCAGAATTTCCCAAGAAGACTTTTATCATTCCGGTGACCTTGAAGATCCTCGGTCAAACTGTCAAGACTGAGGCCTTTGTGGACAGTGGGGCCGACGGGGTTTTTATGGACCGCCAATTCGCCTTGAAACACTCTGTTCCCTTAGTACCCTTGGCATCGAAAATTGAGATTTGTGGGTTAAACGGGGAACCATTATCCCAAGGTAAAATTACCTCTTGCACTAGCCAGATTTCTTTGTTTATTGGAGCCACACACTCTGAAAAATTGTCCTTTTATGTGACTGTCTGTACTTTTGCCCCATTGGTGTTGGGGTTACCCTGGTTAAGGGCCCACAATCCTCAATTTGACTGGGTCTCTGGGGAGATTCTTAGTTGGGGTACTGATTGTTTCAGGAGTTGCTTGAGCCTTCCAGTCAGGCTCTCGCAGCTAAGTTTGCCAGGATTGCCAGGGTGTTATGCAGATTTTGCGGACGTGTTCTCCAAAAAAGTTGCAGAGGTACTACCTCCCCATCGCCCCTATGACTGTGCCATTGATTTGTTGCCAAATGCTAAGCTTCCCAAGAGCAGGTTGTACTCCCTGTCACGTCCTGAGACTCAGGCTATGGCAGAGTACATTCAGGAGAACTTGGCTAAGGGATTTATCAGACCTTCACAGTCTCCAGTTGGGTCGGGGTTCTTCTTCGTGGGTAAAAAGGACGGTTCGTTGCGACCCTGCATCGACTTCAGGGAATTGAACCGTATCACGATTAAAAACTCATACCCACTGCCTCTCATTTCGGTCTTGTTTGACCAGCTTCGTACTGCCACCATTTTTTCTAAGATTGACCTACGCGGTGCGTACAATCTAATCCGAATAAGAGAGGGGAATGAATAGAAGACTGCCTTTAATACCCACTCAGGGCATTATGAATATTTGGTGATGCCTTTTGGGCTCTGTAATGCCCCGGCAGTCTTCCAGGATTTCATGAATGATGTGCTCAGGGAATATTTGGATAGATTCTTAGTTGTATACTTAGATGACATCCTAATCTTCTCCCATTCCCTGGAGGAACATCGGAAGCATGTACGCTTAGTCCTCCAGAAACTCAGAGACCACCGGCTTGGGGCGAAGCTGGAGAAGTGCGAATTTGAAGTTCAGCAAATCGCATTTCTAGGATATATTATCTCCCCAGAAGGTTTCCAAATGGAGGGTTCCAAGGTACAGGCAGTCCTGGATTGGGTGCAGCCCACTAGTTTGAAGGCGCTTCAGCGTTTCCTGGGCTTTGCGAATTTTTATAGACGATTTATCGCTGGATTTTCGTCTATAGTGGCGCCCTTGGTGGCACTCACTAAGAAAGGGGCGGATGTTGCTCACTGGTCTTGTGAGGCTAAAGCGGCTTTTGCCCGTCTCAAAAGGGCATTTGTTTCGGCCAAGGTGCTGCGACACCCAGATCCAGAGCGTCCTTTTGTGGTGGAGGTGGATGCCTCTGAGATGGGTATTGGGGCAGTGCTTTCTCAGATGGGAGTGTCTGATAATCGCCTTCATCCCTGTGCTTACTTTTCCCGTAAATTTTCGCCTGCCGAGATGAATTATGACGTGGGTAACCGGGAATTGTTGGCTATTAAGGATGCACTCGAGGAGTGGAGACACTGGCTTGAGGGGGCTAAGTTTGTGGTCTCAATTCTCACTGACCATTAGAATCTGGCATATTTAGAGTCAGCGAAGCGTCTCAATGCCAGGCAGGCACGATGGGCTTTGTTTTTTGCTCGCTTTAATTTTTTGATAACATATCGCCCTGGGTCAAAAAACATCAAGGCTGATGCGCTCTCGCGGAGTTTTGCTCCAATCCAGGAGACCACCGAGGAGCCGTTGCCCATTGTTTCCCCATCATGTATTAAAGTGGGCATTACCCAGGACCTCTTATCATTAGTCCTTAGAGCACAGGAGCAGGCTCCTCCAGACCTTCCGGTAGGTCTTTTGTTTGTGCCTCCTAGGTTAAGACAGCGAGTGTTCCTGGAATTCCATGCCAAGAAGTCTGCAGGTCACCCGGGTATTGCCAGAACTCGGGAGTTGCTATCTAGGGCGGTGTGGTGGCCCTCGGTGGCTAAGGATGTGGATCAGTGGGTTCGGGCATGTGACATCTGTGCCCGAAATAAGACTCCTAGAGGGGTTCCGGTTGGCCCATTACATCCACTCTCTATCCCATCTAAGCCATGGACCCACATTTCAATGGATTTTGTGGTGGACTTGCCCAAATCCTCGGGGATGACAGCCATCTGGGTTGTCGTTGACAGGTTTTCGAAGATGGCGCACTTCGTTCCACTGGTTGGGCTGCCATCGGCCAGACGCCTGTCTGAATTATTTATGCTGCATGTTGTGCGTCTCCACGGGTTGCCACTTGATGTGGTCTCTGACCGCGGATCCCAGTTTGTGGCCAAATTCTGGAGGGCATTTTGTTCCGATCTCCAGATTTCTGTCAGCTTGTCGTCGGGCTACCATCCGCAGTCTAATGGGCAGACTGAAAGGGTGAACCAGTCCTTGGAGCAGTTCCTCAGGTGTTATGTCTCCAAGTGTCAGACTGACTGGGTTGCTCATCTGTCCATGGCGGAGTTTGCCTATAACAACGCGGCTCACTCTGCTACAGGGATCTCTCCATTCCTTTGTGTGTATGGGCATCATCCTAAGGCCAATTCTTTTGACCCCCTGGACTCCACGCCTGGTGGTTCCTCTGTGGTTTCGGTCCTTAGAGGTATTTGGCGGAAAGTGAAGAAAGCCCTTGTGTCTGTGTCATTAGTGACCAAAAGGGTTTTTGATAAGCGGAAAAGACCCTGCAGCTTCAAATTAGGAGACTTCGTCTGGTTGTCTACCAAGAATTTGAAGTTGAGACAGCCATCTCATAAGTTAGGCCCCCGGTTCATCGGCCCTTATAAGATCACCAGGGTTATCAATCCGGTGGCATTTCAGTTAGATCTGCCCCGTTCTTTGGGTATCAATAAAACCTTTCATTGTTCCCTTTTAAAACGGGCGATTAGTAATCCTTCTTCCAGTGGAAGACCTTCCCCTCTTCTGATACGTGGCCAGAGGGAGTTTGTTGTTGAAAGGATTCTTGACTCCAAGGTGGTTCGGGGTCGGCTGTCATTTTTGGTGCACTGGAAGGGGTATGGCCCGGAGGAGCGGTCGTGGGTGCGCAGTTGTGATCTTCATGCCCCCAGACTGATACGCTCTTTCTTCTCGCAGTTCCCCGATAAACCCGGTGTTAGGGGTTCTTTGACCCCTCGTCAGAGGGGGGGTACTGTTAGGGTCTCCTGCCCTGTGCTGCCATGTCGTCATGGCAACCGGGAGACAAGTGCTAGCGGAGTGACCTGAGCGCAGCTGATACTCCGGTTCGGGTCTTTTGCTGTGCAGTGGTTATAGGCTCTGTGCATGGCAGGTGATCCGGTGCTGGTTTTTGTGCTCACAGTCTGTGAGGTCTGAGTGGGGCGTTGACAGCACCTGCTTTATAAGGCCTCTTCTCAGGGTAAGCAGATGCTGCTGAATCTTTGTTGGTTAGTCAGTTTCTGAAAGTTAGCCAGTACTGTGTAGCTTTGTATTTGTTTGTTGCTTACTGCAAATAGGCCTGGGGATTTGGTATTACACTCTGCCAATCCAGACCTAGCAGTAAGACTGGAGTCAGTCGTTTAGCTTGCTGGGGTTCTGTTACTACTCTGTGAATTTAGCAAGTTTGCGGCTGTATTCTAAGACTTGCCTGTCTAATCCTGTCTCACTGTGCTAGGTGTCAGGGGTCAGTTTAGTGGCAGTAAGCTGAACCTGTGCACTGCAAGTGAGAATTAGGATTGTGGAGACTCTCCTTGTGTCTATCATTCCATCTCTGACCAAGGAGTTTACTGCCACACCCGTTGGTAACCCTTTAGGGTTTTGCTGTTGCCCTTAGCAACAGCATTTCGGGTTCTCTACGTATTAAAACACAACATCTTGCTTTTCCCATCTGAGCAGTTCTAATACAAGGGAGATACCCAGTTCCTTAGCCTCTGGGCTTCTCTGTTCACTTTGTGTGTATTTTGTTAACCTATCACCTTCTGTGTACGTTATGTCATATTCCCCAGTCTGTCTGTAAGTCCATTTGTTTTGCATAACAGTTCAAACACCAGTACATTCCTGCAGGCACTGGAGTGCATAACAGTCCTGACACCAGTACTTTCCTGCAGGCACTGGTGTGCATAACAATAGGCAATTGGTAATGCAGATGATCGGCCTGGAAACCGACAGTAACTTGAAACAGGAATTATATAGGAAATTGGTAATGCAGATGATCAGCCTGGAAACTGACAGGAACTTGCCACAGAGCTACACAGTCAATAGGCAATGCTTGCATACAAATAGAACCAGGTTGGGTTATTGAAGGAGACAGCTGAACTTTAAGCTGGATACTTTAGTGCAGGTTGAAAAGCACAGTGCTGATGCAGAGTAATAACAAACAGGTGAGTATGATATGCAGCACCTGGAGAGAGTCTCTTACTGCAAGTGATTGTAGGAGCAGAGTGTAGCTGAAGCTGAAGACAAACTGGATTGCTGGTACCTGTATTTCCATGGAGCACTGACACAGGAGACTGGTAGTGAATGCTGGAGCAGAATGCAGATGTTACTGCAACGGAACTGGATGGCTGGTGCCTGTAGTTCCACAGAGCACTGACACAGGGGAATCTCTGGAGACAGGACACTGGAGCCAGGAGACGCTTGTTCACAGGATGAGACACGTTGTTCAAGGCCCTGATACTGAGCAGGAACTCTGGCTATATACCCCCTGGTCAGCAGGGATTGGAGAATCAAGTCATGTGAGCGCTCCAGTGCACAGGAGTTGATAGCACCAAGTCAGCTGACTGCAGGTGTCATGGCAGCGCCCATACTCTGGAGATGGTGGGAATACATTGGGGTACACACTGTATGGAAAGCGGGGTACACACTGGAGAGAGTCTCTGCACATTGCAGGCAATCATGGATCATGCTGCCAGGATGTGACCTCCGGAGACTAAGCACATCACAGCACCGGTAAGTGACATGAACCAAATGCAGATTCCTGACAGTACCCCCCACCCCCTTTTATGGGTGGGCACCGAACACCCACGCTAGAACTTGAGGATCCTTGAAGAAGAACCTACATACAAAAATAACTTGAAAATAGGATTTTAATTACCTACCGGTAAATCCTTTTCTCGTAGTCCGTAGAGGATGCTGGGGTCCACATTAGTACCATGGGGTATACACGGGTCCACTAGGAGCCATTGGCACTTTAAGAGTTTAACAGTGTGGGTTGGCTCCTCCCTTTATGCCCCTCCTACTAGACTCAGTCTAGAAACTGTGCCCGAGGAGACGGACAACTTCGATAGTGGCGAGATTCTCACCAGCTCACACATACCAGGCAAACCAAGCTAACCAGCTTGAAAACTCAGCAACGGCTGAACAATATTACTTACTCAAGTAACAAACAGTACTTTAACCAAGAACCAAGCAGTACTGAACTAAGCAACCACTGCAGGATAACGAAGCGCTGGTAGGGCGCCCAGCATCCTCTACGGACTACGAGAAAAGGATTTACCGGTAGGTAATTAAAATCCTATTTTCTTTTACGTCCTTAACAGATTTTGGACATGGCAGTCCTGCCGTAGAATACGCATGCTGGACAGTGAACCTGATCCAGCGAGAGATCGTCTGCTTCGAAGCAGGACACCCAAGTTTCTTGGGATCATACAGGCCAAAAAAGAGTCAGATTTTCTGTAACGAGCAGTCCTCTTCACATAGATTTTCAGAGCCCTTACAACATCCAAGGACATTGACGGAATTGAGGAGTCAGTAGCAACTGGCTCCACAATAGGTTAGTTGATGTGAAAAGCCGACACAACCTTTGGAAGGAACTGCTGACGTGTCCGGAGCTCAGCCCTATCTTCATGGAAGATCAAGTAGGGACTTTTGCAAGACAAAGCCAACTCCGACACACGTTTAGCAGAAGCTAAGACCAACAAAAGTGACAGTCTTCCACTTGAGAAACTTGACTTCAACCTCCTGTAGAGGTTCAAACCAATCCGATTGGAGGAACTATAATACCACGTTAAGATCCCAGGGTGCCGTAGGCGGCACAAATGGAGGCTGGATGTACAGAACCCCTTTCAAAAAAGTCCGAACCTCAGGGAGGGAAGCCAGCTGTTTCTGGAAGAAAATGGATAAGGCCAAAATCTGGACCTTTGCGGATCCCAACCGCAGGCCCATATCCACACCTACAAAGGGGGTGCAGATGCACTAAACGATTATTACAGTATAATAAAATATAATATGTCATAAGAGGTTGTTGGTATATCGTTGGCCAATGATATCGGCCTGCCCACCAATCGTCCAGGTCACCTCTTGTCAAGCAGGTTCCTAACACTATGGGGCCAACATCCTGTAAACATCAGTTTACTTACAGGACTAAAAAGCAAACACCTTAAACACACTTGATACACTTTAAACCTTAGCCGCAGTGGCCGCAGTAATTAACCTTTCACCTTTATATTATTCCCAAACCTTACGTACACAAAGGTTGCACAGTGTACGCACTCTGCATACATACGCCGAAAGGGCGTAGTGACTGCACAGTTTGCGTACACAGGCCTATACGCTGTTAGTACAATCCAGCAGCCCGAGTGGCTGTAAATACACTTTAAACCTTAGCAGGGAAAGGAAACACGACACCAGTTGTAATTCAAAACCAGGTTGGGGTCTAACCCACCAACGGTTCTTTACTTGCAGGGAGTAACAACATAAATAATACAATATAATAGAATAATGGCTACAGTCAATGGTACATACTTGTTTGGTTTCGCCTGCGCTTCCCAGTCTGGTCCTCAGTCATCTGGGTAAATGACCTTCAGAGTCTGTGTGTGACCAGGCATGCAGCTGGCTCTTTTATACAATATTCCAAAACCTAACACAATGGATACTGTAATCTCTTTGTCCATTGGACACAGGGATGGTCATTTACAGTACAGGAGAGGTCACAGGTTGGTTTAAATAGGTGGGCGATGTCTGTTCCAGGTGCACTTGTAGGTGGTCTCCTCTGGGTTCCCGCCGCATACCAAATGTACAGTAAACACAGTTAATATTAATATTCTGCTCCTGCGCATAACTATTCGCAGTAGCGTGCGATCTTCTGCAAACCAACACCGGAATATTTCCCTTAAAATACCCTACAGCTGAATACCAAACACCACCTTATAACCTTGTTCTGTCCCCTCCTATCCTGTAAAGGTGAATCCCTTTGTTCTGATACCATTTAAACTATTGTAACTTGCTGGTGTGGTGCAGGGAGACTATGTGTACATTGTGCACTATTTGGATTAAATATGTAATGTGTTTTGATGGCTTTTCCATGCGTTCACAAACTCTACTGTAAATACTCATACCACGCGCTAATGTGCAGGACCGCGGGAGCAACAATACGCAAATTGCGAATATGCACACGCACCGCAGAACAAGTACACGCACAGAGGCAATCTGTGTGTAGTTTGTACGTGATGTGTGTATTGCAATATTTTTCGACTTCGACAGTCCGCCCTTTGGCAGTCACCAATAACTGCCACTACCTAATCAATAAACAGAAAAATATTTATACACTATATACAGAAGCTTGGATGGTCGGGGGAGAGTTGTAGGTGGGAAATGTATGACCCAGTGGGATAGTAAAAAGCATGTATGTATGAATCCATGTCTGAGGGGCATGTATCATCGTGCTGTATATGTTTTAAATAAGCTTTGAGGTATTGCAAAGTATACATTAAATCCTTCTCATCCCGTATTAATGGTCTGTAAATGGGCCAACAAACACTACCGAGCTCTTTTCAGCTGCAGAGATGAAGATAAGACACATATATAAAAATACATTTGCATAAACATTTTTGGGTAGGGCTGACGTCTTTTCCGGTTGGATGTATCTGGGCAGAGCGGGAGACAAAGAAAAACGGGTGAAAGAAACAGGCCATGAAATTCATTTGCAATCCTTATTACGCTGTCTCTATGGATGGATCATAAATTAAATCCTTAGACTCATCAAATTTGTGCCGTGCTGGCGCCGCGTTAGAATTTGAACACACCTAAATATCACACCAATAATTCTGATGACTCCCAGGATACAAAGGAGAAACTTCCCCACACTCATAATGACATTTTGTGCCCACTCTCCTAAACCTGAGAACCATTTGCGTGGGTTCAACCATGAGACCCAGCCGGTCAATTCATTACTCACAGTCGCTAAGGTAAGGTTGTGCTTCCTCCTGAACTCCCACTTCAACTGCAAGATCTCGTCCATCTTCTGATCGATGATCTCAGTGGGGTCGTCAGTGCTGTTTGTAATATATGTACAGCACTTCACGCCATATTGAGTTGCCAGAGTAACCACCTGTCACAGCTGTGACGTAATTGAGGACCATCCTGTGCTGGATCAGTTCCTTCTTGTAGGCTTGTAACTCCCTTCCTGTATACCTGAAGGTGTCATCATACATCTCAGTGATATTATCTATCAAGTTCGCTAGCGCATGGATATACCTATAATTTATAGTTCCTCTGGCAGTTCGGGTGATGTCTAATGCGAGAAGGAACTGAATCCCGGTGGATTCGTGGATCAAATCAGAGGCTGCGTGCTCTGCCCTATCTATGAGGTGTCTCTTGATGATGTGTTCATAGTGAGTATGAGTATAAGGAGCCTGAGCACTGCGGTGAACGTCTTTCATTTTATCATGGGTTATGGTCATGACCTCTGGTAGTACTCTCCCAATAAAACACAATCCCTCTGAGCTCGGGGCAAGTCACTTGTACGCTTTCCTCCCGCATATGAAATAGGCATCATCTGGGAGAACATAGGGGACAAAATGTATCATCACCATATTGCAAATTTTCCAAGTAAAGAAACCAATCCCTAGTTCTGCCATTTGCTCAGTACAAGTATCGGGCTGGATGATATGGGCACAATACCCTGACGATACTCTTCCAACCCAAATGGTCTTGCTTCCACGGGTATACCTATACCGAAAATACCTTCCACTGTTGGCTATCTGGCGTACAAGTTCAGCAGACAATATCCCTTCACAGTGCCTCCGAGCTCAATGACTACCAGAGCGCTTACTGATACCAGCCTTTACTTGAGTGATGTGCTGCTCCTGAGATCCTACAAATTCGTATTCGCCATCAGAACCCATTCCAGATCCCTGCTCGACCTCTCTGGGACCCTCACCAAAATAAGAATTTACTTACCGATAATTCTATTTCTCGGAGTCCGTAGTGGATGCTGGGGTTCCTGAAAGGACCATGGGGAATAGCGGCTCCGCAGGAGACAGGGCACAAAAGTAAAGCTTTCCGATCAGGTGGTGTGCACTGGCTCCTCCCCCTATGACCCTCCTCCAAGCCAGTTAGGTACTGTGCCCGGACGAGCGTACACAATAAGGGAGGAATTTTGAATCCCGGGTAAGACTCATACCAGCCACACCAATCACACCGTACAACTTGTGATCTAAACCCAGTTAACAGTATGATAACAGCGGAGCCTCTGAAAAGATGGCTCACAACAATAATAACCCGATTTTTGTAACTATGTACAAGTATTGCAGATAATCCGCACTTGGGATGGGCGCCCAGCATCCACTACGGACTCCGAGAAATAGAATTATCGGTAAGTAAATTCTTATTTTCTCTATCGTCCTAGTGGATGCTGGGGTTCCTGAAAGGACCATGGGGATTATACCAAAGCTCCCAAACGGGCGGGAGAGTGCGGATGACTCTGCAGCACCGAATGAGAGAACTCCAGGTCCTCCTTAGCCAGGGTATCAAATTTGTAGAATTTAGCAAACGTGTTTGCCCCTGACCAAGTAGCTGCTCGGCAAAGTTGTAAAGCCGAGACCCCACGGGCAGCCGCCCAAGATGAGCCCACCTTCCTTGTGGAATGGGCATTTACATATTTTGGCTGTGGCAGGCCTGCCACAGAATGTGCAAGCTGAATTGTATTACACATCCAACTAGCAATAGTCTGCTTAGAAGCAAGAGCACCCAGTTTTTTGGGTGCATACAGGATAACAGCAAGTCAGTTTTCCTGACTCCAGCCGTCCTGGAACATATTTTCAGGGCCCTGACAACATCTAGCAACTTGGAGTCCTCCAAGTCCCTAGTAGGTGCAAGGCACCACAATAAGCTGGTTCAGGTGAAACACTGACACCACCTTAGGGAGAGAACTGGGGACGAGTCCGCAGCTCTGCCCTGTCCGAATGGACAAACAGATATGGGCTTTTTTGAGAAAAAACCACCAATTTGACACTCGCCTGGTCCAGGCCAGGGCCAAGAGCATGGTCACTTTTCATGTGAGATGCTTCAAATCCACAGATTTGACTGGTTTTAAACCAATGTGATTTGAGGAATCCCAGAACTACGTTGAGATCCCACAGTGCCACTGGAGGCACAAAAGGGGGTTGTATATGCAATACTCCCTTGACAAACTTCTGGACTTCAGGAACTGAAGCCAATTCTTTCTGGACGAAAATCGACAGGGCCGAAATTTGAACCTTAATGGACCCCAATTTGAGGCCCATAGACACTCCTGTTTGCAGGAAATGCAGGAAACGACCGAGTTGAAATTTCTTTGTGGGGCCTTCCTGGCCTCACACCACGCAACATATTTTCGCCACATGTGGTGATAATGTTGTGCGGTCACCTCCTTTCTGGCTTTGACCAGGGTAGGAATGACCTCTTCCGGAATGCCTTTTTCCCTTAGGATCCGGCTTTCCACCGCCATGCCGACAAACGCAGCTGCGGTAAGTCTTGGAACAGACATGGTACTTGCTGAAGCAAGTCCCTTCTTAGCGGCAGAGGCCATAAGACCTCTGTAAGCATCTCTTGAAGTTCCGGGTACCAAGTCCTTCTTGGCCAATCCGGAGCCATGAGTATAGTTCTGACTCCTCTACGTCTTATAATTCTCAGCACCTTAGGTATGAGAAGCAGAGGAGGGAACACATACACCGACTGGTACACCCACGGTGTTACCAGAACGTCCACAGCTATTGCCTGAGGGTCTCTTGACCTGGCGCAATACCTGTCCCGTTTTTTGTTCAGACGGGACGCCATCATGTCCACCTTTGGTATTTCCCAACGGTTTACAATCATGTGGAAAAAACTTCCCGATGAAGTTTCCACTCTCCCGGGTGGAGGTCGTCCCAGTTTCCATTCCCGGGATGAAACACTGCTGACAGTGCTATCACATGATTTTTCGCCCAGCGAAAAGTCCTTGCAGTTTTTGCCATTGCCCTCCTGCTTCTTGTGTCGCCCTGTCTGTTTACGTGGGCGACTGCCGTGATGTTTTTCCCACTGGATCAATACCGGCTGACCTTGAAGCAGAGGTCTTGCTAAGCTTAGAGCATTATAAATTTACCCTTAGCTCCAGTATATTTATGTGGAGAAAAGTCTCCAGACTTGATCACACTCCCTGGAAATTTTTTCCTTGTGTGACTGCTCCCCAGCCTCTCGGGCTGGGCTCCGTGGTCACCAGCATCCAATCCTGAATGCCGAATCTGCGGCCCTCTAGAAGATGAGCACTCTATAACCACCACAGGAGAGACACCCTTGTCCTTGGATATAGGGTTATCCGCTGATGCATCTGAAGATGCGATCCGGACCATTTGTCCAGCAGATCCCACTGAAAAGTTCTTGCGTGAAATCTGCCGAATGGAATTGCTTCGTAGGAAGCCACCATTTTTACCAGGACCCTTGTGCAATGATGCACTGTTTTTAGGAGGTTCCTGACTAGCTCGGATAACTCCCTGGCTTTCTCTTCCGGGAGAAACACCTTTTTCTGGACTGTGTCCAGAATCATCCCTAGGCACAGCAGACGTTTCGTCGGGATCAGCTGCGATTTTGGAATATTTAGAATCCACCCGTGCTGTTGTAGCAGTATCCTAGATAGTGCTACTCCGACCTCCAACTGTTCCCTGGACTATGCCCTTATCAGGAGATCGTCCAAGTAAGGGATAATTAAGACGCCTTTTCTTCGAAGAAGAATCATCATTTCGGCCATTACCTTGGTAAAGACCCGGGGTGCCGCGGACAATCCAAACGGCAGCGTCTGAAACTGATAGTGACAGTTCTGCACCACGAACCTGAGGTACCCTTAGTAAGAAGGGCAAATTTGGGACATAGACGGTAAGCATCCCTGATGTCCCGGGACACTATATAGTCCCCTTCTTCCTGGTTCGTTATCACTGCTCTGAGTGACTCCATCTTGATTTGAACCTTTGTAAGTGTTCAAAAAATTTTTTAGAATAAGTCTCACCTAGCCTTCTGGCTTCAGTACCACAATATAGTGTGGAATAATACCCCTTTTCTTGTAGTAGGAGGGGTAATTTAATTATCACCTGCTGGGAATACAGCTTGTGAATTTTTTCCCATACTGCCTCCTTGTCGGAGGGAGACCTTGGTAAAGCAGACTTCAGGAGCCTGCGAAGGGGAAACGTCTCGACATTCCAATCTGTACCCCTGGGATACTACTTGGAGGATCCAGGGGTCCTGTATGGTCTCAGCGCCATGCTGAGAACTTGTCAGAAGCGGTGGAACGCTTCTGTTCCTGGGAATGGGCTGCCTGCTGCAGTCTTCTTCCCTTTCCTCTATCCCTGGGCAGATATGATCTTATAGGGACGAAAGGACTGAGGCTGAAAAGACGGTGTCTTTTTCTGCAGAGATGTGACTTAGGGTAAAAACGGTGGATTTTCCAGCAGTTGCCGTGGCCACCAGGTCCGATGGACCGACCCCAAATAACTCCTCTTCCTTTATACGGCAATACACCTTTGTGCCGTTTGGAATCTGCATCACCTGACCACTGTCGTGTCCATAACATCTTCTGGCAGTTATGGACATCGCATTTACTCTTGATGCCAGAGTGCAAATATCCCTCTGTGCATCTCGCATATATAGAAATGCATCCTTTAAATGCTCTATAGTCAATAAAATACTGTCCCTGTCAAGGGTATCAATATTTTTAGTCAGGGAATCCGACCAAGCCACCCCAGCTCTGCACATCCAGGCTGAGGCGATCGCTGGTCGCAGTATAACACCAGTATGTGTGTATATACTTTTTATGATATTTTCCAGCCTCCTGTCAGCTGGTCCTTGAGGACGGCCCTATCTATAGACGGTACCGCCACTTGTTTTGATAAGCGTGTGAGCGCCTTATCCACCCTAAGGGGTGTTTCCCAACGCGCCCTAACTTCTGGCGGGAAAGGGTATACCGCCCATAATTTTCTATCGGGGGGAACCCACGCATCATCACACACTTTATTTAATTTATCTGATTCAGGAAAAACTATGGTAGTTTTTTCACATCCCACATAATACCCTCTTTTGTGGTACTTGTAGTATCAGAAATATGTAACACCTCCTTCATTGCCTTTAACGTGTGGCCCTAATAAGGAATACGTTTGTTTATTCACCGTCGACACTGGATTCAGTGTCCCTGTCTGTGTCTGTGTCGACCGACTAAAGTAAACGGGCGTTTTAAAACCCTGACGGTGTTTTTGAGACGTCTGGACCGGTACTAATTGTTTGTCGGCCGTCTCATGTCGTCAACCGACCTTGCAGCGTGTTGACATTATCACGTAATTCCCTAAATAAGCCATCCATTCCGGTGTCGACTCCCTAGAGAGTGACATCACCATTACAGGCAATTGCTCCGCCTCCTCACCAACATCGTCCTCCTACATGTCGACACACACGTACCGACATACAGCACACACACAGGGAATGCTCTGATAGAGGACAGGACCCACTAGCCCTTTGGAGAGACAGAGGGAGAGTTTGCCAGCACACACCAAAAACGCTATAATTATATAGGGACAACCTTATATAAGTGTTTTCCCTTATAGCATCTTTTTTATATTATTTCTAACGCCAAATTAGTGCCCCCCCTCTCTGTTTTAACCCTGTTTCTGTAGTGCAGTGCAGGGGAGAGCCTGGGAGCCTTCCCTCCAGCCTTTCTGTGAGGGAAAATGGCGCTGTGTGCTGAGGAGATAGGCCCCGCCCCTTTTTCGGCGGCCTCGTCTCCCGCTCTTAACGGATTTTGGCAGGGGTTAAATATCTCCATATAGCCTCCGGAGGCTATATGTGAGGTATTTTTAGCCAAAATAGGTATTCATTTGCCTCCCAGGGCGCCCCCCTCCCAGCGCCCTGCACCCTCAGTGACTGCCGTGTGAAGTGTGCTGAGAGGAAAATGGCGCACAGCTGCAGTGCTGTGCGCTACCTTTAGAAGACTGAGGAGTCTTCTGCCGCCGATTCTGGACCTCTTCTTACTTCAGCATCTGCAAGGGGGCCGGCGGCAAGGCTCCGGTGACCATCCAGGCTGTACCTGTGATCGTCCCTCTGGAGCTGATGTCCAGTAGCCAAGAAGCCAATCCATCCTGCACGCAGGTGAGTTCACTTCTTCTCCCCTAAGTCCCTCGTTGCAGTGATCCTGTTGCCAGCAGGACTCACTGTAAAATAAAAAACCTAAGCTAAACTTTCTCTAAGCAGCTCTTTAGGAGAGCCACCTAGATTGCACCCTTCTCGGCCGGGCACAAAAATCTAACTGGCTTGGAGGAGGGTCATAGGGGGAGGAGCCAGTGCACACCACCTGATCGGAAAGCTTTACTTTTGTGCCCTGTCTCCTGCGGAGCCGCTATTCCCCATGGTCCTTTCAGGAACCCCAGCATCCACTAGGACGATAGAGAAAACAAGTTGTCCAAATCAAAAACAGAATTACTAGTAAAACCCGAAATGCAGTCTCTTGTGATAGATCCATTTCGTTAGGGGAAAGAAGGAAAATAAGAAGGAGAAAAGAAAGGAAAATGCAGGGGGGGGGGGGGTGAAAAAAGAAAATGGTGCGACAACCGTCCTAGATTTTGTTGCTCTCCTTGCTCAGGTGCCTTTGAACACTCCTGCCTCTCAACTTTCCCGGAACAAACACTCTAGTGTCTCTTTGCCTTGCTCTTTGAACACACAGTTCACTTTGAACTCACAGTTACCAAACTACTTTGTCACGAGTTCTCTCCGGGTCAGCGACCTTCTTGCAGTGGGATGAGTGGACCCAAGTCTCTCTTTCTGCGACCTTTAGTGCTGTCGTGCTGGTTAACAAGACTTGGTATGGTCCTTCCCACCTGTCTATGAGGCAACCTGAGCGTAAGAAATTTCGAATCATCACATACTCCCCAAGCTCAATGTCATGACAATTACTGTTCGGTAGGTCAGGAATCACCAGCTTTAGATTTCTTTGTTGATTTCTCAGCTGCTGGCTCATCCCAACCAAATATTTCACAGTCACTTCACTATTACATTTCAAATCATCCTGTTGGTCTATCATTACATGAGGTTATCGACCAAAAAGAATATCAAAGGGTGATAAGTTAAGTGGAGACCTGGGAGTGGTTCTGATGCTGTACAACACTAGTGGCACAGATTCTGGCCACAGCAATCCAGTTTCAGCCATTACTCTGCTCAGCTTGTTCCCATCAGTTTGCACATGACCTGAAAGACTTCACCTGTAAAATGGGTACCCCTATCACTTTCTATCATTCTAGGGATACCATATCTACACACAAATTCCTGCACAATTTTCTTTGCAGTGAACGTAGCAGTATTTGTGGCAGCAGGGAACGCTTCTACCCAATTGGAAAATACATCAATACAAACTAACACATATTTCAAATTCCTACAGGGTGGTAACTGTATGAAGTCGTTTGTATTACATGAAAAGGTCCGTCTGTCGGAGGGATATGGGATGGCTCTGTTGGTATTGTCATACCAATATTCTTCCTCAAGCAAGTTAAACATGTCTCTCTTACCTGCATGAGAAGAGAATCCTGGCGCACACCAGTAGGCTCTCACCAGCTTGCACATACCCTCTTTGCCTAGATGAGTCAGACCGTGTGCCACCTCAGCTAGACTTGGAAGATATGCTCTGGGTGCTACTGGCTTACCGTGTCCACCTGTCCAAAGTCCTGAGGACTCCTGGCCATATCCCTTTGCCCTCCAGACTGCCTTTTCCTGTAGGGAACACAAATTTAGAATTTTAATTTACTATTGTGTGTTATCAGTTGTGTGAAGTAAACCGTCTCTGGATGAGAGAAGAGAGGGGAAAAAAAAAACCTACCTACCGGTAAATCTTTTTCTCCTAGTCCGTAGAGAATGCTGGGGACTCTGTAAGGACCATGGGGTATAGACAGGCTCCGCAGGAGACATGGGCACTCTAAATACTTTAGATGGGTGTGCACTGGCTCCTCCCTCTATGCCCCTCCTCCAGACCTCAGTTAAAGAACTGTGCCCAGAGGAGACGGACAGTACGAGCCTACGAGGAAAGGATTTTTGTTAATCTAAGGGCCAAGATACATACCAGCCCACACCATCCACACCGTACAACTTGGAACATACGAACCAGTTAACAGTATGAAACAAAACAGCATCAGCCAGAGATTGATCAAAACTGTAACATAACCCTTATGTAAGCAATAACTTGCAGAATTTTGTCCGCACTGGGACGGGCACCCAGCATCCTCTACGGACTAGGAGAAAAAGATTTACCGGTAGGTTTAAAATCTTATTTTCTCTTACGTCCTAGAGGATGCTAGGGACTCCGTAAGGACCATGGGGATTATACCAAAGCTCCAGACCGGGCGTGAGAGTGCGGATGACTCTGCAGCACCTATTGAGCAAACATGAGGTCCTCCTCAGCCAAGGTATCAAACTTGTAGAATTTAGCAAAAGTGTTTGACCCCGACCAAGTAGCCGCTCGGCAAAGTTGCAATGCCGAGACACCTCGGGCAGCCGCCCAAGAAGAGCCCACCTTCCTAGTGGAATGGGCCTTTACCAACTTTGGTACCAGCAATCCAGCCATAGAATGAGCCTGCTGAATCGTGTTACAGATCCAGCGGGCAATAGTCTGCTTAGAAGCAGGAGCGCCAACCTTGTTGGCTGCATACAGGACAAACAGTGCCTCTGTTTTCCTAACCCGAGCCGTCCTGGCTACATAAACCTTTAAGGCCCTGACTACATCAAGAGACTTGGAATCCTCCAAGTCCCCCGTAGCCACAGGCACCACAATAGGTTGGTTCATATGAAATGATGAAACCACCTTAGGGAGAAATTGAGGACGAGTCCTCAACTCTGCTCTATCCACATGGAAAATCAGATAGGGGCTTTTGTGAGACATAGCCGCCAATTCGGACACCCGCCTCGCAGATGCCAAGGCTAACAACATGACCACTTTCCAAGTGAGAAATTTCCACTCAACTGTTTGAAGAGGTTCAAACCAGTGTGACTTAAGGAACTGTAACACCACATTAAGGTCCCAGGGTGCCACTGGGGGCACAAAAGGAGGCTGGATGTGCAGCACTCCCTTTACAAAAGTCTGGACTTCTGGGAGAGAAGCCAATTCCTTCTGAAAGAATATTGACAGGGCCGAAATCTGTACCTTAGTAGAGCCTAACTTTAGGCCCATATCCACTCCTGTCTGCAGAAAGTGGAGAAAACGGCCCAGGTGAAAATCTTCCATAGGAGCATTCTTGGCTTCACAGCAAGATGCATATTTCCTCCAGATACTGTGATAATGTTTCGCCGTCACCTCCTTCCTAGCTTTTATCAGAGTAGGGATGACCTCCCCCGGAATACCTTTCCTAGCTAGGATTTGGCGTTCAACCACCATGCCGTCAAACGTAACCGCGGTAAGTCTTGGAACACGCAGGGTCCCTGCTGCAACAGGTCCTCCCTGGGAGGAAGAGGCCACGGATCTTCTGTGAGCATTTCCTGAAGATCTGAATACCAGGCCCTCCGAGGCCAATCTGGAACAATGAGTATTGTCTGGACTCTTTTTCGTCTTATGATTCTCAGTATTTTTGAGATGAGTGGAAGAGGAGGGAAGACATAGACTGACGGAAACATCCATGGTGTCACCAGGGCGTCTACCGCTACCGCCTGAGGGTCCCTTGACCAGGAACAATACCTCCGAAGTTTCTTGTTGAGGCGTGACGCTATCATGTCTATTTGAGGAAGCCCCCAACGACTTGTTATCTCTGCAAAAACTTCTTGATGAAGACCCCACTCTCCTGGATGGAGGTCGTGTCTGCTGAGGAAGTCTGCTTCCCAGTTGTCCACTCCCGGAATGAAGACTGCTGACAGCGCGCTTACGTGATTTTCCGCCCATCGAAGAATCCTGGTGGCTTCCACCATTGCCACTCTGCTCCTTGTCCCGCCTTGGCGGTTTACATGAGCCACTGCTGTGACGTTGTTTGATTGAATCAGAACAGGTAGGTCGCGAAGAAGAGTCTCCGCTTGTCGTAGGCTGTTGTATATGGCCCTTAATTCCAGCACGTTGATGTGTAGACAAGCCTCCTGGCTCGACCACAGTCCCTGAAAATTTCTTCCTTGTGTGACTGCTCCCCATCCTCGGAGGTTCGCGTCCGTGGTTACCAGAACCCAGTCTTGAATGCCGAACCTGCGACCCTCTAGAACGTGAGCACTCTGCAGCCACCACAGGAGAGACACCCTGGCCCTGGGGGACAGGCTTATTTTCTGATGTATTTGTAGATGGGACCCCGGCCATTTGTCCAGAAGGTCCCACTGAAATGTACTCGCATGGAACCTGCCGAAGGGTATGGCCTCGTAGGCCGCCACCATTTTTCCCAGTACTCGAGTGCATTGATGAACTGACACTCTTTTTGGCTTTAACAGGTCTCTGACCAGGGTCTGGAGTTCCTGGACTTTTTCCGTTGGGAGAAAAACCCTCTTCTTTTCCGTGTCCAGAATCATGCCTAAAAATGATAGCCGAGTCGTTGGAATCAACTGCGACTTTGGCAGATTTAGGATCCAGCCGTGTTGCTACAGTACTCTCAGGGAGAGTGACACGCTTTTCAGCAACTGATCTCTCGATCTCGCTTTTATCAGGAGATCGTCCAAGTATTGGATAATTGTGACTTCTTGCCTGCGTAGGAGCACCATCATTTCCGCCATTACCTTGGTGAAAATCCTCGGGGCCGTGAACAGCCCAAATGGCAACGTCTGAAACTGGTAATGACAGTCCTGTACAGCGAATCTCAGGTACGCCTGATGAGGAGGATAAATGGGGACATGAAGGTATGCATCCTTTATGTCTAGTGACACCATAAAATCCCCCCCTTGCAGGCTGGAGATCACTGCCCGGAGAGATTCCATCTTGAATTTGAACTTTTTTAGCTACAGGTTTAGGGATTTTAGATTCAGAATGGGTCTGACCGAGCCATCCGGTTTCGGGACCACAAATAGAGTTGAATAGTATCCCTTCCCCTGTTGCACTAGGGGAACCTTGATAATCACTTGCTGTTGACACAGCTTTTGTATCGCAGCTAAAACTATTTCCCTCTCTTTGGGAGAGGCTGGCAAAGCTGACTTGAAAAATCGGTGAGGAGGCACTTGGTGAACACCCTCGGTGCTGTGGAGAGGCCAAATGGCAGTGCCTGAAATTGATAGTGACTGTCCAACAGTGCAAATCTGAGATAAGCCTGGTGCGGCGGCCAAATCGGAATCCTTGATATCCAGGGATACCAAAAACTCTCCCTCCTCCAGACCTGAGATCACCACTCTCAGAGACTCCATTTTGAATTTGAACTCCCTCAGATAAGGTTTTAACGATTTCAAGTTCAAAATCGGTCTGACCAAACCATCCGGTGTCGGTACCACAAAAAGGTTTGAATAATAACCCTTGTTTTGCATGTGACGCAGAACTGGGACAATAACCTGTGACTTTTCCAATTTTTGGATGGCTTCCTGTAGGATAGCCCTGTCTGCCAGCAAAGCTGGCAAGCATGATTTGAAGAATCGGTGAGGCGGAAGTTCTTGAAACTCCAGTCTGTACCCCTGGGACACAATATCCTGTACCCAGGGATCCAGGCCGGATGACACCCAGACGTGGCTGAAACGTCTGAGTCTCGCACCCACAAGCCCGTTCTCCAGGCTTCTTGGTCCACTGTCATGCTGAGGATTTTGAGGTGCCAGAAGCAGGTTTCTGGTCCTGGGAGCCTGCAGGTGCAGGTTTTTTGGATTTTGCATGTCCACCTCTGAAGTAAGTGGATGCAGGTTTGGACTTTTTTGTCTTAGCGGTCCGGTAGGACTGCGATGCAGATGAAGAAAAGGGTTTCTTCATAGAAGGTGTAGTAGAGGGAAGAAAAGGTGACTTACCCGTGATTGCCTTGGAAATCCACGCATCTAACGCTTCCCCAAATAGAGCCTGACCTGTGTAGGGTAGGTTCTCCACACTTCTCCTGGAATCCGCGTCTGCAGACCATTGGCATAGGCAGAGTCCCCTGTGAGCTGAGACCAACATGGAAGATATCCATACATTCAGCGTACCCAGGTCTTTCATGGACTCCACCATGAACCCAGCAGAATCCTGTATATTACCAAAACCAGTGCAATGTCAATTCTATCCATTGTATCTAAATCTTCTAGTAAGCTTTAGAAATCCATGCACAGGTAATAGTAGGCCTTATCGCCACCCCTGAAGCAGTGTATATGGATTTGAGCATAGTGTCAATCTTACGATCAGCTGGTTCTTTTAACGCGGTAGATCCAGGGACAGGTAACACCACTTTTTTTGACAGTCTGGACACAGATGCGTCAACTATGGGTGGGTTTTCCCATTTTTTTCTATCCTCCTCAGGGAAAGGAAAAGCAACCAGAACCCTTTTGGGAATCTGGAATTTTTTCTCCGGGGTTTCCCAGGATTTTTCAAATAAAGCATTTAATTCTTTAGATGCAGGTAAGGTTAGCGAGGCTTTCTTATTATCGGTGAAGTAAGCCTCCTTAACCTGCTCAGGTAGTGTGTCCGCAATGTTTAACATATCTCTCATGGCCTCAGTCATGAGCTGCACCCCCTTAGCAAGGGATGCCACCCCCCTCAGCACATCTCCATCACCGTCTGCCGTGTCAGAGTCGGTATCCGTGTCATCTTGCATAATCTGGGCAAGCGCACGTTTCTGTGGGTATAAGTTAGAGCATTTGGAAGAAATAGGAACAGAACCTGACCAAACAGACATATAATTCTTTAAAACCTGAGTCTCAGTCTCAGTATGAGCTACCCTAATAGATATCTGAGAGATCATTCCCTTAATAGAAGTTAGCCATTTCGGCTCAGTAATGGGGATCTGAGACAAGACATTACATTCCTGGGTACAAGGAATTGATTCCTCTGGAGAAGACATGTCCTCTGCAGCATAAGACAGCGAATCCCTTGACATGGCTATGTGAGAAACATACACACACACACACACCCACACACACACACACACACACACACACACAGAGGAAAATGTCAGACACAGTTTCCCCCAAGTATGCCACAGAGAAACACAGAGCTTGGAGCCAGCACACACACAGCGCTTCCCTAGGTATATATGATACAACTACCTGGCGTTGACTGTGTACCTTAATAGACTACACAGTAATTACACAGCCCCCCCTTCTACAACCCCCTGGTACCGCACAGGATAGCTGGAGTTGCGTGGAGGGACAGCTCTCCCTATCAGCGTCTCTGTAGCTGTATCTGCAGGCAGGAAAATTGTGCTGAATGCTGCTGGGTCCACTCTGAGGAGAAACTCTGCCCCCTGAAACATGGCGCTGCTTTCCGCACTTTACATCTTTATACTGGCCTGAGGTATGGTGCTGGCAGCGATACCGATGTCCGTGACAGCCTGAGTGACCAGTGTAGGGTATAGGCGCTGGCTCAGGGCACCCCTCATAGTGCCGCACTGTGTACCGCTGAGCCTCCGGAGCGCAGTTAGTACTGCGCTCCCACCTGTTGCTGCCATCTTCACACCGGCTCCCCGCTTACCAGGGGGGACGGTGAAACACTCACCACTGGAATCTTCTGGCTCTGTTAGGGGGTGGCTGCATGCTGCGGGAGTGAGCGGTCGCCTGGGGCGGCTAACGACCAACACCCTCAGGAGCTCAGTGTCCTGTCAGCGGAGATAGTGGCCATTAACCTCTCAGGGTTGGACACTACTCCCACCCTAAGTCCCACGAAGCAGGGAGGCTGTTGCCAGCAGCCTCCCTGTGCTAACTCTAAGAAAAATAATAAAACTAGAAAAACTCCTATGGAGCTCCCCTAGCTGTGACCGGCTCCTCCGGGCACATTTTCTAAACTGAGTCTGCTAGGAGGGGCATAGAGGGAGGAGCCAGCCCACACTGTTAAACTCTAAAAGTGCCAATGGCTCCTAGTGGACCCATCTATACCCCATGGTACTAATGTGGACCCCAGCATCCTCTAGGACGTAAGAGAAATAGCAAAATCCAGAAGAACTTGGGATTACACAAAAGCAGAGGTTCTCAAAAGTCTTCCCAACTTTCATCTTCAGAAGAAAGACTTTTGTCATCAGAACAAGTAGACCATTCACAGTCATTAACAAACTCACTTTCAGAGTCAGAGTCCAGGTTTAGCGTGGTCATGGAAGTCTTTTGCTTAGGAACAGCAATATCTGTATCAACCTGTGGTCCAATGAATTTGGGACTATGTGAGACACCACATAGCGGAAGTGTAGCCAACTCTTACATCAACAGATGGTAGACTTTGAACTGGTTTTGAAGTTCTCCAATTCCTGCAATTCTTGAAATCTCTGGCGCATTGATTTAACAAAGCCTGATTATGCTTGGAAAGCATTGGATCGAAAAACTGAGAACTGGAAGACTGCTCAGAAGACTTAGCAGATGCTGAACTTGGGGAGTCAAAACTTTCATAAGTGTTGCTGTAAAATGGAGGCACGGAAGTATATGCAACGTTCAAATCCAAAGTCTGAGATTCTTGTTTTGACTTTGCGATGTTTCCTTACTTCGCGGCTTGGAAATCTTTGATAGCTTGGTCTAATGTAGTCTGATCTTGCACAGACAGCGATGCTGGGGAGGATTTAGCAGTAGGTAGACTGTTGACAAATTGGGCAGAATGCCCAGATGGCTCTGAATGGCCCAACTTTGGAGCAAACTCCTGTTTTACTGCTTCGATGAAAGCGTCAAAATCATTCAGTAGCGGATCTTTAGATTCAATGAGAGGATATGCACAATCCAGAGCTTTACCTCTAAAGAATAGAAGAAAATATCTGATTGCATTGACTGGAGTAATACTTATTGAAGATCCTGACTCAGTAACAGTGAGGTATTGGCTCGCTAATGCACGAAACTGAGCATAATCACCACCGAAATAAATTGGAGCTTGAGTATCAAGTGGACACTTGGAAGGCTGTATGTCAATTGAAGTCTCAGAAGACAATGTAGGACACTTAAGAGTAGAGGACTGGAATAAGCATTCACAAGCAGGAGTAGAATCTAGATGCTCTAGGTTGGAGAGAGGACATCATCTCCAGAACTGACTGACAAGAGTTCCCAGCTGAAGTTGGCTGAACACTAGAAGCTTCATCTTGGAATGAGATGCTTAGAGCCTCCATCTGGGTTGAGGCAATTGCAAAATCTGCAAGAACTGTGGACTCTGGACATATCGACAGGAGTTCATTACTTGAAACACTGGAGTGAACCAGAACGGGTTCGGAGGAACTTGAATCAACAGGAACTGAAGGCGACTTTGGACAGATGGATGGAACTGGGATTTGTCCAGGGATACTTGAATTGGCTTGAACCGAAGGAGGCTGATCCGGACAGACGGATGGGACCGGATTGGGTCCAGAAAAGCTTGAACCGGCTGGGACGGAGTAGTCATCGGATTGACAGATAAGATCCGAAGATGCTTGAATCGTCTGGAACTGAAGGAGGCTGTTTGGCGGACAGACAGATGGGTCCGGTTTGGGTCCGGAACAGCCTGAACCGGCTGTGACCGGAGGAGTCTTCAGATTGACGGATAGGACCGGATTAGATCCAAAGATGCTGGAATCGGCTGGAACTGAAGGACGTAGCTCAGCATTGAAAACAGAGCTACTCGGGCTGGTTGGAATCAGTGGAGTCTTTGGACCGACGGCTGGAACCGTGTTAGGTCCATTGAAACTTGACTCTTTATGAACAGAATCCAGATGTTCAGATGATCCATCTTGGAGCTGTACAGAACTGGTAGCACTCTCAGAAGATGACAAACTAAAGTTCATGTCTGTATCTGTTGCTTTAAGAATTCCTCCTGGGATCTTAGCCCTGGATACCTCTCTTGAGGCTGAAACTCCCATGACCCCTCCTGGGGTTAACAGATCAGACACACTTCTTTGAGTAGCATGACCGGATGACGCTTCTGGAATCTGAACATCAGATACCCCTTCTGGGGTCACAACATCAGATGCCCCACCTGGGGCTGTAGAAACAGAATCTTCTTTAGTTATGGGTAACATAACCAGTCTCTTTCAATTACTGAACTTGAAATTGGGCCTCTTTGTCACAGGACCCCAATCGTAGACTTTTTGGACACTCCTTTCCGGAATAAAGGAAACTAAAACTGTAGATGATACACAGGAAGGTTTGCAGGTGAGGACACTGATGTTGGGACCTGTCACCAACTTTTGACTTGCAAAGAGAACAGTCTTTAATTAGGTGACTAGAACCACCACAATAGAAACAGAGGTGAAGCTGTTTGCGATGCCGGCGTTCAGCTTCCGAAAGTTTGGAGTGTAGGTAGCTCTGGAATCTGCCCTCCCTCTGCACGGGAGGAGAGACTTTAGTTTTAATGAAGTCTGACATGTGGTTGTATTAGTTTCAGTAGGTTGAGTAGGACTTCTTACTGTGTTTAAAGCAACTCCTAGGATTTCTGGTATTATTGGAATAATTCTTGATAGAAGACTTTGAAGTTGTTCCAATAGACGACAGAGAGTGCTTATTGGTTCAGGTTTCACAGCAGGAGACAGAGGAGTCCTGGAACCTTTGAAAGAGGAAGTTGCCCTCTCAGGAGAATTAGCTTTAAAGGGAGTGCCATAAGGCTGACTTGAAAGAGGTCCAACCATAGGAACGGATAGAGCAGTAGAAGTTGGAATAACTGGAACTGGAGCAGGAGTGAATAGAACAGGAGCTGGAGGAGAAACGGAACTTGGAAGGGATTGCTGCAAAGTATCCAAGCAGGTAGACATTCCCTGTAGAAACTGGATCACTTGCCATTGTGCAGCCTCTTGACCATCGATTCGCAATGCAAGACCTTGGAGGGCCCCTGACCCCACACTCTGACCGCCGTCTGAATCCATGGGCCTTGAACAAACTGTCAGATCTGTGTCTGTATCTGTTCCCGGAGCGGTCACTAGTGCATCAGTTGTGGTGCGATGGAGGAAACAAGGAGGCTGAAGTAAGTTCCTGTGCAAGTGCGCAAATGGTATTTATTGGGTACACACAGGAAATATAAGTAACTGGAGCAATGTAACTGTAAACGTATGATTCAGCATGGAAGCTGATAGAGTCTCTGAAATAAACAGTCACTTAGAGATAGTTTGGTCTGGGTACCGATGGTAACTGGGAGCAACCGATGACCGGTCTGGGAAACGATAGTTACTTGGAGTTACCGATGATCAGCCTGGGAACCGATGGAGACTTGGAGCAGATGACAATCGGCCTTGGAACCAATAATGAACAGGAACAGATGACTATCGGCCTGGGAACCAATGGTGAACAGGAACTATCGATGGTCGGCCTAGGAGCCGATGGTGAACAGGAGCAGATGACTATCGGCCTGGGAACCGATGGTGACAACTTGGAATAAACGATGGTTGGCCTGGAAGCCGATGACGACTTGAAATGGAGCTTTACACAGATACTTGGCAATATCAATGATCGGCCTAGAAACCGATGGTAACTTGAAACAGGAATTGTATAGGCAATTGGTAATGCAGATGATCGGCCTGGAAACCGATGGTTACTTGCAACAGGATTATAAAGTCAATTGTTAAGGCAGATGATCGGCCTGGAAACCGAAAGTAACTTGTAACAGGATTATACAGTAAATTGATAATGCAGATGATCGGCCTGGAAACCGATAGGAACTTGCCACAGAGCTACACAGTCAATAGGCAATGCTTGCATGCAACAATAGAACCAGGTTCGGTTATTGCATGAGAAAGCTGAACTTTAAGCTGGATACTTTAGTGCAGGTTGAATAGCACAGTGCTGATTAATGCAGAGTAATAACAAACAGGTGAGTATAATATGCAGCACCTGGAGAGAGTCTCTTACTGCAAGTGATTGTAGGAGCAGAGTGTAGCTGAAGCTGAAGACAAACTGGATGGCTGGTACCTGTATTTCCATGGAGCACTGACACAGGAGACTGCTAGTGAATGCTGGAGCAGAATGCAGATGGAGCTGTAACTGAACTGGATGGCTGGTGCCTGTAGTTCCACGGAGCACTGACACAGGAGAATCCCAGGAGACTGCTAGTGAATGCTGGAGCAGAATGCAGATGGAGCTGCAACGGAACTGGATGGCTGGTGCCTGTAGCTCCAGGGAGCCCTGACATAGGGGAATCTCTGGAAACAAGAGACTGGAGCCAGGAGATGCTTGTTCACAGGATGTGACGCGTTGTTAATGGACCTGATACTGAGCAGGAACTCTGGCTATATACCCACTGGTCAGTAGGGACTGGAGAATCAAGTCATGTGAGCGCTCCTGTGCACAGGAGTGGATAGCACCAAGTCAGCTGACTGCAGGTGTCATGGCAGTGCCCATACTCTGGAGATGGTGGGAATACACAGGAAAATAATAAAACTATAAAAACGCCTATGGAGCTCCCCTAGCTGTGACCGGCTCCTCCGGGCACATTTTTTAAAATGAGTCTGCTAGGAGGGGCATAGAGGGAGGAGCCAGCCCACACTGTTAAACACTTAAAGTGCCAATGGCTCCTAGTGGACCCATCTATACCCCATGGTACTAATGTGGACCCCAGCATCCTCTAGGACGTAAGAGAAATAGCAAAATCCAGAATAATTTGGGATTACACAAAAGCAGAGGTTCTCAAAAGTCTGCCCAACTTTCATCTTCAGAAGAAAGACTTTTGTCATCAGAACAAGTAGACCATTCACAGTCATTAACAAACTCACTTTCAGAGTCAGAGTCCAGGTTTAGCGTGGTCATGGAAGTCTTTTGCTTAGGAACAGCAATATCTGTATCAACCTGTGGTCCAATGAATTTGGGACTATGTGAGACACCAGAAATGGAGTTAACGGAAGTGTAGCCAACTCTTACATCAACAGATGGTAGAATTTGAACTGGTTTTGAAGTTCTCCAATTCCTGTAATTCTTGAAATCTCTGGCGCATTGATTCAACAAAGCCTGATTATGCTTGGAAAGCATTGGATAGAAAAACTGAGAACTGGAAGACTTCTCAGAAGACTGAGCAGATGCTGAACTTGGGGAGTCAAAACTTTCATAAGTGTTGCTGTAAAATGGAGGCACGGAAGTATATGCAACGTTCAAATCCAAAGTCTGAGATTCTTGTTTTGACTTTGCGATGTTTCCTTACTTCGCGGCTTGGAAATCTTTGATAGCTTGCTCTAATGTAGCCTGATCTTGCACAGACAGCGATGCTGGGGAGGATTTAGCAGTAGGCAGACTGTTGACAAATTGGGCAGAATGCCCAGATGGCTCTGAATGGCCCAACTTTGGAGCAAACTCCTGTTTTACTGCTTCGAGGAAAGCATCAAAATCATTCAGTAGCGGATCTTTAGATTCAATGAGAGGATATGCACAATCCAGAGCTTTACCTCTAAAGAATAGAAGAAAATATCTGATTGCATTGACTGGAGTAATACTTATTGAAGATCCTGACTCAGTAACAGTGAGGTATTGGCTTGCTAATGCACAAAACTGAGCATAATCACCATCAAAATAAATTGGAGCTTGAGTATCAAGTGGACACTTGGAAGGCTGTATGTCAATTGAAGTCTCAGAAGACAATGTAGGACACTTAAGAGTAGAGGACTGGAATAAGCATTCACAAGCAGGAGTAGAATCTACTTGAGATGCTCTAGGGTGGAGAGAGGACATCATCTCCAGAACTGACTGACAAGAGTTCCCAGCTGAAGTTGACTGAACACTAGAAGCTTCATCTTGGAATGAGATGCTTAGAGCCTCCATCTGGGTTGAGTCAATTGCAAAAACTGCAAGAACTGTGGACTCTGGACATATCGACAGGAGTTCATTACTTGAAACACTGGAGTGAACCAGAACGGGTTCGGAGGAACTTGAATCAACAGGAACTGAAGGCGACTTTGGACAGATGGATGGAACTGGGATTTGTCCAGGGATACCTGAATTGGCTTGAACCGAAGGAGGCTGATCCAGACAGACGGATGGCACCGGATTGGGTCCGGAAAAGCTTGAACCGGCTGGGACGGAGGAGTCATCGGATTGACAGATAGGACTAGATTAGATCCGAAGATGCTTGAATCGGCTGGAACAAAGGAGGCTGATCCGGACAGACGGATGGGACCGGTTTGGGTCCGGAACAGCTTCAACTGGCTGGGACCGGAGGAGTCTTCAGATTGACGGATAGGACCGGATTAAATCTGAAGATGCTGGAATCGGCTGGAACTGAAGGACGTAGCTCAGCATTGAAAACAGAGCTACTCGGGCTGGCTGGATTCAGTGGAGTCTTTGGACCGACGGCTGGAACCGTGTTAGGTCCATTGAAACTTGACTCTTTATGAACAGAATCCGGATGTTCAGATGATCCATCTTGGAGCTGTACAGAGCTGGTAGCACTCTCAGAAGATGGCAAACAAAAGTTCATGTCTGTATCTGTGGCTTTAAGAATTCCTCCTGGGATCTCAGCCCTGGATACCTCTCTTGAGGCTGAAACTCCCATGACCCCTCCTGGGGTTAACAGATCAAACACACTTCTTTGAGTAGCATGACCGGATGACGCTTCTGGAATCTGAACATCAGATACCCCTTCTGGGGTCACAACATTAGATGCCCCACCTGGGGCTGTAGAAACAGAATCTTCTTTAGTTATGGGTAACATAACCAGTCTCTTTCGATTACTGAACTTGAAATTGGGCCTCTTTGTCACAGGACCCCAATCGTAGACTTTTTGGACACTCCTTTCCGGAATAGAGGAAACTGAAACTGTAGATGATACACAGGAAGGTTTGCAGGTGAGGACACTGATGTTGGGACCTGTCACCAACTTTTGACTTGCAAAGAGAACAGTCTTTAATTAGGTGACTAGAACTACCACAGTAGAAACAGAGGTGAAGCTGTTTGCGATGCTGGCGTTCAGTTTCCGAAAGTTTGGAGCATGGGTAGCACTGGAATCTACCCTCCCTCTGCACGGGAGGAGAGACTTTACTTTTAATGAAGTCTGACATGTGGTTGTATTAGTTTCAGTAGGTTGAGTAGGACTTCTTACTGTGTTTAAAGCAACTCCTAGGATTTCTGGTATTATTGGAATAATTCTTGATAGAAGACTTTAAGGTTGTTCCAAAAGATGACAGAGAGTGCTTATTGGTTCAGGTTTCACAGCAGGAGACAGAGGAGTCCTGGAACCTTTGAAAGAGGAAGTTGCCCACTCAGGAGAATTAGCTTTAAAGGGAGTGCCACAGGGCTGACTTGAAAGAGGTCCAACCATAGGAACGGATAGAGCAGTAGAAGTTGGAATAACTGGAACTGGAGCAGGAGTGACTAGAACAGGAGCCGGAGGAGAAACGGAACTTGGAAGGGATTGCTGCAAAGTATCCAAGCAGGTAGACATTCCCTGTAGAAACTGGATCACTTGCCATTGCGCAGCCTCTTGACCATCGAGTCGCAATGCAAGACCTTGGAGGGCCCCTGACCCCACACTCTGACCGCCGTCTGAGTCCATGGGCCTTGAACAAACTGTCAGATCTGTGTCTGTATCTGTTCACGGAGCGGTCACTAGTGCGTCAGTGGCGGTGCGATGGAGGAAACAAGGAGGCTGAAGTAAGTTCCTGTGCATGTGCGCAAATGGTATTTATTGAGTACACACAGGAAATATAAGTAACTGGAGCAATGTAACTGTAAACGTATGATTCAGCATGGAAGCTGATAGAGTCTCTGAAATAAACAGTCACTTAGAGATAGTTTGGTCTGGGTACCGATGGCAACTGGGAGCAACCGATGACCGGTCTGGGAAACGATAGTTACTTGGAGTTACCGATGATCAGCCTGGGAACCGATGGAGACTTGGAGCAGATGACAATCGGCCTGGGAACCGATGATGAACAGGAACAGATGACTATCGTCCTAGGAACCAATAGTGAACAGGAACTATCGATGGTCGGCCTAGAAGCCGATGGTGAACAGGAGCAGATGACTATCGGCCTGGGAACCGATGGTGACAACTTGGAATAAACGATGGTCGGCCTGGAAGCCGATGAGGACTTGAAACGGAGCTTTACACAGATACTTGGCAATATCGATGATCGGCCTGGAAACCGATGGTAACTTGAAACAGGAATTGTATAGGCAATTGGTAATGCAGATGATTGGCCTGGAAACCGATGGTAACTTGCAACAGGATTATACAGTCAATTGGTAAGGCAAATGATCGGCCTGGAAACCGATAGTAACTTGAAACAGGATTATACAGTAAATTGATAATGCAGATGATCGGCATGGAAACCGATAGGAACTTGCCACAGAGCTACAGTCAATAGGCAATGCTTGCATGCAACAATAGAACCAGGTTAGGTTATTGCAGGAGAAAGCTGAACTTTAAGCTGGATACTTTAGTGCAGGTTGAATAGCACAGTGCTGATTAATGCAGAGTAATAACAAACAGGTGAGTATAATATGCAGCACCTGGAGAGAGTCTCTTACTGCAAGTGATTGTAGGAGCAGAGTGTAGCTGAAGCTGAAGACAAACTGGATGGCTGGTACCTGTATTTCCATGGAGCACTGACACAGGAGACTGCTAGTGAATGCTGGAGCAGAATGCAGATGGAGCTGTAACTGAACTAGATGGCTGGTGCCTGTAGTTCCACGGAGCACTGACACAGGAGAGTCCCAGGAGACTGCTAGTGAATGCTGGAGCAGAATGCAGATGGAGCTGCAACGGAACTGGATGGCTGGTGCCTGTAGCTCCAGGGAGCCCTGACATATGGGAATCTCTGGAAACAGGAGACTGGAGCCAGGAGATGCTTGTTCACAGGATGTGACGCGTTGTTAAGGGACCTGACACTGAGCAGGAACTCTGGCTATATACCCACTGGTCAGCAGGGACTGGAGAATCAAGTCATGTGAATGCTCCTGTGCACAGGAGTGGATAATACCAAGTCAGCTGACTGCAGGTGTCATGGCAGTGCCCATACTCTGGAGATGGTGGGAATACATTGGGGTACACACTGTATGGCAAGCGGGTACACACTGGAGAGAGTCTCTGCACATTGCAGGCAATCATGGATCATGCTGCCAGGCTGAGGGTGTGACCTCCGGAGACCCAGCACATCAGAGCACTGGTAAGTTGACATGAAGCAAATGCAGATTCCAGACACACAGAAAAGTAGCATAGATGGAACAGAGCATACAGCGGACCAATCGGTCATATCTGTAGTCAGGAAAGCAACGGATATTGCAGGGTCCCCACGGAACTGAGTACTGTAGTACTGTGGTGCTCAAACACAGTGGGAAGATAGCGCTGCACATGCACAGACTAATTAACGGCAACCATTTTGGTATAACGGCAACCATTTTGGTATAGGAGCAGTTGCTTCAGTTATGGAACATCATGGAGGTAGCACAGTAGCGCACTCCATATAACAAGGGTTATAGCTCACTTTCCATGTGACATAACCACACCTAATACATGGGGCGCCGCATCACTTCTGGTGACATACTGCCACAAAGTCATGTATGAACACACTTTTATTTAATGCTGAGGGGTGTAGGATCACTGTACTATTGAGGTACAGCATCACTGCAAATGAGGTCGCTCCCTACCTGCAGTAAATAACAATATATTTAAATCACTTCTGAATCCTTCCTCACCTACCCCACCAGCCACTATCAAGTCACAAGATCTTGCTTCCTACTTCAAGGAGAAGATTGATAAGATCCGAGATGAAATGGTATGCTCCTCGGCAGCCAGTGACCTGCTTAGTTCTTTGCCAGAACCCTCTTGCACTCTCTCTTCATTTGATCCCACAAATTGAAGTATCATAACTCTTCTCATCCTGCTTCTCTACTACCTCTCCTCTTGATCCTTTACCCTCACAATTAAGTAAAGCTCTGTCTCCGGTGCAAATCCCTACCTTAACTAACATCTGTAATCATTCTCTCTACTGGTATTTTTCCTTCACTGTTCAAGCATGCTGTGATTACTCCCATTTTAAAAAAACAAAATTCTGACCCTAACTCTCTCTCAAACTACCGCCCGATCTCAAAAACAATATAGGAACCAGCGCTGGTTGTAAAAATTAAGACAATCTGGGCGGTTTGTTGTAAAATAAATATTAGACCATTTATTTATCAGTACACATTCAAAAGAGTATATATAAAAGGGTATACATTTAAAATAAAAGCTTTTAGTAAAATAGACAATGCCATCAAATTGATAGGATAAATAATGCCATCAAATTGAAATAATTGATTCTGGTCGTCCCTTGATTTGCTGTCAGCCTTAGGAATTGTCCATTTATGGCCCGAAGGGATTCCAAATGGGAAGTGCTTAGCTGCTGATCCAGATGGTTAATGCCAGAGATGGATGACAAGAGTCCAGGATAACTTATTGTGGTATCGGCTCACAGGTTCAGTTTCTACGCGTTTCGCTGTTTACAAGACATCCAGCTTCATCAGGAGCATATGTTGGAGTATGTGTCAGGAACTCCTTATATACCCTTCACAATTATGTTATTAATGGCATCTGTGCTAATAAGTAAATTGCTTAGCCGTATAACATGCATCACTTGTGTTTCATATACTCACTGTATATGACCCTTGTGTCCTCTAATATCATCACCATCTTTTTTTAAGATTGTATAACATTTTACATTATATATTATTATTACTATGTTTTGCTGTATAGAAACTAGTGATGTGCACCGGAAATTTTTCGGGTTTTGTGTTTTGGTTTTGGATTCGGTTCCGCGGCCGTGTTGTGGATTCGGATGCGTTTTGGCAAAACCTCCCTGAAATTTTTTTGTCGGATTCGGGTGTGTTTTGGATTCGGGTGTTTTTTTACAAAAAACCCTCAAAAACAGCTTAAATCATAGAATTTGGGGGTCATTTTGCTCCCATAGTATTACAGGTTGAGTATCCCTTATCCAAAATGCTTGGGACCAGAGGTATTTTGGATATCAAATTTTTCCGTATTTTGGAATAATTAGATACCATAATAAGATATCATGGTGATGGGACCTAAGTCTATGCACAGAATGCATTTATGTTTCATATACACCTTATACACACAGCCTGAAAGTAATTTGAACCAATATTTTTTACAACTTTGTGCATTAAACAAAGTGTGTGTACATTCACACAATTCATTTATGTTTCATATACACCTTATATACACAGCCTGAAGGTCATTTAATACAATATTATTAATAACTTTGTGTATTAAACAAAGTTTGTGTACATTGAGCCATCGAAAAACAAAGGTTTCACTATCTCACTCTCACTCAAAAAAGTCCGTATTTCGGAATATTACGTATTTCAGAATATTTGGATATGGGATACTCAACCTGTATTAACCTCAATAACCGTAATTTCCACTCAATTCCAGTCTATTCTGAACACCTCACAATATTATTTTTAGTCCTAAAATTTGCACCGAGGTCGCTGGATGACTAAGCTAAGCGACCCAAGTGGCCGACACAAACACCTGGCCCATCTAGGAGTGGCACTGCAGTGTCAGACAGGATGGCAGATTAAAAAAATAGTCCCCAAACAGCACATGATGCAAAGAAAAAAAGAGGCGCAATGAGGTAGCTGTGTGACTAAGCTAAGCGACCCAAGTGGATGACACAAACACCTGGCCCATCTAGGAGTGGCACTGCAGTGTCAGACAGGATGGCACTTCAAAAAAATAGTCCCCAAACAGCACATGATGCAAAGAAAAAAAGAGGCGCAATGAGGTAGCTGTGTGACTAAGCTAAGCGACCCAAGTGGCCGACACAAACACCTGGCCCATCTAGGAGTGGCACTGCAGTGTCAGACAGGATGGCAGATTAAAAAAATTGTCCCCAAACAGCACATGATGCAAAGAAAAAAAGAGGCGCAATGAGGTAGCTGTGTGACTAAGCTAAGCGACCCAAGTGGATGACACAAACACCTGGCCCATCTAGGAGTGGCACTGCAGTGTCAGACAGGATGACACTTCAAAAAAATAGTCCCCAAACAGCACATGATGCAAAGAAAAAAAGAGGCGCAATGAGGTAGCTGTGTGACTAAGCTAAGCGACCCAAGTGGCCGATACAAACACCTGGCTCATCTAGGAGTGGCACTGCAGTGTCAGACAGGATGGCACTTAAAAAAAATAGTCCCCAAACAGCACATGATGCAAAGAAAAAAAGAGGCACAATGAGGTAGCTGTGTGACTAAGCTAAGCGACCCAAGTGGCCGACACAAACACCTGGCCCATCTAGGAGTGGCACTGAAGTGTCAGACAGGATGGCACATCAAAAAAACAGTCCCCAAACAGCACATGATGCAAAGAAAAAAAGATGCGCAATGAGGCAGCTGTGTGACGAAGCTAAGCGACTCAAGTGGCCGACACAAACACCTGGCCCATCTAGGAGTGGCACTGCAGTGTCAGACAGAATGGATCTTCAAAAAATAGTCCCCAAACAGCACATGATGCAAAGAAAAATGAAAGAAAAAAGAGGTGCAAGATGGAATTGTCCTTGGGCCCTCCCACCCACCCTTATGTTGTATAAACAGGACATGCACACTTTAACAAACCCATCATTTCAGCGACAGGGTCTGCCACACAACTGTGACTGAAATGACTGGTTGGTTTGGGCCCCCACCAAAAAAGAATCAATCAATCTCTCCTTGCACAAACTGGCTCTACAGAGGCAAGATGTCCACCTCCTCCTCATCGTTCGATTCCTCACCCCTTTCACTGTGTACATCACCCTCCTCACAGATTATTAATTCGTCCCCACTGGAATCCACCATCTCATGTCCCTGTGTACTTTCTGGAGGCAATTGCTGGTGAATGTCTCCACGGAGGAATTGATTATAATTCATTTTGATGAACATCACCTTTTCCACATTTTCTGGAAGTAACCTCGTACGCCGATTGCTGACAAGGTGAGCGGCTGCACTAAACACTCTTTCGGAGTACACACTGGAGGAGGGGCAACTTAGGTAAAATTACGCCAGTTTGTGCAAGGGCCTCCAAATTGCCTCTTTTTCCTGCCAGTATACGTACGGACTGTCTGACGTGCCTACTTGGATGCGGTCACTCATATAATCCTCCACCATTCTTTCAATGGTGAGAGAATCATATGCAGTGACAGTAGACGACATGTCAGTAATCATTGGCAGGTCCTTCAGTCCGGACCAGATGTCAGCACTCGCTCCAGACTGCCCTGCATCACCGCCAGCAGGTGGGCTCGTAATTCTTAGCCTTTTCCTCGCAGCCCCAGTTGCGGGAGAATGTGAAGGAGGAGCTGTTGATGGGTCACGTTCCGCTTGACTTGACAATTTTCTCACCAGCAGGTCTTTGAACCTCTGCAGACTTGTGTCTGCCGGAAAGAGAGATACAACGTAGGTTTTAAATCTAGGATCGAGCACGGTGGCCAAAATGTAGTGCTCTGATTTCAACAGATTGACCACCCGTGAATCCTGGTTAAGCGAATTAAGGGCTCCATCCACAAGTCCCACATGCCTAGCGGAATCGCTCTGTTTTGGTCCTCCTTCAATCTCTCCAGCTTCTTCTGCAAAAGCCTGATGAGGGGAATGACCTGACTCAGGCTGGCAATGTCTGAACTGACTTCACGTGTGGCAAGTTCAAAGGGTTGCAGAACCTTGTACAACGTTGAAATCGTTCTCTACTGCGCTTGAGTCAGGTGCATTCCCCCTCTTTTGCCTATATCGTAGGTAGCTGTATAGGCTTGAATGACCTTTTGCTGCTCCTCCATCCTCTGAAGCATATAGAGGGTTGAATTCCACCTCGTTACCACCTCTTGCTTCAGATGATGGCAGGGCAGGTTCAGGAGTGTTTGCTAGTGCTCCAGTCTTCAGCACGCGGTGGCTGAATGCCGAAAGTTGCCCGCAATTCTTCGGGCCACCGACAGCATCTCTTGCACGCCCCTGTCGTTTTTTAAATAATTCTGCACCACCAAATTCAATGTATGTGCAAAACATGGGACGTGCTGGAATTTGCCCAGATGTAATGCACGCACAATATTGGTGGCGTTGTCCGATGTCACAAATCCCCAGGAGAGTCCAATTGGGGTAAGCCATTCTGCGATGATGTTCCTCAGTTTCCGTAAGAGGTTGTCAGCTGTGTGCCTTTTATGGAAAGCTGTGATACAAAGCGTAGCCTGCCTAGGAACGAGTTGGCGTTTGCGAGATGCTGCTACTGGTGCCGCCGCTGCTGTTCTTGCTGCGGGAGGCAATACATCTACCCAGTGGGCTGTCACAGTCATATAGTCCTGAGTCTGCCCTGGTCCACTTGTCCACATGTCCGTGGTTAAGTGGACATTGGGTACAACTGCAGTTTTTAGGACACTGGTGACTCTTTTTCTGACCTCTGTGTACATTTTCGGTATTGCCTGCCTAGAGAAATGGAACCTAGATGGTATTTGGTACCGGGGAAACAGTACCTCAATCAATTCTCTAGTTCCCTGTGAATTAACGGTGGATACCGGAAACACGTTTCTCACCACCCAGGCTGCCAAGGCCTGAGTTATCCGCATTGCAGCAGGATCACTGCTGTGATATTCATCTTCCTCGCAAAGGACTGTTGGACAGTCAATTGCTTATTGGAAGTAGTACAAGTGGTCTTCCGACTTCCCCTCTGGGATGACGATCGACTCCCAGCAGCAACAACAGCAACGCCAGCAGCAGTAGGCGTTACACTCAAGGATGCATCGGAGGAATCCCAGGCAGGAGAGGACTCGTCAGATTTGACAGTGACATGGCCTGCAGGACTATTGGCTATCCTGTCTAAGGAGGAAATTGACACTGAGGGAGTTGGTGGTGTGGTTTGCAGGAGCTTGGTTACAAGAGGAAGGGATTTAGTTGGCAGTGGACTGCTTCCGCTGTCACCCAAAGTTTTTGAACTTGTCAATGACTTCTGATGAATGCGCTCCAGGTGACGTATAAGGGAGGATGTTCCTAGGTGGTTAACGTCCTTACCCCTACTTATTACAGCTTGATAAAGGCAACACACAGCTTGACACAAGTTGTCCGCATTTCTGTTGAAATAATTCCACACCGAAGAGGTGTTTTTTTTTGTATTTTGACCAGGCCATATTCGTCCCACGGACAACAGGTGTCTCCCCGGGTGCCTGACTTAAACAAACCACCTCACCATCAGAATCCTCCTTGTCAATTTCCTCCCCAGCGCCAGCAACACCCATATCCTCATCCTGGTGTACTTCAACAGTGACATCTTCAATTTGACTATCAGGAACTGGATTGCGGGTGCTCCTTCCAGCACTTGCAGGGGGCGTGCAAATGGTGGAAGGCGCCACCTCTTCCCGTCCAGTGTTGGGAAGGTCAGGCATCGCAACCGACACAATTGGACTCTCCTTGGGGATTTGTGATTTAGAAGAACGCCCAGTTCTTTGCTGTGCTTTTGCAGCTTAAGTTTTTTCATTTTTCTAGCGAGAGGATGAGTGCTTCCATCCTCATGTGAAGCTGACCCACTAGTCATGAGGAACATAGGAGAGGGCCTCAGCCGTTCCTTGCCACTCCGTGTCGTAAATGGCATATTGGCAAGTTTACGCTTCTCCTTAGACGATTTTAATTTTGATTTTTGGGTCATTTTACTGAACTTTTGTTTTTTGGATTTTACATGCTCTCTACTATGACATTGGGCATCGGCCTTGGCAGACGACGTTGATGGCATTTCATCGTCTCGGCTATGACTAGTGGCAGCAGCTTCAGCATGAGGTGGAAGTGGATCTTGATCTTTCACTATTTCACCCTCCACATTTTTGTTCTCCATTTTTTAATGTGTGGAATTATATGCCAGTAATATATTTATCAATAGCAATGGCCTATTACTATATATACTGCGCACAAAAACTTAAATGCACCACAGGTATGGATGGATAGTATACTTGACGACACAGAGGTAGGTAGAGCAGTGGACTACTGTACCGTACTGCTATATATTATAAACTGGTGGGCAGCAAACTGTGCAAAACTTAAATGCACCACAGGTATGGATGGATAGTATACTTGACGACACAGAGGTAGGTAGAGCAGTGGCCTACTGTACCGTACTGCTATATATTATATACTGGTGGTCAGCAAACTGTGCAAAACTGAAATGCACCACAGGTATGGATGGATAGTATACTTGACGACACAGAGGTAGGTAGAGCAGTGGCCTACTGTACCGTACTGCTATATATTATATATACTGGTGGTCAGCAAACTGTGCAAAACTGAAATGCACCACAGGTATGGATGGATAGTATACTTGACGACACAGAGGTAGGTAGAGCAGTGGCCTACTGTACCGTACTGCTTAATATTATATACTGGTGGTCAGCAAACTGTGCAAAACTGAAATGCACCACAGGTATGGATAGATAACATACTTGACGACACAGAGGTAGGTAGAGCAGTGGCCTACTGTACCGTACTGCTATATATTATATACTGGTGGTCAGCAAACTGTGCAAAACTGAAATGCACCACAGATATGGATGGATAGCATACTTGACGACACAGAGGTAGGTAGAGCAGTGGCCTACTGTACCGTACTGCTATATATTATATACTGGTGGTCAGCAAACTGTGCAAAACTGAAATGCACCACAGGTATGGATGGATAGTATACTTAACGACACAGAGGTAGGTAGAGCAGTGGCCTACTGTACCGTACAGCTATATATTATATACTGGTGGTCAGCAAACTGTGCAAAACTGAAATGCACCACAGGTATGGATGGATAGTATACTTGACGACACAGAGGTAGGTAAAGCAGTGGCCTACTGTACCGTACTGCTATATATTATATACTGGTGGTCAGCAAACTGTGCAAAACTGAAATGCACCACAGGTATGGATGGGATAGTATACTTGACGACATAGAGGTAGAGCAGTGGACTACTGTACCATACTGCTATATATATAGTTATACTGGTGGTCAGCAAAATTCTACACTGTCCTCCTACTATACTGTATACTACAATGCAGCACAGATATGGAGCGTTTTTCAGGCAGAGAACGTATAATAATGGTGGTCACTGGTCAGCAAAACTCTGCACTGTCCTCCTACTATATAATACTGCTGGTCCCCAGTCCCCGCAATAAAGCAATTAGCACACTGAGCACAGATATTTGCAGCACACTGAGCACAGATATGGAGCGTTTTTCAGGCAGAGAACGTAGATATTTGCACTTGCAGCACACTGAGCACAGATATTTGCAGCACACTGAGCACAGATATTTGCAGCACACTGAGCATAGATATTTGCAGCACACTGAACATAGAAACTGAGAGGACGCCAGCCACGTCCTCTCACGATCATCTCCAATGCACGAGGGAAAAATGGCGGCGACGCGCGGCTCCTTATATACAATACGAATCTCGCGAGAATCCGACCGCGGGATGATGACGTTCGGGCGCGCTCGGGTTAACTGAGCAAGGTGGGAGGATCCGAGTCTGCTCGGAACCGTGTAAAAAAAGGTGAAGTTCGGTGGGGTTCGGATTCCGAGGAACCGAACCCGCTCATCACTAATAGAAACTAAACAATGATGACATCTATAGTTCTCTTTATATACACACCTCTTCCTTATACATATATATATTATTATTATTATTATCCTTTATTGATATGGCGCCACAAGGGTTCCGCAGCGCCCAATTACAGAGTACATAAATAATCAAACAGGAAAACAGCAACTTACAGTTGATGACAGTATAGGACAAGTACAGGGTAAATAAACATAGTTACATCAGCAGATGACACTGGAATAAGTATCAGGTGGCAGAAGACTGCTGGAGTTGATGCAGTTGAAGATTATTAAAGTAATAAAGGATAAGCACATGAGGGAAGAGGGCCCTGCTCGTGAGAGCTTACATTCTTTTGTTTGATTTATACGTATGTTGCAATACAATTGTATATTTAAATATGGAAATCTCTGGCCCTAATTAGAACTCTCCTCTAGTTCCTATAGAATAAATGTTATTGAGATCCTATAAATATGAGCAATATACCAGCTCTGTTTATCTTAACAAAAGATCTTATGTATTCTGGTTGCCATGACAACATACCCTATCTTTTCCCCCTACTTCCTGGTCGCATGACACAGGTTACATGATGCGCCATAGACGTGGAAATTATATACCGAGCTCCTCAATAATCTATGGAGCATTTTGATCACGTGGGTGCGGTCACGTGGGTATCCGGACTCCAGTTTGCCCATACTCACCAGATTTCCCCATATTTAATAAGGGGAACCAAAAGATTTTGAACAACCCAGATCACATGATCAGATGCGGTCATGATTACAACATCAATGCCAAAACTTTTTAATCATTAAAATCTACTTTTCTAATACTCGTTTTTGTATTTTGTTTATGCTATTAACTCCTGGGACCATGTAGCATTTCTGTATATATATGTTTTTATTGTTTTTTTGGACGGTTTGTTATAAGCAATTTACTTATTAGCACAGGTGCCAATATACAGTGCCGTAACTAGTCATTTTAGCGCTGTGTGCAAGAAACTGCATTGGCGCGCCAACCCTACCTACCCCCCATGCAAGATAGGAGCAGTGTGCGCCGCAGGCGCGCAAAAAATATATAGGGGCGTAGTTTTATGGGGAAGGGGCGTGGCCACAAAATAATACCAATTCACACTACGGTGCACAGTAGTCTCCATTATTCAAATTGCGCTGCACAGTAGCCCCACTACACCAGGTAGAGCCCCTTTTACACATTACAGCAGACAGTCCCCCTTTTTACACTTTACGGCAGACAGCGTCCCCCTTTTTACACATTATGGCTGACAGCGTCCCCTTTTTTTACACATCACGGCAGAGTCCCCTTTTTACACATTACGGCAGACAGCGTCCCCCTTTTTACACATTACGGCAAACAGCGTCCCCATTTTTACACATTACGACAGACAGCGTCCCCTTTTTACACATTACGGCAGACAGCGTCCCCCTTTTTACACATTACGGCAGACAGAGTCCCTTTTTACACATTACGGCAGACAGCATCCCCCTTTTTACACATTACGGCAGACAGTGTCCCCCTTTTTACACATTACGGCAGACAGCGTCCCTTTTTACACATTACGGCAAACAGAGTCCCCTTTTTACACATTACGGCAGACAGCGTCCCCCTTTTTACACATTACGGCAGACAGTGTCCCCCTTTTTACACATTACGTCAGACAGCGTCCCTTTTTACACATTACGGCAGACAGTGTCCCCCTTTTTACACATTAAGGCAGACAGCATCCCCTTTTTACACATTACGGCAGACAGCGTCCCCTTTTTACACATTACGGCAGACAGCGTCTCCCTTTTTACACTTTACGGCAGCCAGTCCCCATTTTTACACATTGCAGCAGACAGAATAGAGAAATAGAGAGAGAACGATACTTACCATCTCTCCCCCCTGGCAGTCAGGCTCCTCGTGCTGGCAGATGATCAGATCCCTCTGTGCAGGCAGCGGAGGAGGAGGAGGGAGGCGGACTGGAGCCGCAACAGCGCTATGTCATTGGTAGTAGCGCCGCTGCAGCTGTCCCCTCTCCTTCCGTTGACCACTCTCTTCTCATACAAACATTACAATCCCTGGGTCTTAAAGACATAGCCCTCTTGGTTCCTATCCTACCTATCTAATCGCTCCTTCAGTGTTCGCTTCTCTGAATCTACCTCCTCTTCGCCACCTCTTTCAGTTGGAGTACCGCAAGGCTCAGTCTTGGCTCCTCTGCTTTTCTCTATCTATACCTCATCTCTTGGTAAACTAATCAGCTCTTTTGGATTTCAGTATCATCTGTACGCAGATGATATTCAAATCTACCTATCCCCTCCTGATTTGTCCTTATCTGTACTGGGCCGTGCCACTGAATGCCTTTCTGCCATTTCATCTTGGATCTTGGACATCTCGCCACCTCAAACTTAATATTTCAAAAACAGAGTTAATTATATTTCCACCGGCCAATAATAGGTACCAAACTGATATCTCTATCACTGTTGAAAACTCGACAATCTACCCTACCCCACCTGCCTAGGTGTCATCCTTGACTCTGATCTGTCCTTTGTTCCCCACATTCAATCTGTCTCAAAATCATGTTACATGCATCTAAAAAACATCCAAAACATGACCATACCTTAAACAAGACACTGCTAAACTCTAATCCATGCTCTAATTATCTCCCGCATTGATTATTGCAACAGTCTCCTAACTGGTTTTCCCAAAACAAGACTCTCACCACTACAATCTTTCTGAATGCAGCGGCGAGGCTGATCTTCCTCGCTAGACGTTCATCATCTGCAGATCCACTCTGTCAGTCTCTCCATTGGTTACCTGTTTTCTATCGTATTCAATATAAAATACTTTTACTCACACACAAGGCCATTAACCAAACTACACCAATGTACATCACTTCGCTTATCTCAAAATATCTCCTAACCCGACCTCTTCGCTCTTCACAAGATCTGATTCTCTCATCCACACTCACTACTCGCTCCCACTCACGATTGCAGGACTTTCAACGGTCTGCACCAACTCAGTGGAATGCCCTACCACGCACAATAAGACTCTCCTCTAGTCTCCAAACCTTCAAGCGTTCCCTGAAAACTCACCTCTTCAGGCAAGCTATCAAATTCCAGAACCGCCCACATAACTTTCATAAACATTCCTATCAAATGGCATCCACTCTGCACAGTCCACACGTATCCTCACATGTCTTCTCATTCTTCACTTTCCCTTCCTCTCGACCCCGGTTCATCATTGCTGTGTGACCATATCATACAGCCCACCAAGAACCTTTGCAGTCTGGTGGACAACTATGCAATAGATCACACCTTTCCTTGTGTATACATGCCTATTTCCCTATAGATTGTAAGCTTGCGAGCAGGGCCTTCCTACCTCTATGACTGTCTGTTATTACCCAGTTTTGTTATATCATTGTTATTTCCAATTGTAAAGCGCAACAGAATTTGCTGCGCTATATAGAAAACTGTTAATAAATAAATAAAATATATTTATTTTCCTTGTTCAAGCAAGTTAAGTTCTATCGCTTCACCTTCAAATGATTGTTTTCAAATGCTGCCGTAGGACCAAAGGAAGGTTGTGCGCCCTGCGGTCTATAACAATAAGACATGTTCCATGTATAATAAGCATGTGTTACGATTACTTTATATAAAGGTCTATTATATTATGATGCAAACAAAGAACACTACAAATAACAAATACACCACATTCATTCATAATGGCGCAAGCATCATGAAAATATTTTGCTATGAAAACTAATAGGTCATCCTGCTCAGACACTGAATAAGAGCCAAATGAATTGTAAAATAATGAAGGAAATGTTTCATCACTCATGCTCTACTGCTTAAATCATTATTTCCCATAGTTCTCTAGATCTTTTTATATTTTTGCACAGATTGCAAACTTGTTTATTTGTTTTTTAAGGCAGAACACAATAATTAATTGTGATAATAACTATAACAGTGATCATGTACAATGAATATACTACAGCAGAATATCAGAACTGTATTCTCTTGCTAAATAATTAAACGTAGATTTTTCATTAATAATGAGAACATCCAACCAGTAAAACAAATGCATGGTGCAGGCTGTCACTGATGAAAAAAGACATACAGTATACTGTTTATAAGGGTTGGTAGATACAGAAACAAAGGCAGAATGTTTCACCCATGGGCGTAACTAGAACTTTGTGGTGGGCCTTCTAGCAAAATCCTTGAAAGCCCCCCTCCCCTGTCAAGGGTGTCAGGGGGAGGGAGAAAGGAGCGGGAAAGTGAGGGGGAGAGAAAGAGTTTAATGGAAAATGAGGGAATGAGAGAAAGAGAGAGAGGAAAGAGAGAGGATGTCAGGGAGAAAGAGAGAAAGGTATGAGGGGAGAGAGAGAGGGCATCTGGGAGAGAGCGAGAGGGTGTTAGAGAGAGAGAGAGACATTGTCTTAGAGAGGGAGAGACTGTCAGAGAGAGACAGTGTCAGGGAGAGAGACTGAGTCTGGGGGAGAGAGACAGTGTCAGGGAGAGAGAGGGAGAGATAGACAGTGGCAGGGAGAGAGTGTCAGACAAAAAGAGACAGTGTCAGGGAGAAAGAGGAGCACGAGAGACTATGTCAGAGAGAGAGAGAGTCATGAAGAGAATGAAGGAGAGACAGTTTCAGAGAGAGAGACAATGTCAGGGGGGAGAGAGAGTGTCAGGGAGAAAGAGAGAGGGAAGCAAGAGAGAGAGTGTCATGGAGAGTGTCAGGGGAAAGAGAGAGAGGGGAAGGGGGGATTGAGCACTACCTGACTACAGCACAGCCACAGTTCTGATGGGACGGGCACTTCACAACATTAGGCCCTGCCCCCTAAATACCCGCGTATAGCGGAACTGTACTGCACTGACCTGCTGCTGGGAGCAAAGATTGATGAAGTTTAAGGGCCCTTCGCTGCATCCTCCGCAGCTGCCTGCCTGCTTGCTATCTGCGGTGGCCATTGAGCCTGGCAGACAGTGGTGAAGGGAGTGGTGGGCTTTGAAGGCAGCCTGTTACAAGGCGCAGGGGGATCAGCGACCCCTGGAAGCATGCCAGGGCCCATAACAGCTGCACCACCTGCGCACACAGTAGTTACATCACTGGTTTCACCGCTCATGATTTGATTAATTAATTTCATACATATGCGACAATAGTACTTGTACACAGATGTGGCTTATCCTAAGATTTAAGTGTTTGATTCTGAGTCAAAGGTCTAAGGGGTCTATTTATTAGGTTTTGGATGGAGATAAAGTGGACGGAGATAATGTACCATCCAATCAGCTCCTAACTGTCATTTTTAAAACCCAGCCTGTAACATGACAGCTAGAAGCTGATTGGCTGGTACTTCATCTCCATCCACTTTATTTCCATTTAAGGCTTAGTAAATAGTCTCCTTAATGCATCTGCATCTAGAGAGATTTAGCACACAGGCCAAAGCAAACATACATGTCTAGGCGTATCTTCCGTGCCGAGTTGGGCACATCATCCCCATCTTCACCTCTGCAAACTGTGCAGCAGCTGGTTGTAGACACAGAATAGAACCCTCCAGTAAGAAGTTTTGGGCATACTGTGGGCATATAATCATTCTGTGTGCGGTTACATTCTCTCCTGTGTGTGACTCAGAATGAGGCACAAAGTGATTTAGAACTATGACTGATAAGGGAACACTCATGTAGGCAAACTGGACCGAACTGACAGTTCTGCATGTAGGCTGCCATCTGCTTGGAATTGATTTGGGCTTGACTTGGTTGCATACTGCAGTGTACGTACACAAATTTTCAGTTAGTATACAGTGGCAGATTTTACCTATGGGCTACAGCCCCCGACCCCAGTAAAATCCAGTGCAACCTGCCAGTCACCCGCAGACAGCCAGGTTTCGTCATGAAGGGAGGCCCAGCGATGTTGGTTGATCACCTACAGAGGCCCATGATCTTCTCTTAGGAATGGGTACAGGCAATAGCTATCACATGAATGGCTGGCGGCAACTGTGCAAAACAATTATTTTACCATATATACTGTAGTTAATGCTAGGTGACTCATGTTTATTAAGTGCTTTCAGAAGATGCCCATGCTTTCTGTACATAAATATCAAACATTTGTTATAAAAAAGTATTACTGTTAAAAGCCCAGATCCAATAGACAGATCATTAATTCATGTGAGGATAACAAGTTTTCTTTAAGAAGACATTAGGTGGTATCCAATTAGACGCAATAATGCTGCGGCCGCGAAAACCCGTCACTGATTTTTTTTATCTCCCCTATCCAGTTCATTCGTGAGAAAAAATCCTGTTTTCTTGTGAAAATACATAGAGTCCTCGAAAAAGCAGCAGACCTATGTATTTTTGTGGTACTTATCGCATAAAAAATAGTCACTCGCTTGCCCAAGGCAGGAGAAACCAATCCCCGATAAGTTCCGGCAACGGGAGATAAGTGCTGGCAATCAGGGTAAGACAATAGCTCCCCGGTACACTAATTAGCCGCGGTAAATTACAGAGGCTAATTGGATACAGCCCATTATATTTTTACTTAATTTAAAAAGTAAAAGAAATATGCTTTAAAAGTAATAAGTAATGACATTGATAGATCTATAAACTACCAGATGTTCCTAAAGTTATTACTTGATCTAATACTATGGAAATACGTAGTAATACTGGACTTTGACTAAAACATAAAAGTTGCACGTTACAGTCTGTCTAGGTTTCTTAGTCTACTTAAGTTCCTTGTTTATAATTTATAACTAAAAATGCTTTTATAAGTACTATTAGTACTCGTGGTGCTGACACTGAATGGCCAAAAATAGAGCATCCTGATTCCTGAGGTAAGAATTTGAGCAATGAGGTAAGTGCTGTGAGTACTCAGATTTCCCATTAGGCACACAAGGCACGTGCCTAGGGGTGCCACCTGCTCACCAACCCCTATGCACTCCGAGACCATCCATTGCCAAATGTCTAATTTTTTCCTATGTCCCTCGCCCCCTGTTCACCAGAGCAGCTGATGATTCTGTTCATCTCATTGGCTGCAATATTTAGATGCTGTGGCCCCAGCCATTTCTGCTCTGACTCTTTTATATATAGCAATAAAGCAGTACTGGGTGGGGTGTGGTGGTGGGCCAATAATGTTGTGTCTACGGGCGACCTGACCCTTAGATCCACCACTGCTCATAGGGGCTTATCTACAAAATGGGCATGAGTTAGTCAAAATTAGCATCCTAAAAGTGATCTAACATATGGTAATTTGAGCAGACCTGTTTGGAAGATTTCCTTAATCATGGACAATCCTAAAAACATGATCTTGAAGGGAAACAATAGAAAGTTTCCTCTGATTCCTGTTCGATTAGTATGACTTGTAACCAGTATGAAAATGTTATCAATGGTTAGACATGGTCATTTAACATTGATATTGTATTATACCTGAGCAGATCCAGGTATATGATACAGTAGCTGCCATGTAAAGGATGAAAGATTTCCATGATTTCTGGTTTAGTAAATGTTTAAAGAAATTCAAAATCACGCTACTCCTGGGCAAGGCACATTTTGCCTTTAAGCACTTTAAGTTCTTTTGGAGAACCTTTCAGAAATAACAGGTTAAAGAAAATTGTTCCATACTGAGAGTACATGAAGGAAATTTTTTACATAGTGTTGGAATTTTTCCAGCAAATTTCCACTTTAAAGTGTTGTTTTTTTTCAAATAGAAGTATAGGTTAATTTTTAAATGTACTATATGTGGATGTCTGTAATCATTAAGTGTACCTCATCATGTGCTATGTTTTACATCTCAGGTGGGAGATAGATCTGAGGGCTTTACCATTAATATGCCGATTGGTTTTTCGAAATGTCAGAGCAAGTTAATACAATTTGATCTGTTTTCTTAGCCGTAGAAAAAGGACCTCAATCACTTTCAGGCGGTGAAAGTCAATGGGAATAAATTTAGCACTCAGAATGGTAATAAATGGAAAGCAATTTCAGGATTCCTGAACATGTCATGAGCTAAAAACTGCTCCCTGAGTTCCCTCTGCCGCTACTTCAGTTTCCTTAAATATGGCATTGTGACCTTACCAGGACATTATGTCGGCATCAGCCATCCTACCTTCACTCTAGTGCAGAGATTGCGCTCTAAACAGCTAACTTACATGTGTATTTCATGTTTCTACCCAGAGCATATAAATGATTGTACATTTTACGTGTTTTTTTCTTTTCTATTTTTCACATTGATGGGATAGCATGTAGTATGCTGTCAATGGAGTAATGCCAAAGGGGCTAATGTGTTCTATTTCGTCTTTTGTGTCATTTTCATGCATGTAAGACATGGCTGCTGATCACAGCAGCTGCCTCTGGTCACGCCATACTTGTGTGGGATTATGTGAGGATAAAACAGCTCATTCCTTCACATTGTCACTTAGACACCAGTCCAGAGAATATTATTTGTTTTTTTTGTAAACATGCCTCATTTCTAGGAGTGAATTCAGCCCTAAAACCAGGTTATAAACTCAATGAATTTACTATTATTGGAAGTTTGTTAAAGTGCATTGTCTATATAAAATAGGATTTTAATTACCTACCGGTAAATCCTTTTCTCGTAGTCCGTAGAGGATGCTGGGGTCCACATTAGTACCATGGGGTATAGACGGGTCCACTAGGAGCCACTGACACTTTAAGAGTTTGAGAGTATGGGCTGGCTCCTCCCTCTATGCCCCTCCTACCAGACTCAGTATAGGAACTGTGCCCGAGGAGACGGACAACTTAGAGAGAAGGAATTTTACACAGATAGTGGCGAGATTCATACCAGCTCACACAAACCAGGCAAACCAAGCTAACAAGTTTGAAACTCAGCAACGGCTGAACAACATGACTGAATCACGTCAGAACGCAGTACTTAACAAAGAACAAAGCAGTACTGAACTAAGTAACCACTGCAGGATAACGAAGCGCTGGGCGGGCGCCCAGCATCCTTTACGGACTACGAGAAAAGGATTTACCGGTAGGTCATTAAAATCCTATTTTCTCTTACGTCCTAGAGGATGCTGGGGTCCACGTTAGTACCATATGGATGTACCAAAGCTCCCAGAACGGGAGGGAGAGCGCGGAGGCTCCTGCAGAACTGATTGACCAAACTTCAGGTCCCCAGCGGCCAAATTATCGAACTTGTAGAACCTTGCAAACATGTTCGACCCAGACCAAGTAGCCGCTCGGCAAAGCTATAAAGCCGAGACACCCCAGGCAGCCGCCCAGGAACACCCCACCTTACGAGTAGAGTGGGCCTTAACAGACGTAGGACACAGCAATCCTGCCATAGAATATGCATGCTGGATAGTGAACCTGATCCAGCGAGAGATTGTCTGCATCGAAGCAGGACACCAAAGTTTCTTGGGATCATACAGGGCAAACAGAGAGTCCAATTTTCTGTGACGAGCAGTCCTCTTCACACAGATTTTCAGAGCCCTTACAACATCCAAGGACTTTGATGAAATTGAGGAGTCAGTAGCAACTAGCACCATAATAGGTTGGTCGATATGAAATGACGACACAACCTTCGGAAGGAACTGCTGACGTGTCCGGAGCTCAGCTCTATCTTCATGGAAGATCAAGTAGGGCTCTTACAAGACAAAGCCCCCAACTCTGACACACGTCTAGCAGAAGCTAATGCCAACAAAGTGACAACCTTCCACGTGAGAAATTTGACCTCAACCTCCGGGAGAGGCTCGAACCAATCCGATTGGAGGAACTGTAACACCACGTTAAGAACCCAGGGTGCCGTAGGTGGCACAAAGGGAGGCTGGATGTGCAGAACCCCATTCAGAAAAGTCTGAACCTTAGGGAGGGAAGCCAACTGTTTCTGGAAGAAAATGGATAACGCCGAAATCTGGACCTTTACGAATCCCAACATCAGGCCCATATCCACTTCTGCTTGCAGGAAGAGGAGAAACCGTCCCAGTTGAAATTCCACCGTAGGAAATTTCTTGGACTCACACCAAGATACATATTTTTTCCAAATACGATGGTAATGTTTAGACGTTACCCCTTTCCTAGCCTGTATCAGGGTAAGAAAAACCTTGTTCGGAATGCCCTTCTGAGCTAATATCTGGCGTTCAACCTCCATGCCATCAAACGTAGCCGTGGTAAGGCTTGATAAGCGAATGGCCCCTGCTGCAGCAGGTCCTCCCGAAGAGGAAGAGGCCTTGGCTCTTCTAGCAGTAGATCCAGAAGATCCACGTACCAAGTCCTTCTTGGCCAGTCCGGAGCAATGAGGATTGCCTGAACTCTTGTTCTCCTTATGAGCTTTAGAACTCTTGGAATGAGTGGAAGTGGAGGAAACACGTACACCGACTGGAACACCCACAGAGTCACTAGGGCGTCCACCGCCATGGCTTGAGGGTCCCTCGTACTGAAACAATACCGCCAAAGTTTCTTGTTGAGACGAGAGGCCATTATGTCTATTTGAGGTACACCCCAAAGATCTGTTACCTCCGCGAACACCTCCGGATGGAGTCCCCACTCTCCTGGATGATGATCGTGTCTGCTGAGGAAGTCCGCTTCCCAGTTGTCTACTCAAGGAATGAAGATTGCTGAAAGCGCCAACACGTGTTTTTCTGCCCAGAGGATAATTCTTGTTACCTCTGACATTGCAGCTCTGTTCTTCGTTCCGCCCTGTCGGTTTATGGAAGCCACCATCGTTACATTGTCCAACTGCACTTGAATGGCTCGATCTCGCAGAAGATGGGCCGCTTGGAAAAGACCGTTGCAGATGGCTCTTAGTTCCAGAATGTTTATTGGAAGGTTGGATTCCAGGCTTGACCACCATCCTTGGAAGGTTTCCCCCCGAGTGACTGCGCCCCAGCCCCGGAGTCTTGCATCCGTGGTTAGAAGGACCCAGTCCTGAATCCCGAACCTGCGGCCCTCCAGAATGTGAGGTAGTTGAAGCCACCAGAGGAGTGAAATCCTGGCTTTCGGCGACAGACGTCTTCTCTGGTGCATGTGTAGATGAGATCCCAACCACTTCTCCAGGAGATCCAGTTGGAAGGGCCGAGCATGAAACCTTCCGTACTGTAGAGCCTCGCAAGAGGCCACCATCTTCCCCAGAAGGCGAATGCACTGATGAACCGAAACCCGGGCTGGCTTCATGACATCCCGGACCATTGTTTGTATCACCAACGCTTTCTTCACTGCCGTGTCGAGGATCATTCCCAGAAAAGACAACCTCCTGGTCGGCTCCAAATGTGATTTTGGAAGATTCAGGATCCAACCGTGTTCTCTGAGCAGATGAGTTGTGAGAACAATGGACTGCAACAACCTCTTCCTGGACGATGCCTTTATAAACAGATTGTCCAGATATGGGATTATGTTCACCCCCGGTCTACGGAGGAGAACCATCATCTCTTCCATCACCTTGGTGAACACCCTCGGTGCTGTGGAGAGGCCAAATGGCAGTGCCTGAAATTGATAGTGACTGTCCAATAGTGCAAATCTGAGATAAGCCTGGTGCGGCGGCCAAATCGGAATCCTTGATATCCAGGGATACCAAAAACTCTCCCTCCTCCAGACCTGAGATCACCACTCTCAGAGACTCCATTTTGAATTTGAACTCCCTCAGATAAGGTTTTAACGATTTCAAGTTCAAAATCGGTCTGACCAAACCATCCGGTGTCGGTACCACAAAAAGGTTTGAACAATAACCCTTGTTTTGCATGTGACGCGGAACTGGGACAATGAGGAGGAGCACCATCATCTCTGCCATCACCTTGGTGAACACCCTCGGTGCTGTGGGGAGGCCGAATGGCAGTGCCTGGAATTGATAGTGACTGTCTAACAGTGCAAATCTGAGATAAGCCTGGTGAGGCGGCCAAATCGGAAATGTGGAGGTACGCATCCTTGATATCCAGGGATACCAGAAACTTTCCCTCCTCCAGACCTGAAATCACTGCTCTGAGAGACTCCATTTTGAATTTGAACACCCTCAGGCAAGGGTTCAACGATTTCAAGTTCAAAATTGGTATGACCGAACCATCCGGTTTCGGTACCACGAAAAGGTTTGAATAATAACCCTTGTTTTGCATATGAGGTGGAACTGGAACAATGACCTGTGACTTTTCCAATTTTAGGATGGCTTCCTGTAGGATAGCCCTGTCTGTCAGCAAAGCTGGCAAGCCTGAATTGAATAATCGGCGAGGCGGGAGTTCTTGAAACTCCAGTCTGTACCCCTGGGACACAATATCCTGTACCCAGGGATCCAGGCCGGAGGACACCCAGACATGACTGAAACGTCTGAGTCTCGCACCCACCAGGCCGTCTTCCAGGCTGTGCGCTCCACCGTCATGCTGAGGATTTTGAGGAACCAGAAGCAGGTTTCTGATCCTGGGAGCCTGCGGGTGCAGGCCTTTTGGATTTTGCACGAGCACCTCTAAAGAAGGTGGCAGGAGGCTTGCACTATTTTGCCTAAGCGGTCCGAAAGGACTTTGACACAGCTGAAGAAAAAGGTTTCTTCGTAGAAGGTGTAGTAGAGGGAAGGAAAGGTGATTTACCCGCGGTTGCCGTGGAAATCCACGCATCCAATGCTTCCCCAAATAGAGCCTGACCTGTGTAGGGTAGGTTCTCCACACTTCTTTTGGATTCCGCGTCTGCAGACCATTGGCGTAGCCAGAGTCCCCTGCGAGCTGATACCGACATGGAAGATATCCGTGCAGTCAGCGTACCCAGGTCCTTCATGGATTCCACCATGAACCCCGCAGAATCCTGTATGTTACGTAAAAACAATTCAATGTCACTTCTATCCATTGTATCCAAATCCTCTAGTAATGTGCCTGACCACTTTACTATGGCTTTAGAAATCCACGCACAGGCAATAGTGGGCCTTAACGCCACTCCTGAAGCAGTGTAAATGGATTTGAGCGTAGTGTCAGTTTTACGATCAGCCGGTTCTTTTAACGCGGTAGATCTAAGGACAGGTAAAACCACCTTTTTAGACAGTCTGGAGACAGATGCGTCCACAATGGGTGGGTTTTCCCATTTTTTCCTATCTTCCTCAGGGAAGGGAAAAGCAACCAGAACCCTTTTTGGGATCTGGAATTTTTTCTCCGGGTTTTCCCAGGATTTTTCAAATATAGCGTTTAATTCTTTAGTAGCAGGGAAGGTTAGCGAGGCTTTCTTATTGTCAGTGAAGTAAGCCTCCTCAACCTGCTCAGGTGTGGTGTCATTAATGTTTAACACATCTCTAATGGCCTCAATCAAGAACTGCACCCCCTTAGCAAGGGATGCCGCGCCCCTCAGCCCGTCCCCATAACCGTCTGCAGTATCAGAGTCGGTATCCGTGTAATCTTGCATAATTTGGGCAAGTGCACGTTTCTATGGGAACATGTTAGGGGATTTTGCAGGAATAGGAACAGATCCTGACCACACCGCCATAGATTTCTTTAACACCTGAGTTTCATTCTCAGTATTAGCTACCCTAGTAGAAGTCTGAGAGATCATTCCTTTGATAGAAGTTAACCACTCAGGCTCAACAATAGTGATCTGAGACAAGGCATTACATTCCTGTGTACATGGAATGGATTCCTCCTGAGAGGAAATCTCTTCTGCAGCATAAGACACAGAGTCCCCAGACATGGCTATGGGGGTAATTCTGAGTTGATCGCAGCAGGAACTTTGTTAGCAGTTGGGCAAAACCATGTGCACTGCAGGGGAGCAGATATAACATGTGCAGAGAGAGTTAGATTTGGGTGTGGTGTGTTCAAGCTGCAATCTAAATTGCAGTGTAAAAATAAAGCAGCCAGTATTTACCCTGCACAGAAACAAAATAACCCACCCAAATCTAACTTTCTCTGCACATGTTATATCTGCCTCCCCTGCAGTGCACATGGTTTTGCCCAACTGCTAACAAAGTTCCTGCTGCAATCAACTCAGAATTACCCCCTATGTGATATTATATAAAAACACACACACACACACACACACACACACACACACACACACACACACACACACACACACACACACACGTCAGCTACAGATTCCCCCCAAGTATGACACAGAGGGACACAGAAATTGGAGCCAACCCACGAACACAGCGCTTCAGAGGTAGCCCAAATAAAACTACCAGCGCTATCTGTGTACATTAATAGGTTACACAGACATTACACAGCCTCCCTCCCCTTCTATAACCCCCTGGTACCACACAGGATAGCTGGAGGTGTTTGGAGGGACAGCTCTCTCTGTCAGCATCTGTGGAATAGGAGCTGCAGGCAGGAAAATGTCGCTGAACGCTGCTGGGTCCGCTCTGAGGAGAAGCTCCGCCCCCTGAACATGGCTCTGCTTCCCGCTCTGGAGTTGTATTATACTGGCCTGAGGTGTGTGCTGGCAGTGATCCAGGGTCCCTGACAGGCTTGCCGACCAGTTTAGGGTGTAGGCGCTGGCTCAGGGCGCCCCTCACAGCGCCACACTAAGTACTGCTGAGCCCCGGAGCGCAGTTAGTACTGCGCTCCCTACCCTGTTGCCGCCATCTTCACACCGGCTACCCGCTTGCTTGGGGGGGCTGGTGACTAACTCGCCACAAACATCTTCTGGCTCTGTTAGGGGTGGTGGCATGCTGCTGGGGTGAGCGGTCGCCTGGGGCGGCTAACGATCTATCCCCTCAGGAGCTCAGTGTCCTGTCAGCGGAGATAGTGGCTCTCACCCCGTAGGGTAGGACACTACTCCCCGTCTAAGTCCCACGAAGCAGGGAGGCTGTTGCCAGCAGCCTCCCTGTGCCTAACTTACTCTTAAAAAAAAATAAAAGTAAGAAGCTCTAGGAGCTCCCCTAGCTGTGACCGGCTCCTCCGGGCACCTTTTCTAAACTGAGTCTGCTAGGAGGGGCATAGAGGGTGGAGCAAGCCCACACTCTCAAACTCTTAAAGTGCCAGTGGCTCCTAGTGGACCCGTCTATACCCCATGGTACTAATGTGGACCCCAGCATCCTCTAGAACGTAAGAGAAATATGACAAACAAGTGTAAAAGTTCTGTCACCAACATTCTGTCCAATAACCAGGCAGTGGAAGAATAAGGTCATTGGTATTACTCATGCTTGGCATAAATAATATTGTAGCCACATAGATAGTAAAATAATCAAGCCCTCCTTTTCAAACCCACAGTAAAGCTTACTTCATTTAGAGAAGGCTCATTTTATTGACACTGTTTTATATATATTTATATTTTTTACAATAGTACCTCCCAATGCTAATCATTGTAACTTACAACTGGACACAATATTTATGAGTAATTAGTGTAATGAGGGTGAGGCAAGCAGGGCAGATGCCCAGGGTGATGGTGTAGGGAGGGCACTCAGGTGGGGGCATGGCTTAGTGGACATTGTGAATTTAAGTACGGATGGAGAGCACATAGGAGTACTGTGATGGCCAGTTACTCCTGGAGTTATGCTCACCCAGACAGGAAGTAATATTGTGCTCATGGGCAGCTTTCTGCATTTCTAATATGACTCCTTCACTACCTGAATGATCATCCGCCACCTCTACTATTCTACTAGCTTCCACTCTCTCAGCAGTATGCAGCTCTTTAAACTTCCTGATTGCGAACACAGCCAATCAATCTGAGGATGGAATGTATCACGTCTCACACATCTTGACCCTTATTGCATGCATAGTAGGGTTTATTAATGTATGCATAAATAATTACGAGTAATTACACTTGGGACAGCTCTTCCAATAAGAGCTGTTACTCACAATGTGAGTGGGGAGACAATGGGGTCTATTCATGAAGCAGTGAAAAGTGTGGAGAAGTGAGCCTGTGGAGAAGTTGCCCATGGCAACTAATCAGCTGCTCTGTATAATTTCATAATATACAAATTATAAATGTTACTGCAATGCTGATTGGTTGCCTTGGGCAACTTCTCCACTGGCTCACTTCTCCACACTTTTTACTGCTTCATGAATAGACCACAATGCATGGGATGGCGGGAGGGAGCAGACACTGGGGGAGAGGATGCGGGGAAGGAGAAGAGACACTGGAAGGGAATGTGGGGAGGGAAAGGAGACATCGATGGAGAGGAGACACTGGGGAGAGGATGCGAAGAGGGAGCAGATGCCAGCAAGAGGATGCACAGGCAGATTTACCGTTAGGCAACGTAGGCACCAGCTTAGGGCCCGGTGAGTTCCAGGGAGCCCGTCCCGGCCGCGGGCGCCAAGTCACCAACGGTGAGGGAGCAGAGCTGGAGAGCGCGAAAGAACTTTTTAAAAATACTTCTGAGCCGGCCAGGCCAGCCCAGCAGCTGCCAATGCTCGCACAGTGATTGTACAGCTGCACACCCACAGTCTAGGTAGTGTGACCCTCCCGCCCCTGCAGTCCTCGTACCATACTGCCTATCAGTATCAGGCATCTCCTGATGCCTGGTGCACCGCACCTGCACTACGCTGCGCCCACCTCCCTTGCCTATGAACAGTGGTGCAAGTATGTGGGTACGCTTGGGTACGGAGTACCCTTAAGAATTTGGCAGCGGGTACTCAGTACCACCTGTCACACACTTTGCCAATGCCACAATTATAATGTGCCACAAAGCAACAAGACCATGGTGCTTGGCAGCATGACGGCTCCACCCACTTTGTCAGGGTTACTGGGAGTGCGACAGTGGCTGTATTTTCCTGTTATAATGGAGGCATTACTATATATTGTTATTAAATTGGGGGCATTACTATATATTTCTATTATACTGGAGGTTTCACTATATATTTCTATTATACTGGAGGTTTCACTATATATTTCTATTATACTGGAGGTATCACTATATATTTCTATTATACTGGAGGCATTACTATATATTGTTATTAAATTGGGGGCATTACTATATATTTCTATTATACTGGAGGTTTCACTATATATTTCTATTATACTGGAGGTATCACTATATATTTCTATTATACTGGAGGCATTACTATATATTTTTAGCCTTGCCTCCAGAATTCCCCAAAAAAGGGGCTGTGTCATGTGCCCCATCACAACACATGACCATACCCATTTTTCGTCACTCAGTACCCATAAGAAAATATTTCTACTTGCACCACTGCCTATGAATGACATCATCTCCTGACGCCCGGCACACCGCACCCGCACTACGCTACGCTCGCCTCCCCCGCCTCACCTGCTATATCCCAGCCGTGATGGGAACCACAGCATAAAATTATAACAACAGGAGGAGGCTAACGGACCTGGGCACAATCTGCAGCACTGCTGGGGGCATTGACCCATGAGGAAGTTGACACTAAGACAGTGTGGTGTCAGCGTACTTTTACTACTTTATTTCCACTCTCATGAACTCCCCCCCCTTCCCCCCTCTCTCTCCTTCTCTCTACCCCCCCCCCCCCGTCTCTCTCCCCTTCTCTTTCTTTCTTTCTTTCTTTCTTTCTTTCTTTCTTTCTTTCTTTCTTTCTTTCTTTCTCCCTCTCCTTCTCTCTTCCGCTCCCTCTCTCTTTCTTTCTCCCTTTCCCTCCCCCTCTCATCCTCTCTCTATCCCTCTCTTTCTCTCTCCCTCCCTCTCTTTCCCTCCGATCCCCCTCTGTCCATCTCCCTCTGTCTCTCTCTTTTTCTCTCCCCCGCCCTCTCTTTCTCTCCGTCCTTCTCTCTTTCTCTCTCCCTCTCTGACTCTCCCTCCGTTCCCCACGCTCTCCTTCTCCCTCTTTAGAGGTGGTCGAGGTGGTGTGTGGGTGGAGGTCAAGGTGGTGCCCTGTGGGTCCCCAGAAATGTCAGTGTGTGGATATAGATATAGATATAGATATAGATATATAGATATATATATATATATATATATATATATAAAGAAGATATAGGGCGGCACTCCAATGGTTTTGTGAAAAAGAAAGCTCACTGAGGCAGCATAGTTATTATCTGATAATAACTATGCTGCCTCAGTGAGCTTTCTTTTTCACAAAACCATTGGAGTGCCGCCCTATATCTTCTTTGTTTGCTGGGCCTTGCAGTGCCACGGGAAGGCACCCTGGTATACAACTACATGCTGTTGGAGTGCCGGTCGTATCCAGAGATATATATATATATATATATAAAACTGTGTTCAGGCAGCACTTCCCATATAGTATTGAAAAGTCCCGGTGCCCTCCTTGAAAATCAGCAGTGCTGGTGGCTCGCACGGGACTGGCATTCAATTCAAATAGCTGGACAAAAAGAGTCTCCTTCACGATCAACGTTTCGGTATTATTAACCTTCGCCAGGATCCTTATGAAGGATAATAATATTGAAACGTTGATCGTGAAGAAGACTCTTGTGTCCAGTTATTTAAAACTAATGCCAGTCCCGTCGTGCGTCCCACCCGCAATGCTAATATATTCCTAGGTTGAGCGATACTATATATGTATATATATATATATATATATATATATATATATATGTATATACAGGTTGAGTATCCCTTATCCAAAATGCTTGGGACCAGAGGTATTTTGGATATGGGATTTTTCCGTATTTTGGAATAATTGCATACCATAATGAGATATCATGGCGATGGGACCTAAATCTAAGCACAGAATGCATTTATGTTTCATATACACTTTATACACACAGCCAGAAGGTAATTTTAGCCAATATTTTTTATTACTTTGTGCATTAAACAAAGTGTGTTTACATTCACACAATTCATTTATGTTTCATATACACCTTATACACACAGCCTGAAGGTCATTTAATACAATATTTTTAATAACTGTGTGTATTAAACAAAGTTTGTGTACATTGAGCCATCAAAAAGCAAAGGTTTCACTATCTCACTCTCACTCAAAAAGTCAATATTTCGGAATATTCCGTATTTGGGATATTTGGATATGGGATACTCAACCTGTATATATATATATATATATATTAGTTCTTAGGAGGCCCCCATGTCTTCAGTACCCCGGGACCCCCAGAGCCTTAATCCAGCTCTGAGCAATAACGTTCCACAATCAATGTGTCTCGGCCGGGTGCGGGGGGAGATGGCTGTACCTTGGCGCAATGTGTTTAATGGCTGTACCTGGCACAATGTGTTTAATGGCTGTACCTGGCACAATGTGTTTAATGGCTGTACCTGGCACAATGTGTATAAGCGGCTCTACCTGGCGTAATGTGTATAATGTGCTGTACTTGGCGTAATGTGTAATAATGGCTATACCTGGCGTAACAGACACTACTTTGCTGTGTAATGTGAGTAACGGACACTACTGTGCAGTGTAATGTGACTAATGGACGCTACTGTGCTATAACTGATAATACTGTGCGGTGTAATGTGTATTAATGATACTACTGTGCGGTGTAATGTGTATAAATGACACTACTGTGCGGTGTAATGTGTATAACTGACGCTACTGTGCGGTGTAATGTGACTAGTGAACACTACATGAATCCACGCCCCTTTATTTTTAATGCATGCCTTAAGTGCGCGCATTTCAGCTCACTACTCAGGGGGTGGCAAGCTGAAATGCTTGAAAAGTGACCCATTCGGGCGCCCAAACTGCACTTTTTGCGATTGCGCCCAGCACTTTTGTAAGGTTTAGCTGCTTTACGCAGCTAAACCACGACCTCTATGGTCGCGATCAGTGCGAAAACCATAAATAATTGAATATCACCCCTGTGATCTACCGTCACTTTAGACGGGAAATCAATTGAACATCGCCCATAGTGTTATGGATTGTTTGAGGAAGGAGGGCCCTTAATCGGTATCTTGCTTAGGACCCCATGAGGTCTAAATCCTCCTCTGGGAGAATGTGGTGAGGGGAGGAGATACTGGGAGAGATGATGCAGAGAGGACGCCGGCAGAGAGGGAGTCAAATGTAATAGGATGCAAGTTTTTGTGCGGGATCACTTGCACAGCTTGATGGTGAGAGTTTGTACCGCAACTCCCAAATATAATAGCCTGTGAATTACAGAGTTATTATTAGAGATGAGCGCCGGAAATTTTTCGGGTTTTGTGTTTTGGTTTTGGGTTCGGTTCCGCGGCCGTGTTTTGGGTTCGACCGCGTTTTGGCAAAACCTCACCGAATTTTTTTTGTCGGATTCAGGTGTGTTTTGGATTCGGGTGTTTTTTTCCAAAAAACCTAAAAAACAGCTTAAATCATAGAATTTGGGGGTCATTTTGATCCCAAAGTATTATTAACCTCAAAAACCATAATTTCCACTCATTTTCAGTCTATTCTGAATACCTCACACCTCACAATATTATTTTTAGTCCTAAAATTTGCACCGAGGTCGCTGGATGACTAAGCTAAGCGACCCTAGTGGCCGACACAAACACCTGGCCCATCTAGGAGTGGCACTGCAGTGTCACGCAGGATGGCCCTTCCAAAAAACACTCCCCAAACAGCACATGACGCAAAGAAAAAAAGAGGCGCAATGAGGTAGCTGTGTGAGTAAGATAAGCGACCCTAGTGGCCGACACAAACACCGGGCCCATCTAGGAGTGGCACTGCAGTGTCACGCAGGTTGGCCCTTCCAAAAAACACTCCCCAAACAGCACATGACGCAAAGAAAAAAAGAGGCGCAATGAGGTAGCTGTGTGAGTAAGATAAGCGACCCTAGTGGCCGACACAAACACCGGGCCCATCTAGGAGTGGCACTGCAGTGTCACGCAGGATGGCCCTTCCAAAAAACACTCCACAAACAGCACATGACGCAAAGAAAAATTAAAGAAAAAAGAGGTGCAAGATGGAATTGTCCTTGGGCCCTCCCACCCACCCTTATGTTGTATAAACAGGACATGCACACTTTAACCAACCCATCATTTCAGTGACAGGGTCTGCCACACGACTGTGACTGAAATGACGGGATGGTTTGGACCCCCACCAAAAAAGAAGCAATTAATCTCTCCTTACACAAACTGGCTCTACAGAGGCAAGATGTCCAGCTCATCATCATCCTCCGATATATCACCGTGTACATCCCCCTCCTCACAGATTATCAATTCGTCCCCACTGGAATCCACCATCTCAGCTCCCTGTGTACTTTGTGGAGGCAATTGCTGCTGGTCAATGTCTCCACGGAGGAATTGATTATAATTCATTTTAATGAACATCATCTTCTCCACATTTTCTGGATGTAACCTCGTACGCCGATTGCTGACAAGGTGAGCGGCGGCACTAAACACTCTTTCGGAGTACACACTTGTGGGAGGGCAACTTAGGTAGAATAAAGCCAGTTTGTGCAAGGGCCTCCAAATTGCCTCTTTTTCCTGCCAGTATAAGTACGGACTGTGTGACGTGCCTACTTGGATGCGGTCACTCATATAATCCTCCACCATTCTTTCAATGGTGAGAGAATCATATGCAGTGACAGTAGACGACATGTCCGTAATCGTTGTCAGGTCCTTCAGTCCGGACCAGATGTCAGCATCAGCAGTCGCTCCAGACTGCCCTGCATCACCGCCAGCGGGTGGGCTCGGAATTCTGAGCCTTTTCCTCGCACCCCCAGTTGCGGGAGAATGTGAAGGAGGAGATGTTGACAGGTCGCGTTCCGTTTGACTTGACAATTTTCTCACCAGCAGGTCTTTCAACCCCAGCAGACTTGTGTCTGCCGGAAAGAGAGATCCAAGGTAGGCTTTAAATCTAGGATCGAGCACGGTGGCCAAAATGTAGTGCTCTGATTTCAACAGATTGACCACCCGTGAATCCTTGTTAAGCGAATTAAGGGCTCCATCCACAAGTCCCACATGCCTAGCGGAATCGCTCCGTGTTAGCTCCTCCTTCAATGTCTCCAGCTTCTTCTGCAAAAGCCTGATGAGGGGAATGACCTGACTCAGGCTGGCAGTGTCTGAACTGACTTCACGTGTGGCAAGTTCAAAGGGCAGCAGAACCTTGCACAACGTTGAAATCATTCTCCACTGCGCTTGAGACAGGTGCATTCCACCTCCTATATCGTGCTCAATTGTATAGGCTTGAATGGCCTTTTGCTGCTCCTCCAACCTCTGAAGCATATAGAGGGTTGAATTCCACCTCGTTACCACTTCTTGCTTCAGATGATGGCAGGGCAGGTTCAGTTGTTTTTGGTGGTGCTCCAGTCTTCTGTACATGGTGCCTGTACGCCGAAAGTGTCCCGCAATTCTTCTGGCCACCGACAGCATCTCTTGCACGCCCCTGTCGTTTTTTAAAAAATTCTGCACCACCAAATTCAAGGTATGTGCAAAACATGGGACGTGCTGGAATTTGCCCATATTTAATGCACACACAATATTGCTGGCGTTGTCCGATGCCACAAATCCACAGGAGAGTCCAATTGGGGTAAGCCATTCCGCGATGATCTTCCTCAGTTGCCGTAAGAGGTTTTCAGCTGTGTGCGTATTCTGGAAACCGGTGATACAAAGCGTAGCCTGCCTAGGAAAGAGTTGGCGTTTGCGAGATGCTGCTACTGGTGCCGCCGCTGCTGTTCTTGCGGCGGGAGTCCATACATCTACCCAGTGGGCTGTCACAGTCATATAGTCCTGACCCTGCCCTGCTCCACTTGTCCACATGTCCGTGGTTAAGTGGACATTGGGTACAGCTGCATTTTTTAGGACACTGGTGACTCTTTTTCTGAGGTCTGTGTACATTTTCGGTATCGCCTGCCTAGAGAAATGGAACCTAGATGGTATTTGGTACCGGGGACACAGTACCTCCAACAAGTCTCTAGTTGGCTCTGCAGTAATGATGGATACTGGAACCACGTTTCTCACCACCCAGGATGCCAAGGCCTCAGTTATCCGCTTTGCAGTAGGATGACTGCTGTGATATTTCATCTTCCTCGCAAAGGACTGTTGGACAGTCAATTGCTTGGTGGAAGTAGTAAAAGTGGTCTTACGACTTCCCCTCTGGGATGACCATCGACTCCCAGCAGCAACAACAGCAGCGCCAGCAGCAGTAGGCGTTACACGCAAGGATGCATCGGAGGAATCCCAGGCAGGAGAGGACTCGTCAGAATTGCCAGTGACATGGCCTGCAGGACTATTGGCATTCCTGGGGAAGGAGGAAATTGACACTGAGGGAGTTGGTGGGGTGGTTTGCGTGAGCTTGGTTACAAGAGGAAGGGATTTACTGGTCAGTGGACTGCTTCCGCTGTCACCCAAAGTTTTTGAACTTGTCACTGACCTATTATGAATGCGCTGCAGGTGACGTATAAGGGAGGATGTTCCGAGGTGGTTAACGTCCTTACCCCTACATATTACAGCTTGACAAAGGCAACACACGGCTTGACACCTGTTGTCCGCATTTCTGTTGAAATACTTCCACACCGAAGAGCTGATTTTTTTGGTATTTTCACCAGGCATGTCAGTGGCCATATTCCTCCCACGGACAACAGTTGTCTCCCCGGGTGCCTGACTTAAACAAACCACCTCACCATCAGAATCCTCCTGGTCAATTTTCTCCCCAGCGCCAGCAACACCCATATCCTCCTCATCCTGGTGTACTTCAACACTGACATCTTCAATCTGACTATCAGGAACTGGACTGCGGGTGCTCCTTCCAGCACTTGCAGGGGGCGTGCAAATGGTGGAAGGCGCATGCTCTTCACGTCCAGTGTTGGGAAGGTCAGGCATCGCAACCGACACAATTGGAGTCGGACTCTCCTTGTGGATTTGGGATTTCGAAGAACGCACAGTTCTTTGCGGTGCTACTGCTTTTGCCAGCTTGAGTCTTTTCATTTTTCTAGCGAGAGGCTGAGTGCTTCCATCCTCATGTGAAGCTGAACCACTAGCCATGAACATAGGCCAGGGCCTCAGCCGTTCCTTGCCACTCCGTGTGGTAAATGGCATATTGGCAAGTTTACGCTTCTCCTCCGACAATTTTATTTTAGGTTTTGGAGTCCTTTTTTTACTGATATTTGATGTTTTGGATTTGACATGCTCTGTACTATGACATTGGGCATCGGCCTTGGCAGACGACGTTGCTGGCATTTCATCGTCTCGGCCATGACTAGTGGCAGCAGCTTCAGCACGAGGTGGAAGTGGATCTTGATCTTTCCCTAATTTTGGAACCTCAACATTTTTGTTCTCCATATTTTAATAGGCACAACTAAAAGGCACCTCAGGTAAACAATGGAGATGGAAGGATACTAGTATACTTATGGATGGACTGCCGAGTGCCGACACAGAGGTAGCTACAGCCGTGGACTACCGTACTGTGTCTGCTGCTAATATAGACTGGATGATAATGATATGAAATCAATATATATATGTATATATAATATCACTAGTACTGCAGCCGGACAGGTAGATATATATTTATTAGGTAATGATGACTGATGACGGACCTGCTGGACACTGTCAGCTCAGCAGCACCGCAGACTGCTACAGTAAGCTACTATAGTAGTATGTATCAAGAAGAAAGAAAAAAAAAAAACCACGGGTAGGTGGTATACAATTATGGATGGACTGCCGAGTGCCGACACAGAGGTAGCTACAGCCGTGGACTACCGTACTGTGTCTGCTGCTAATATAGACTGGATGATAATGATATGAAATCAATATATATATGTATATATAATATCACTAGTACTGCAGCCGGACAGGTAGATATATATTTATTAGGTAATGATGACTGATGACGGACCTGCTGGACACTGTCAGCTCAGCAGCACCGCAGACTGCTACAGTAAGCTACTATAGTAGTATGTATCAAGAAGAAAGAAAAAAAAAAAAAACCACGGGTAGGTGGTATACAATTATGGATGGACTGCCGAGTGCCGACACAGAGGTAGCTACAGCCGTGGACTAACGTACTGTGTCTGCTGCTAATACAGACTGGATGATAATGATATGAAATCAATATATATATGTATATATAATATCACTAGTACTGCAGCCGGACAGGTATATATATTTATTATGTAATGACTGATGACGGACCTGCTGGACACTGTCAGCTCAGCAGCACCGCAGACTGCTACAGTAAGCTACTATAGTAGTATGTATAAAGAAGAAAGAAAAAAAAAAAAAAACACGGGTAGGTGGTATACAATTATAATATTATATATATATTAATTATATACAATTATATATATATATATATATATATATATATATATTAATTAAACTGGTGGTGATTATTAAACTGGTGGTCAGGTCACTGGTCACACTATCAGCAACTTGCAAGTAGTACTCCTAAGCATACAATCACAATATATATTATACTGGTGTGGCACTCTGGCAGCAAAAGTGTGCACTGTACGTTATATGTAGTATGTACTCCTGAGTCCTGAGTCCTGCTCTCAGACTCTAACTGCTCCCCACTGTCAGTTTCTCCCCCACAAGTCAGATAATACAATACAGTCACACTATCTATCACTTCACTTCAGCAAGTACTAGTAGTAGTAGTACTCCTCCTAATGCTCCCCAAAATTACTACTGTGTCTCTCTCTAGTGAGACTGTCTCACTCTCTTCTCGAATCTCTATAAACGGAGAGGACGCCAGCCACGTCCTCTCCCTATGAATCTCAATGCACGTGTGAAAAATGGCGGCGACGCGCGGCTCCTTATATAGAATCCGAGCCTCGCGAGAATCCGACAGCGTGATGATGACGTTCGGGCGCGCTCGGGTTAACCGAGCAAGGCGGGAGGATCCGAGCCTGCTCGGCCCCGTGTAAAAAACCCTGAAGTTCGGGCGGGTTCGGATTCCGAGGAACCGAACCCGCTCATCTCTAGTTATTATTATTATTATTATTATGGCGCCACAAGGGATCCGCAGCACCCAATTACAGAGTACATATGCACGTAATCAAAACAGGAAAAAAGTGACTTACAGTTGAAGACAATATAGGACAAGTACAGGGTAACAAAGCATAACTACACCAGTAGACGACACTGAGAATAGTATCAAGGTGGCCGAAAACTGTAGTATTTGGAAAGTTGAGGATTATTAAAGTAAGAAAGGGATAAGCACAAGAGGGAAGAGGGCCCTGCTCGTAAGAGCTTACAGTCTAAAGGGGAGGAGCAGACAGACAGGGGGGACACAGATGGGGTAGACCGAACAGAGTTTGAGACTATTACATATGTGAGTCCATGCTAGTTTTTTTTTTGTGTGTGAACTGGCACCTTGTAATGCAAGTTTCATTACAAGGCGCGAGTTTGTCAATAGCCTGCACAGATCAATGAGAGGCTTCTCTGTGCAAAAGTGCTGAAATGGTTAAAAAAACAGAAAAAAAAAACAGCAAACCACAGCAAAAGAATTAGATGCAAGTTCAAAACATAATTGTCACCTTACATTTTTTGTTATATTAATGAATAGACCCCAATAAGTGCACATTTTAGTAATAGCCCCCTTAGTGAGCATTTGGGCACTTTGACGTAATGTACTTGTACAGCTACAGTATGTGCAGTAAACATGCAAATTCATCTACAAAGCAAGTATCATTACACAGTCTGGGCCACATTTGGCATGGTTGTTCTTTCTGTATGAGTAATTCACTTGGGTACAGATTTGTCGACATCTATAATTTTGACAATCATAATGTAGACTACACTTTGTAGAAAGGTACTCCATGTCGACATTTCGACATGTTCATGCATGATGTTGACTTAGAATATGTCATTATTGCCATGCCAAAGCAGTGATGTGCGGTGAGGTCAGAGGCTGGGGAGGCACAAATGGTGGAGGCTCTCAGTGCCAGGAGCCTGTCTCACCCCTACACAATTTAACGCTTATGTCCCTGCACTACATCCATACAAACACAGAGAGAACATACATACAGTAACAGACAGGTCACAGCCATCACCCTAGTGTTGTGAGTAAACTGGTGGATACTAACATCTGGGTGAGGTGCCCCCATTGCCCCCTCACCTGCAGAAACTCAGCTGGCCTGGTGCCAGTTATATAGTCAGCAGCACCTGGGGAGGGAGAGCAGGAACATATATGTACACCACGTCTCACTACTGTAGCCACACACACACACCTGTCCCCGCACTCACTACAGATTACACACACACCTGTCCCCGCACTCACTACAGATTACATACACACACACACCTGTCCCTGCACTCACTACAGATTACACACACACACCTGTCCTCGCACTCACTACATATTACATACACACACACCTGTCCGCGCACTCACTACAGATTACACACACACCTGTCCCCGCACTCACTACAGATGCCACATACACACACTAGAGATGAGCGGGTTCGGTTCCTCGGAATCCGAACCCGCCCGAACTTCATGTTTTTTTACACAGGTCCGAGCGACTCGGATCTTCCCGCCTTGCTCGGTTAACCCGAGCGCGCCCGAACGTCATCATCCCGCTGTCGGATTCTCGCGAGACTTGGATTCTATATAAGGAGCCGCGCGTCGCCGCCATTTTCACACGTGCATTGAGATTCATAGGGAGAGGACGTGGCTGGCGTCCTCTCCGTTTATAGAGAAGAGAGTGAGACAGTAGAGAGAGACACAGTAGTAATTTTGGGGAGCATTAGGAGGAGTACTAGTTACTTGCTGAAGTGATAGATAGTGTGACTGTATATTATCTGACTTGTGGGGGAGACACTGACAGTGGGGAGCAGTTAGAGTCTGAGAGCAGGACTCAGGAGTACATATAACGTACAGTGCACACTTTTGCTGCCAGAGTGCCACACTGCCATTGTGACCACACTGTGACCACCAGTATAATATATATTGTGATTGTCTGCTTAGGAGTACTACTTGCAAGTTGCTGATAGTGTGACCAGTGACCTGACCACCAGTCACCACCAGTTTAATATATATATATATATATATATATATATATTGTATATAATATATATATAATATTGTATACCACCTACCCGTGTTTTTTTTTTTTTTTCTTCTTTATACATACTACTATAGTAGCTTACTGTAGCAGTCTGCGGTGCTGCTGAGCTGACTGTGTCCAGCAGGTCCGTCATCAGTCATTACATAATAAATATATATACCTGTCCGGCTGCAGTACTAGTGATATTATATATATATATATATATATATATTGATTTCATCTCATTATCATCCAGTCTATATTAGCAGCAGACACAGTACGGTAGTCCACGGCTGTAGCTACCTCTGTGTCGGCAGTCGCTCGTCCATCCATAATTGTATACCACCTACCCGTGGTTTTTTTTTTTCTTTCTTCTTTATACATACTACTATAGTAGCTTACTGTAGCAGTCTGCGGTGCTGCTGAGCTGACAGTGTCCAGCAGGTCCGTCATCAGTCATTACATAATAAATATATATACCTGTCCGGCTGCAGTACTAGTGATATTTTATATATATATATATATTGATTTCATCTCATTATCATCCAGTCTATATTAGCAGCAGACACAGTACGGTAGTCCACGGCTGTAGCTACCTCTGTGTCGGCAGTCGCTCGTCCATCCATAATTGTATACCACCTACCCGTGGTTTTTTTTTTTTTCTTCTATATACATACTACTATAGTAGCTTACTGTAGCAGTCTGCGGTGCTGCTGAGCTGACAGTGTCCAGCAGGTCCGTCATCAGTCATTACATAATAAATATATATACCTGTCCGGCTGCAGTACTAGTGATATTATATATATATATATTGATTTCATCTCATTATCATCCAGTCTATATTAGCAGCAGACACAGTACGGTAGTCCACGGCTGTAGCTACCTCTGTGTCGGCAGTCGCTCGTCCATCCATAATTGTATACCACCTACCCGTGGTTTTTTTTTTTCTTTCTTCTTTATACATACTACTATAGTAGCTTACTGTAGCAGTCTGCGGTGCTGCTGAGCTGACAGTGTCCAGCAGGTCCGTCATCAGTCATTACATAATAAATATATCTACCTGTCCGGCTGCAGTACTAGTGATATTATATATATATATATTGATTTCATCTCATTATCATCCAGTCTATATTAGCAGCAGACACAGTACGGTAGTCCACGGCTGTAGCTACCTCTGTGTCGGCAGTCGCTCGTCCATCCATAATTGTATACCACCTACCCGTGTTTTTTTTTTCCTTTCTTCTTTATACATACTACTATAGTAGCTTACTGTAGCAGTCTGCGGTGCTGCTGAGCTGACAGTGTCCAGCAGGTCCGTCATCAGTCATTACATAATAAATATATCTACCTGTCCGGCTGCAGTACTAGTGATATTATATATATATATATATATTGATTTCATCTCATTATCATCCAGTCTATATTAGCAGTAGACACAGTACGGTAGTCCACGGCTGTAGCTACCTCTGTGTCGGCAGTCGCTCGTCCATCCATAATTGTATACCACCTACCCGTGGTTTTTTTTTTTTTTTCTTCTTTATACATACTACTATAGTAGCTTACTGTAGCAGTCTGCGGTGCTGCTGAGCTGACAGTGTCCAGCAGGTCCGTCATCAGTCATTACATAATAAATATATCTACCTGTCCGGCTGCAGTACTAGTGATATTATATATATATATATATATTGATTTCATCTCATTATCATACAGTCTATATTAGCAGCAGACACAGTACGGTAGTCCACGGCTGTAGCTACCTCTGTGTCGGCAGTCGCTCGTCCATCCATAATTGTATACCACCTACCCGTGGTTTTTTTCTTTTCTTTCTTCTTTATACATACTACTATAGTAGCTTACTGTAGCAGTCTGCGGTGCTGCTGAGCTGACAGTGTCCAGCAGGTCCGTCATCAGTCATTACATAATAAATATATCTACCTGTCCGGCTGCAGTACTAGTGATATTATATATATATATATTGATTTCATCTCATTATCATCCAGTCTATATTAGCAGCAGACACAGTACGGTAGTCCACGGCTGTAGCTACCTCTGTGTCGGCAGTCGCTCGTCCATCCATAATTGTATACCACCTACCCGTGTTTTTTTTTTTCTTTCTTCTTTATACATACTACTATAGTAGCTTACTGTAGCAGTCTGCGGTGTTGCTGAGCTGACTGTGTCCAGCAGGTCCGTCATCAGTCATTACATAATAAATATATCTACCTGTCCGGCTGCAGTACTAGTGTGATATAATATATATTGATTTCATCTCATTATCATCCAGTCTATATTAGCAGCAGACACAGTACGGTAGTCCACGGCTGTAGCTACCTCTGTGTCGGCAGTCGCTCGTCCATCCATAAGTATACTAGTATCCATCCATCTCCATTGTTTACCTGAGGTGCCTTTTAGTTGTGCCTATTAAAATATGGAGAACAAAAATGTTGAGGTTCCAAAATTAGGGAAAGATCAAGATCCACTTCCACCTCGTGCTGAAGCTGCTGCCACTAGTCATGGCCGAGACGATGAAATGCCAGCAACGTCGTCTGCCAAGGCCGATGCCCAATGTCATAGTACAGAGCATGTAAAATCCAAAACACCAAATATCAGTAAAAAAAGGACTCCAAAATCTAAAATAAAATTGTCGGAGGAGAAGCGTAAACTTGCCAATATGCCATTTACCACACGGAGTGGCAAGGAACGGCTGAGGCCCTGGCCTATGTTCATGGCTAGTGGTTCAGCTTCACATGAGGATGGAAGCACTCAGCCTCTCGCTAGAAAAATGAAAAGACTCAAGCTGGCAAAAGCACCGCAAAGAACTGTGCGTTCTTCGAAATCCCAAATCCACAAGGAGAGCCCAATTGTGTCGGTTGCGATGCCTGACCTTCCCAACACTGGATGTGAAGAGCATGCGCCATCCACCATTTGCACGCCCCCTGCAAGTGCTGGAAGGAGCACCCGCAGTCCAGTTCCTGATAGTCAGATTGAAGATGTCAGTGTTGAAGTACACCAGGATGAGGAGGATATGGGTGTTGCTGGCGCTGGGGAGGAAATTGACAAGGAGGATTCTGATGGTGAGGTGGTTTGTTTAAGTCAGGCACCCGGGGAGACACCTGTTGTCCGTGGGAGGAATACGGCCGTTGACATGCCTGGTGAAAATACCAAAAAAATCAGCTCTTCGGTGTGGAAGTATTTCAACAGAAATGCGGACAACATTTGTCAAGCCGTGTGTTCCCTTTGTCAAGCTGTAATAAGTAGGGGTAAGGACGTTAACCACCTCGGAACATCCTCCCTTATACGTCACCTGCAGCGCATTCATAATAAGTCAGTGACAAGTTCAAAAACTTTGGGTGACAGCGGAAGCAGTCCACTGACCAGTAAATCCCTTCCTCTTGTAACCAAGCTCACGCAAACCACCCCACCAACTCCCTCAGTGTCAATTTCCTCCTTCCCCAGGAATGCCAATAGTCCTGCAGGCCATGTCACTGGCAATTCTGACGATTCCTCTCCTGCCTGGGATTCCTCCGATGCATACTTGCGTGTAACGCCTACTGCTGCTGGCGCTGCTGTTGTTGCTGCTGGGAGTCGATGGTCATCCCAGAGGGGAAATCGTAAGACCACTTTTACTACTTCCACCAAGCAATTGACTGTCCAACAGTCCTTTGCGAGGAAGATGAAATATCACAGCAGTCATCCTGCTGCAAAGCGGATAACTGAGGCCTTGGCATCCTGGGTGGTGAGAAACGTGGTTCCGGTATCCATCATTACTGCAGAGCCAACTAGAGACTTGTTGGAGGTACTGTGTCCCCGGTACCAAATACCATCTAGGTTCCATTTCTCTAGGCAGGCGATACCGAAAATGTACACAGACCTCAGAAAAAGAGTCACCAGTGTCCTAAAAAATGCAGCTGTACCCAATGTCCACTTAACCACGGACATGTGGACAAGTGGAGCAGGGAAGGGTCAGGACTATATGACTGTGACAGCCCACTGGGTAGATGTATGGACTCCCGCCGCAAGAACAGCAGCGGCGGCACCAGTAGCAGCATCTCGCAAACGCCAACTCTTTCCTAGGCAGGCTACGCTTTGTATCACCGGTTTCCAGAATACGCACACAGCTGAAAACCTCTTACGGCAACTGAGGAAGATCATCGCGGAATGGCTTACCCCAATTGGACTCTCCTGTGGATTTGTGGCATCGGACAACGCCAGCAATATTGTGTGTGCATTAAATCTGGGCAAATTCCAGCACGTCCCATGTTTTGCACATACCTTGAATTTGGTGGTGCAGAATTTTTAAAAAAACGACAGGGGCGTGCAAGAGATGCTGTCGGTGGCCAGAAGAATTGCGGGACACTTTCGGCGTACAGGCACCACGTACAGAAGACTGGAGCAACACCAAAAACGCCTGAACCTGCCCTGCCATCATCTGAAGCAAGAAGTGGTAACGAGGTGGAATTCAACCCTATATATGCTTCAGAGGTTGGAGGAGCAGCAAAAGGCCATTCAAGCCTATACAATTGAGCACGATATAGGAGGTGGAATGCACCTGTCTCAAGCGCAGTGGAGAATGATTTCAACGTTGTGCAAGGTTCTGCTGCCCTTTGAACTTGCCACACGTGAAGTCAGTTCAGACACTGCCAGCCTGAGTCAGGTCATTCCCCTCATCAGGCTTTTGCAGAAGAAGCTGGAGACATTGAAGGAGGAGCTAACACGGAGCGATTCCGCTAGGCATGTGGGACTTGTGGATGGAGCCCTTAATTCGCTTAACAAGGATTCACGGGTGGTCAATCTGTTGAAATCAGAGCACTACATTTTGGCCACCATGCTCGATCCTAGATTTAAAACCTACCTTGGATCTCTCTTTCCGGCAGACACAAGTCTGCTGGGGTTCAAAGACCTGCTGGTGAGAAAATTGTCAAGTCAAGCGGAACGCGACCTGTCAACATCTCGTCCTTCACATTCTCCCGCAACTGGGGGTGCGAGGAAAAGGCTCAGAATTCCGAGCCCACCCGCTGGCGGTGATGCAGGGCAGTCTGGAGCGACTGCTGATGCTGACATCTGGTCCGGACTGAAGGACCTGTCAACGATTACGGACATGTCGTCTACTGTCACTGCATATGATTCTCTCCCCATTGAAAGAATGGTGGAGGATTATATGAGTGACCGCATCCAAGTAGGCACGTCACACAGTCCGTACTTATACTGGCAGGAAAAAGAGGCAATTTGGAGGCCCTTGCACAAACTGGCTTTATTCTACCTAAGTTGCCCTCCCACAAGTGTGTACTCCGAAAGAGTGTTTAGTGCCGCCGCTCACCTTGTCAGCAATCGGCGTACGAGGTTACTTCCAGAAAATGTGGAGAAGATGATGTTCATTAAAATGAATTATAATCAATTCCTCCGTGGAGACATTGACCAGCAGCAATTGCCTCCACAAAGTACACAGGGAGCTGAGATGGTGGATTCCAGTGGGGACGAATTGATAATCTGTGAGGAGGGGGATGTACACGGTGATATATCGGAGGATGATGATGAGGTGGACATCTTGCCTCTGTAGAGCCAGTTTGTGCAAGGAGAGATTAATTGCTTCTTTTTTGGTGGGGGTCCAAACCAACCCGTCATTTCAGTCACAGTCGTGTGGCAGACCCTGTCACTGAAATGATGGGTTGGTTAAAGTGTGCATGTCCTGTTTATACAACATAAGGGTGGGTGGGAGGGCCCAAGGACAATTCCATCTTGCACCTCTTTTTTCTTTAATTTTTCTTTGCGTCATGTGCTGTTTGGGGAGTGTTTTTTGGAAGGGCCATCCTGCGTGACACTGCAGTGCCACTCCTAGATGGGCCCGGTGTTTGTGTCGGCCACTAGGGTCGCTTATCTTACTCACACAGCTACCTCATTGCGCCTCTTTTTTTCTTTGCGTCATGTGCTGTTTGGGGAGTGTTTTTTGGAAGGGCCATCCTGCGTGACACTGCAGTGCCACTCCTAGATGGGCCCAGTGTTTGTGTCGGCCACTAGGGTCGCTTAGCTTACTCATACAGCTACCTCATTGCGCCTCTTTTTTTCTTTGCGTCATGTGCTGTTTGGGGAGTGTTTTTTGGAAGGGCCATCCTGCGTGACACTGCAGTGCCACTCCTAGATGGGCCCGGTGTTTGTGCCGGCCACTAGGGTCGCTTAGCTTACTCATACAGCTACCTCATTGCGCCTCTTTTTTTCTTTGCGTCATGTGCTGTTTGGGGAGTGTTTTTTGGAAGGGCCATCCTGCGTGACACTGCAGTGCCACTCCTAGATGGGCCCGGTGTTTGTGTCGGCCACTAGGGTCGCTTATCTTACTCACACAGCTACCTCATTGCGCCTCTTTTTTTCTTTGCGTCATGTGCTGTTTGGGGAGTGTTTTTTGGAAGGGCCATCCTGCGTGACACTGCAGTGCCACTCCTAGATGGGCCCGGTGTTTGTGTCGGCCACTAGGGTCGCTTAGCTTACTCACACAGCTACCTCATTGCGCCTCTTTTTTTCTTTGCGTCATGTGCTGTTTGGGGAGTGTTTTTTGGAAGGGCCATCCTGCGTGACACTGCAGTGCCACTCCTAGATGGGCCCGGTGTTTGTGTCGGCCACTAGGGTCGCTTAGCTTACTCACACAGCTACCTCATTGCGCCTCTTTTTTTCTTTGCGTCATGTGCTGTTTGGGGAGTGTTTTTTGGAAGGGCCATCCTGCGTGACACTGCAGTGCCACTCCTAGATGGGCCCGGTGTTTGTGTCGGCCACTAGGGTCGCTTATCTTACTCACACAGCTACCTCATTGCGCCTCTTTTTTTCTTTGCGTCATGTGCTGTTTGGGGAGTGTTTTTTGGAAGGGCCATCCTGCGTGAAACTGCAGTGCCACTCCTAGATGGGCCCGGTGTTTGTGTCGGCCACTAGGGTCGCTTAGCTTACTCACACAGCTACCTCATTGCGCCTCTTTTTTTCTTTGCGTCATGTGCTGTTTGGGGAGTGTTTTTTGGAAGGGCCATCCTGCGTGACACTGCAGTGCCACTCCTAGATGGGCCCGGTGTTTGTGTCGGCCACTAGGGTCGCTTATCTTACTCACACAGCTACCTCATTGCGCCTCTTTTTTTCTTTGCGTCATGTGCTGTTTGGGGAGTGTTTTTTGGAAGGGCCATCCTGCGTGACACTGCAGTGCCACTCCTAGATGGGCCCGGTGTTTGTGTCGGCCACTAGGGTCGCTTAGCTTACTCACACAGCTACCTCATTGCGCCTCTTTTTTTCTTTGCGTCATGTGCTGTTTGGGGAGTGTTTTTTGGAAGGGCCATCCTGCGTGACACTGCCGTGCCACTCCTAGATGGGCCCGGTGTTTGTGTCGGCCACTAGGGTCGCTTATCTTACTCACACAGCTACCTCATTGCGCCTCTTTTTTTCTTTGCGTCATGTGCTGTTTGGGGAGTGTTTTTTGGAAGGGCCATCCTGCGTGACACTGCAGTGCCACTCCTAGATGGGCCCGGTGTTTGTGTCGGCCACTAGGGTCGCTTAGCTTACTCACACAGCTACCTCATTGCGCCTCTTTTTTTCTTTGCGTCATGTGCTGTTTGGGGAGTGTTTTTTGGAAGGGCCATCCTGCGTGACACTGCAGTGCCACTCCTAGATGGGCCCAGTGTTTGTGTCGGCCACTAGGGTCGCTTAGCTTACTCACACAGCTACCTCATTGCGCCTCTTTTTTTCTTTGCGTCATGTGCTGTTTGGGGAGTGTTTTTTGGAAGGGCCATCCTGCGTGACACTGCAGTGCCACTCCTAGATGGGCCCAGTGTTTGTGTCGGCCACTAGGGTCGCTTAGCTTACTCATACAGCTACCTCATTGCGCCTCTTTTTTTCTTTGCGTCATGTGCTGTTTGGGGAGTGTTTTTTGGAAGGGCCATCCTGCGTGACACTGCAGTGCCACTCCTAGATGGGCCCGGTGTTTGTGTCGGCCACTAGGGTCGCTTAGCTTACTCATACAGCTACCTCATTGCGCCTCTTTTTTTCTTTGCGTCATGTGCTGTTTGGGGAGTGTTTTTTGGAAGGGCCATCCTGCGTGACACTGCAGTGCCACTCCTAGATGGGCCCGGTGTTTGTGTCGGCCACTAGGGTCGCTTATCTTACTCACACAGCTACCTCATTGCGCCTCTTTTTTTCTTTGCGTCATGTGCTGTTTGGGGAGTGTTTTTTGGAAGGGCCATCCTGCGTGACACTGCAGTGCCACTCCTAGATGGGCCCGGTGTTTGTGTCGGCCACTAGGGTCGCTTAGCTTACTCACACAGCTACCTCATTGCGCCTCTTTTTTTCTTTGCGTCATGTGCTGTTTGGGGAGTGTTTTTTGGAAGGGCCATCCTGCGTGACACTGCAGTGCCACTCCTAGATGGGCCCGGTGTTTGTGTCGGCCACTAGGGTCGCTTATCTTACTCACACAGCTACCTCATTGCGCCTCTTTTTTTCTTTGCGTCATGTGCTGTTTGGGGAGTGTTTTTTGGAAGGGCCATCCTGCGTGACACTGCAGTGCCACTCCTAGATGGGCCCGGTGTTTGTGTCGGCCACTAGGGTCGCTTAGCTTACTCACACAGCTACCTCATTGCGCCTCTTTTTTTCTTTGCGTCATGTGCTGTTTGGGGAGTGTTTTTTGGAAGGGCCATCCTGCGTGACACTGCAGTGCCACTCCTAGATGGGCCCGGTGTTTGTGTCGGCCACTAGGGTCGCTTATCTTACTCACACAGCTACCTCATTGCGCCTCTTTTTTTCTTTGCGTCATGTGCTGTTTGGGGAGTGTTTTTTGGAAGGGCCATCCTGCGTGACACTGCAGTGCCACTCCTAGATGGGCCCGGTGTTTGTGTCGGCCACTAGGGTCGCTTAGCTTACTCACACAGCTACCTCATTGCGCCTCTTTTTTTCTTTGCGTCATGTGCTGTTTGGGGAGTGTTTTTTGGAAGGGCCATCCTGCGTGACACTGCAGTGCCACTCCTAGATGGGCCCGGTGTTTGTGTCGGCCACTAGGGTCGCTTAGCTTACTCACACAGCTACCTCATTGCGCCTCTTTTTTTCTTTGCGTCATGTGCTGTTTGGGGAGTGTTTTTTGGAAGGGCCATCCTGCGTGACACTGCAGTGCCACTCCTAGATGGGCCCGGTGTTTGTGTCGGCCACTAGGGTCGCTTATCTTACTCACACAGCTACCTCATTGCGCCTCTTTTTTTCTTTGCGTCATGTGCTGTTTGGGGAGTGTTTTTTGGAAGGGCCATCCTGCGTGACACTGCAGTGCCACTCCTAGATGGGCCCGGTGTTTGTGTCGGCCACTAGGGTCGCTTATCTTACTCACACAGCTACCTCGGTGCAAATTTTAGGACTAAAAATAATATTGTGAGGTGTGAGGTATTCAGAATAGACTGAAAATGAGTGGAAATTATGGTTTTTGAGGTTAATAATACTTTGGGATCAAAATGACCCCCAAATTCTATGATTTAAGCTGTTTTTTAGGGTTTTTTGAAAAAAACACCCGAATCCAAAACACACCCGAATCCGACAAAAAAAATTCGTTGAGGTTTTGCCAAAACGCGGTCGAACCCAAAACACGGCCGCGGAACCGAACCCAAAACCAAAACACAAAACCCGAAAAATTTCAAGTGCACATCTCTAACACACACCTGTCCCCGCACTCACTACAGATTACACACACACACCTGTCCCCGCACTCACTACAGATGCCACATACACACACCTGTCCCCGCACTCACTACAGATGCCACACACACACACACACACACCTGTCCCCGCACTCACTACAGGTGCCACACACGCCTGTCTCAGCACTCACTACAGATGCCACACACGCCTGTCTCAGCACTCACTACAGATGCCACACACACACACACACCTGTCCCCGCACTCACTACAGATGCCACACACACACACACACACACACACACACACACCTGTCCCAGCACTCACTACAGATGCCCCCCCCACACACACACTCACACACAGACTCCTGTCTCCGCACTCACTACAGATGCCACACACACACCTGTCCCCGCACTCACTACAGATGCCCCACACACCTGTCTCAGCACTCACTACAGATGCCACATACACCTGTACCCACACTCACTACAGATGCCACACACACACACATACCTGTCCCGCACTCACTACAGATGCCACACACACACTCACACAGTCATGTCCCCGCACTCACTACAGATGCCACACACACACACACACACACACACACCTGTCCCCGCACTCACTATAAATGCCACACACACACACCTGTCCCCACACTCACTACAGATGCCACACACACACACCTGTCCCCGCACTCACTACAGATGCCACACACGCCTGTCTCAGCACTCACTACAGATGCCACACACACCTGTCTCAGCACTCACTACAGATGCCACACACACACACACACACACACACACACACACCTGTCCCCGCATTCACTACAGATGCCACACACACACCTGTCCCAGCACTCACTACAGATGCCCCCCCCCACACACACACTCAGACACAGAGTCCTGTCCCCGCACTCACTACAGATGCCACAAACATACACACCTGTCCCCGCACTCACTACAAATTACAACCCGCACTCACTACATTTTACATACACACACACCTGTCCCCGCACACACTACAGATGCCGCACACACACACTTGTCCCAACACTCACTACAGATTACAGACAACCTGTCCCCGCACTCACTACAGATGCCACACACAAACACACACCTGTCCCCGCACTCACTACAGATTACACACACACACACCTGTCCCCACACTCACTACAGATGCCACACACACCTGTCCCTGCACTCACTACAGATGCCATACACACACACAGAGTCCTGTCCCCGCACTCACTACAGATGCCACACACACACCTGTCCCCGCACTCACTACAGATGCTACACACACCTGTCTCAGCACTCACTACAGATACCACACACACCTGTCCCTGCACTCACTACAGATGCCACACACACACACCTGTCCCTGCACTTACTACAGATGCCACACGCATACACTCACACACAGAGTCCTGTCCCCACACTCACTATAAATGCCACACGTACACCTGTCCCCGCACTCACTACAGATGCCACACACACCTGTCTCAGCACTCACTACAGATGCCACACACACACATACTCCTGTCCCCGCATTCACTACAGATGCCACACACACACACACACACACCTATCCCAGCACTCACTACAGATGCCACACACACACACTAGAGATGAGCGGGTTCGGTTTCTCTGAATCCGAACCCGCACGAACTTCATGTTTTTTTTCACGGGTCCGAGCGACTCGGATCTTCCCGCCTTGCTCGGTTAACCCGAGCGCGCCCGAACGTCATCATGACGCTGTCGGATTCTCGCGAGACTCGGATTCTATATAAGGAGCCGCGCGTCGCCGCCATTTTCACACGTGCATTGAGATTGATAGGGAGAGGACGTGGCTGGCGTCCTCTCCATTTAGATTAGAAGAGAGAGAGAGAGAGATTGACCTGATTTACTGGAGCTTAGGAGTACTGTAGAACTGTAGAGAGTGCAGAGTTTACTAGTGACTGACCACAGTGACCACCAGACAGTGCAGTTTTATTTAATATATCCGTTCTCTGCCTGAAAAAAACGATACACAGTGACTCAGTCACATACCATATCTGTGTGCACTGCTCAGCCCAGTGTGCTGCATCATCTATGTATATATCTGACTGTGCTCAGCTCACACATCTTATAATTGTGGGGGAGACTGGGGAGCACTGCAGTGCCAGTTATAGGTTATAGCAGGAGCCAGGAGTACATATTATTATTAAAATTAAACAGTGCACACTTTTGCTGCAGGAGTGCCACTGCCAGTGTGACTGACCAGTGACCTGACCACACTGACCACCAGTATAGTTAGTAGTATAGTATACTATATTGTGATTGCCTGAAAAAGTTAAACACTCGTATCTGACTGTGCTCAGCTCACACATCTTATAATTGTGAGGGAGACTGGGGAGCACTGCAGTGCCAGTTATAGGTTATAGCAGGAGCCAGGAGTACATATTATTATTAAAATTAAACAGTGCACACTTTTGCTGCAGGAGTGCCACTGCCAGTGTGACTGACCAGTGACCTGACCACACTGACCACCAGTATAGTTAGTAGTATAGTATACTATATTGTGATTGCCTGAAAAAGTTAAACACTCGTCGTGTGACTTCACTTGTGTGGTGTTTTTTTTTTTATTCTATAAAAAACTCATTCTGCTGACAGACAGTGTCCAGCAGGTCCGTCATTATATAATATATACCTGTCCGGCTGCAGTAGTGATATATATATTTTTTTAATATCATTATTTATCATCCAGTCGCAGCAGACACAGTACGGTAGTTCACGGCTGTAGCTACCTCTGTGTCGGCACTCGGCAGTCCGTCCATAATTGTATACCACCTACCCGTGGTTTTTTTTTCTTTCTTCTTTATACATACATACTACTACTACATCTCTTTATCAACCAGTCTATATTAGCAGCAGACACAGTACAGTACGGTAGTCCACGGCTGTAGCTACCTCTGTGTCGGCACTCGGCAGTCCGTCCATAATTGTATACCACCTACCCGTGGTTTTTTTTTCTTTCTTCTTTATACATACATACTACTACTACTACATCTCTTTATCAACCAGTCTATATTAGCAGCAGACACAGTACAGTACGGTAGTCCACGGCTGTAGCTACCTCTGTGTCGGCACTGGGCAGTCCGTCCATAATTGTATACCACCTACCCGTGGTTTTTTTTTCTTTCTTCTTTATACATACATACTACTACTACATCTCTTTATCAACCAGTCTATATTAGCAGCAGACACAGTACAGTACGGTAGTCCACGGCTGTAGCTACCTCTGTGTCGGCACTGGGCAGTCCGTCCATAATTGTATACCACCTACCCGTGTTTTTTTTTTCTTTCTTCTTTATACATACATACTACTACTACTACATCTCTTTATCAACCAGTCTATATTAGCAGCAGACACAGTACAGTACGGTAGTCCACGGCTGTAGCTACCTCTGTGTCGGCACTGGGCAGTCCGTCCATAATTGTATACCACCTACCCGTGGTTTTTTTTTCTTTCTTCTTTATACATACATACTACTACTACATCTCTTTATCAACCAGTCTATATTAGCAGCAGACACAGTACAGTACGGTAGTCCACGGCTGTAGCTACCTCTGTGTCGGCACTGGGCAGTCCGTCCATAATTGTATACCACCTACCCGTGGTTTTTTTTTCTTTCTTCTTTATACATACATACTACTACTACATCTCTTTATCAACCAGTCTATATTAGCAGCAGACACAGTACAGTACGGTAGTCCACGGCTGTAGCTACCTCTGTGTCGGCACTGGGCAGTCCGTGCATAATTGTATACCACCTACCCGTGGTTTTTTTTCTTTCTTCTTTATACATACATACTACTACTACTACATCTCTTTATCAACCAGTCTATATTAGCAGCAGACACAGTACAGTAAGGTAGTCCACGGCTGTAGCTACCTCTGTGTCGGCACTGGGCAGTCCGTCCATAATTGTATACCACCTACCCGTGGGTTTTTTTTCTTTCTTATTTATACATACATACTACTACTACATCTCTTTATCAACCAGTCTATATTAGCAGCAGACACAGTACAGTACGGTAGTCCACGGCTGTAGCTACCTCTGTGTCGGCACTGGGCAGTCCGTCCATAATTGTATACCACCTACCCGTGGTTTTTTTTTCTTTCTTCTTTATACATACATACTACTACTACATCTCTTTATCAACCAGTCTATATTAGCAGCAGACACAGTACAGTACGGTAGTCCACGGCTGTAGCTACCTCTGTGTCGGCACTCGGCAGTCCATCCATAATTGTATACTAGTATCCATCCATCTCCATTGTTTACCTGAGGTGCCTTTTAGTTGTGCCTATTAAAATATGGAGAACAAAAAGGTTGAGGTTCCAAAATTAGGGAAAGATCAAGATCCACTTCCACCTCGTGCTGAAGCTGCTGCCACTAGTCATGGCCGAGACGATGAAATGCCAGCAACGTCGTCTGCCAAGGCCGATGCCCAATGTCATAGTACAGAGCATGTCAAATCCAAAACACCAAATATCAGTAAAAAAAGGACTCCAAAACCTAAAATAAAATTGTCGGAGGAGAAGCGTAAACTTGCCAATATGCCATTTACCACACGGAGTGGCAAGGAACGGCTGAGGCCCTGGCCTATGTTCATGGCTAGTGGTTCAGCTTCACATGAGGATGGAGGCACTCAGCCTCTCGCTAGAAAAATGAAAAGACTCAAGCTGGCAAAAGCAGTAGCACCGCAAAGAACTGTGCGTTCTTCGAAATCCCAAATCCACAAGGAGAGTCCAATTGTGTCGGTTGCGATGCCTGACCTTCCCAACACTGGACGTGAAGAGCATGCGCCTTCCACCATTTGCACGCCCCCTGCAAGTGCTGGAAGGAGCACCCGCAGTCCAGTTCCTGATAGTCAGATTGAAGATGTCAGTGCTTACCCCAATTGGACTCTCCTGTGGATTTGTGGCATCGGACAACGCCAGCAATATTGTGTGTTTTTTTTTCTTTCTTCTTTATACATACATACTACTACTACTACATCTCTTTATCAACCAGTCTATATTAGCAGCAGACACAGTACAGTACGGTAGTCCACGGCTGTAGCTACCTCTGTGTCGGCACTGGGCAGTCCGTCCATAATTGTATACCACCTACCCGTGGTTTTTTTTTCTTTCTTCTTTATACATACATACTACTACTACATCTCTTTATCAACCAGTCTATATTAGCAGCAGACACAGTACAGTACGGTAGTCCACGGCTGTAGCTACCTCTGTGTCGGCACTGGGCAGTCCGTCCATAATTGTATACCACCTACCCGTGTTTTTTTTTTCTTTCTTCTTTATACATACATACTACTACTACTACATCTCTTTATCAACCAGTCTATATTAGCAGCAGACACAGTACAGTACGGTAGTCCACGGCTGTAGCTACCTCTGTGTCGGCACTGGGCAGTCCGTCCATAATTGTATACCACCTACCCGTGGTTTTTTTTTCTTTCTTCTTTATACATACATACTACTACTACATCTCTTTATCAACCAGTCTATATTAGCAGCAGACACAGTACAGTACGGTAGTCCACGGCTGTAGCTACCTCTGTGTCGGCACTGGGCAGTCCGTCCATAATTGTATACCACCTACCCGTGGTTTTTTTTTCTTTCTTCTTTATACATACATACTACTACTACATCTCTTTATCAACCAGTCTATATTAGCAGCAGACACAGTACAGTACGGTAGTCCACGGCTGTAGCTACCTCTGTGTCGGCACTGGGCAGTCCGTGCATAATTGTATACCACCTACCCGTGGTTTTTTTTCTTTCTTCTTTATACATACATACTACTACTACTACATCTCTTTATCAACCAGTCTATATTAGCAGCAGACACAGTACAGTAAGGTAGTCCACGGCTGTAGCTACCTCTGTGTCGGCACTGGGCAGTCCGTCCATAATTGTATACCACCTACCCGTGGGTTTTTTTTCTTTCTTATTTATACATACATACTACTACTACATCTCTTTATCAACCAGTCTATATTAGCAGCAGACACAGTACAGTACGGTAGTCCACGGCTGTAGCTACCTCTGTGTCGGCACTGGGCAGTCCGTCCATAATTGTATACCACCTACCCGTGGTTTTTTTTTCTTTCTTCTTTATACATACATACTACTACTACATCTCTTTATCAACCAGTCTATATTAGCAGCAGACACAGTACAGTACGGTAGTCCACGGCTGTAGCTACCTCTGTGTCGGCACTCGGCAGTCCATCCATAATTGTATACTAGTATCCATCCATCTCCATTGTTTACCTGAGGTGCCTTTTAGTTGTGCCTATTAAAATATGGAGAACAAAAAGGTTGAGGTTCCAAAATTAGGGAAAGATCAAGATCCACTTCCACCTCGTGCTGAAGCTGCTGCCACTAGTCATGGCCGAGACGATGAAATGCCAGCAACGTCGTCTGCCAAGGCCGATGCCCAATGTCATAGTACAGAGCATGTCAAATCCAAAACACCAAATATCAGTAAAAAAAGGACTCCAAAACCTAAAATAAAATTGTCGGAGGAGAAGCGTAAACTTGCCAATATGCCATTTACCACACGGAGTGGCAAGGAACGGCTGAGGCCCTGGCCTATGTTCATGGCTAGTGGTTCAGCTTCACATGAGGATGGAGGCACTCAGCCTCTCGCTAGAAAAATGAAAAGACTCAAGCTGGCAAAAGCAGTAGCACCGCAAAGAACTGTGCGTTCTTCGAAATCCCAAATCCACAAGGAGAGTCCAATTGTGTCGGTTGCGATGCCTGACCTTCCCAACACTGGACGTGAAGAGCATGCGCCTTCCACCATTTGCACGCCCCCTGCAAGTGCTGGAAGGAGCACCCGCAGTCCAGTTCCTGATAGTCAGATTGAAGATGTCAGTGTTGAAGTACACCAGGATGAGGAGGATATGGGTGTTGCTGGCGCTGGGGAGAAAATTGACCAGGAGGATTCTGATGGTGAGGTGGTTTGTTTAAGTCAGGCACCCGGGGAGACACCTGTTGTCCGTGGGAGGAATAGGGCCGTTGACATGCCTGGTGAAAATACCAAAAAAATCAGCTCTTCAGTGTGGAAGTATTTCACCAGAAATGCGGACAACAGGTGTCAAGCCGTGTGTTCCCTTTGTCAAGCTGTAATAAGTAGGGGTAAGGACGTTAACCACCTCGGAACATCCTCCCTTATACGTCACCTGCAGCGCATTCATAATAAGTCAGTGACAAGTTCAAAAACTTGGGCCGACAGCGGAAGCAGTCCACTGACCAGTAAATCCCTTCCTCTTGTAACCAAGCTCACGCAAACCACCCCACCAACTCCCTCAGTGTCAATTTCCTCCTTCCCCAGGAATGCCAATAGTCCTGCAGGCCATGTCACTGGCAATTCTGACGAGTCCTCTCCTGCCTGGGATTCCTCCGATGCATCCTTGCGTGTAACGCCTACTGCTGCTGGCGCTGCTGTTGTTGCTGCTGGGAGTCGATGGTCATCCCAGAGGGGAAGTCGTAAGCCCACTTGTACTACTTCCAGTAAGCAATTGACTGTCCAACAGTCCTTTGCGAGGAAGATGAAATATCACAGCAGTCATCCTGTTGCAAAGCGGATAACTGAGTCCTTGACAACTATGTTGGTGTTAGACGTGCATCCGGTATCCGCCGTTAGTTCACAGGGAACTAGACAATTTATTGAGGCAGTGTGCCCCCGTTACCAAATACCATCTAGGTTCCACTTCTGTAGGCAGGCGATACCGAGAATGTACACGGACGTCAGAAAAAGACTCACCAGTGTCCTAAAAAATGCAGTTGTACCCAATGTCCACTTAACCACGGACATGTGGACAAGTGGAGCAGGGCAGGGTCAGGACTATATGACTGTGACAGCCCACTGGGTAGATGTATGGACTCCCGCCGCAAGAACAGCAGCGGCGGCACCAGTAGCAGCATCTCGCAAACGCCAACTCTTTCCTAGGCAGGCTACGCTTTGTATCACCGCTTTCCAGAATACGCACACAGCTAAAAACCTCTTTCGGCAACTGAGGAAGATCATCGCAGAATGGCTTACCCCAATTGGACTCTCCTGTGGATTTGTGGCATCGGACAACGCCAGCAATATTGTGTGTGCATTAAATATGGGCAAATTCCAGCACGTCCCATGTTTTGCACATACCTTGAATTTGGTGGTGCAGAATTTTTTAAAAAACGACAGGGGCGTGCAAGAGATGCTGTCGGTGGCCAGAAGAATTGCGGGACACTTTCGGCGTACAGGCACCACGTACAGAAGACTGGAGCACCACCAAAAACTACTGAACCTGCCCTGCCATCATCTGAAGCAAGAAGTGGTAACGAGGTGGAATTCAACCCTCTATATGCTTCAGAGGTTGGAGGAGCAGCAAAAGGCCATTCAAGCCTATACAATTGAGCACGATATAGGAGGTGGAATGCACCTGTCTCAAGTGCAGTGGAGAATGATTTCAACGTTGTGCAAGGTTCTGATGCCCTTTGAACTTGCCACACGTGAAGTCAGTTCAGACACTGCCAGCCTGAGTCAGGTCATTCCCCTCATCAGGCTTTTGCAGAAGAAGCTGGAGGCATTGAAGAAGGAGCTAAAAGGGAGCGATTCCGCTAGGCATGTGGGACTTGTGGATGCAGCCCTTAATTCGCTTAACAAGGATTCACGGGTGGTCAATCTGTTGAAATCAGAGCACTACATTTTGGCCACCGTGCTCGATCCTAGATTTAAAACCTACCTTGGATCTCTCTTTCCGGCAGACACAAGTCTGCTGGGGTGCAAAGACCTGCTGGTGACAAAATTGTCAAGTCAAGCGGAACGCGACCTGTCAACATCTCCTCCTTCACATTCTCCCGCAACTGGGGGTGCGAGGAAAAGGCTCAGAATTCCGAGCCCACCCGCTGGCGGTGATGCAGGGCAGTCTGGAGCGACTGCTGATGCTGACATCTGGTCCGGACTGAAGGACCTGACAACGATTACGGACATGTCGTCTACTGTCACTGCATATGATTCTCTCAACATTGAAAGAATGGTGGAGGATTATATGAGTGACCGCATCCAAGTAGGCACGTCAGACAGTCCGTACTTATACTGGCAGGAAAAAGAGGCAATTTGGAGGCCCTTGCACAAACTGGCTTTATTCTACCTAAGTTGCCCTCCCACAAGTGTGTACTCCGAAAGAGTGTTTAGTGCCGCCGCTCACCTTGTCAGCAATCGGCGTACGAGGTTACATCCAGAAAATGTGGAGAAGATGATGTTCATTAAAATGAATTATAATCAATTCCTCCGCGGAGACATTGACCAGCAGCAATTGCCTCCACAAAGTACACAGGGAGCTGAGATGGTGGATTCCAGTGGGGACGAATTGATAATCTGTGAGGAGGGGGATGTACACGGTGATATATCGGAGGATGATGATGAGGTGGACATCTTGCCTCTGTAGAGCCAGTTTGTGCAAGGAGAGATTAATTGCTTCTTTTTTGGTGGGGGTCCAAACCAACCCGTCATATCAGTCACAGTCGTGTGGCAGACCCTGTCACTGAAATGATGGGTTGGTTAAAGTGTGCATGTCCTGTTTATACAACATAAGGGTGGGTGGGAGGGCCCAAGGACAATTCCATCTTGCACCTCTTTTTTCTTTTATTTTTCATTGCATCATGTGCTGTTTGGGGAGGGTTTTTTGGAAGGGACATCCTGCGTGACACTGCAGTGCCACTCCTAGATGGGCCCGGTGTTTGTGTCTGCCACTAGGGTCGCTAATCTTACTCACACAGCTACCTCATTGCGCCTCTTTTTTTCTTTGCGTCATGTGCTGTTTGGGGAGGGTTTTTTGGAAGGGACATCCTGCGTGACACTGCAGTGCCACTCCTAGATGGGCCAGGTGTTTGTGTCGGGCACTTGGGTCGCTGAGCTTAGTCACACAGCTACCTCATTGCACCTCTTTTTTTCTTTGCGTCATGTGCTGTTTGGGGAGTGTTTTTTGGAAGGGCCATCCTGCGTGACACTGCAGTGCCACTCCTAGATGGGCCAGGTGTTTGTGTCGGCCACTAGGGTCGCTTAGCTTAGTCATCCAGCGACCTCGGTGCAAATTTTAGGACTAAAAATAATATTGTGAGGTGTGAGGTATTCAGAATAGACTGAAAATGAGTGGAAATTATGGTTTTTGAGGTTAATAATAATATGGGATCAAAATGACCCCCAAATTCTATGATTTAAGCTGTTTTTTAGGGTTTTTTTAAAAAAAACACCCGAATCCAAAACACACCCGAATCCGACAAAAAAAATTCGGTGAGGTTTTGCCAAAACGCGGTCGAACCCAAAACACGGCCGCGGAACCGAACCCAAAACCAAAACACAAAACCCAAAAAATTTCAGGCGCTCATCTCTAACACACACACCTGTCTCCGCACTCACTACAGATGCCACACACACACACACACACACTCAGTACAGATGCCACACACACCTGTCCCCGCACTCACTACAGATGGCACACACCTGTCCCAGCACTCACTATAGATGGCACACACACACCTGTCCCCGCACTCACTACAGATGCCACACACACACACACACACTCACACACAGAGTCCTGTCCCTGCACTCACTACAGATGGCACACACAACTGTCCCAGCACTCACTACAGATGACACACACACACACACACACACACACACCTGTCCCAGCACTCACTACAGATGCTACACACACACACACACACACACACACACACACACACACCTGTCCCCACACTCACTACAGATGCCACAAACACACACACACACACACACACACACACCTGTCCTCGCACTCACTACAGTATCACACACACCTTCCCCCCACACTCACTACAGAGGCCCCACAACACACACACACACACACACACACACACACACACACACACGTCCTGTCCCTGTACTCACTACAGATGCCACACACACAGATTCCTGACACACACACACACACACACACACACACACACTCCAGGCACTGGCAGCTACTCACCCCAGTCACTGTGATTGTATTAATACAAAGAAGATGCTTATAAGTTATATCTTTTTTGTGTTATCCCAATCATTTTTGTAGTGAGAAATGTGAGTATGATAGGGATCATGACAGGTGAGGCTCTGCCTCCCCTGACTGCACGTCCCCTGTGCCAAAGATGACGTGTGGACATGTAAACACCTATCTTAACCTAATGCCAACCCTAACCCTAATGCTATCCCTAAGATTTGTATGGTCATTTTAACCATGACGATATGGTGTAGGTGTCGATTTGTAGCATGTCAACATTTTAACTATGTTGACATGCTAATATTCAACACTGTGGTGTTGGCAGAATGACTTCATACATTTTACTTTATGAGTTGGTACCCATAAGTAGGATAGTTCTGCAACTTGTCCACTGTAGGGTATAAATCTCTTGAATGATCTTAAAATGACAAAGTATAATTAGTAACACCAGGAAAGACAAAGGCCTCTTTTTTAGGAACTCATGGAGATTGCAGAGGATAGGATTAGTTGGATGGATGGATGGATGGATGGATGGATGGATGGATGGATGGATGGATGGATGGATGGATGGATGGATGGATGGATGGATGGAGTCTGCTTGTGTAATCCAGTTAATTGGTGGTAGTTTATAAACAGAGAAATAAAAAAATAAAAAAGTAGGCGTACAAAGGATAATGGTGGTCATTCCGAGTTGTTCGCTCGCAAGCTGCTTTTAGCAGCTTTGCACACGCTAAGCCGCCGCCTACTGGGAGTGAATCTTAGCTTATCAAAGTTGCGCACGAAAGATTAGCAAAATTGCGATTAGACACTTCTTAGCAGTTTCTGAGTAGCTTCAAACTTACTCGGCATCTGCGATCAGTCCAGTGCTTGTCGTTTCTGGTTTGACGTCATAAACACACCCAGCGTTCGCCCAGACACTCCTCCGTTTCTCCAGACACTCCCGCGTTTTTCCCAGAAACGGTAGCGTTTTTACACACACTCCCATAAAACGGCCTGTTTCCGCCCAGAAACACCCACTTCCTGTCAATCACACTACGATCACCAGAACGAAGAAAAAACCTCGTAATGCCGTGAGTAAAATACCTAACTGCTTAGCAAATTTACTTGGCGCAGTCGCAGTGCGAACATTGCGCATGCGCAGTTAGCGGAAAATCGCTGCAATGCAAAGAAAAATACAGAGCGAACAACTCGGAATGACCCCCCATGGTCCATCACTAATGCCATGGTGCTCATAAGGGCCCTACACATTGGGGGTCATTCCGAGTTGTTCGCTCGCTAGCAGATTTTAGCAGTATTGCACACGCTAAGCCGCCGCCCTCTGGGAGTGTATCTTAGCATAGCAGAATTGCGCATAGAAAATTGTTAGCAGTTTCTGAGTAGCTCGAGACTTACTCCTACACTGCGATCAGTTCAGGCCATTTCGTTCCTGGTTTGATGTCAGAAACACGCCTTGCGTTCGGCCAGCCACTCCCCCGTTTCTCCAGACACTCCTGCGTTTTATCCTGGCACGCCTGCGTTTTTCCGCACACTCCCAGAAAATGGTCAGTTTCCGCCCAGAAACACCCACTTCCTGTCAATCACTCTCCGATCACTTCAACGATGAAAATTCTTCATTCGGACGTGAGTAAAGTTTTGTGCTAAACTACTTAGCGCATGCGCACTGCGTACCATGCGCATGCGCATTTTTGCCTTAATCGCTCCGTTGCGAAAATCGGCCACGAGCGAAAAATTCGGAATGACCCCCATTGCGCGATCCGTCGCCGAGCTGCCCGATGGCGGATACGGCCGACGGGCGACCCGGCGGCGGGGGGGTCAGTGACGGGGGGAGTGAAGTTTCTTCACTCCCCCCGTCACCCGGCTCTATAGCAGTGCAGCCAAATATGGACGAGATCGACCATATTGGTCTGCATGCACAAGCGACGGGTCACCAGCGATGAACAAGCGCGGGGCCGTGCATCGTTCATCGCTGGTGCCTCCACAATGAAAGATATGAACGGTATCTCGTTCATTATTGAACGAGAACATTCATATCTTTCACTCATATCGCCCAGTGTGTAGGGCCTATTAGTCCTGATCTTGAAACTATGACATTAGGATTCATTGATCTCAATAGTAAGATCCTCATAGAACACTTTACATACCCACACAGTAGATAACACCTCAGCACATGGCCAGCGCTACTATTACTAAACTGCAGCAGCATTTATTGCACACTGCATTGTTAAATAACATATTAGAACAAGGTGTTGTGCTGTGAAATATGCTGCTGGTGTAGTAAGGATTAGGGAGTTTGCAGTTGAATGTTTAAGACTTAAAATTCATCAGCTACTGGACATCTGCAACATTCTTGAAAGAGTCAGCCCTTGATAAATTACAACCATCTTTTAATAACAAAACAAGAATGTGACATCATCAATATTCCTGTATCTAAACTGAGTCATTTGACTGGTAATGGGAAAGTTAGTTCACAGAGGTTCTAAGGCGGTCATTCAGATCTGATCGCTGGGCTGCGTTTTTTACTGTCCTGCGTTCAGTGGGAGTGTATTGTCGCCGTGCAAGTGTGCGATGCTATGTGTACACCGAGCTGCTAAAATTGTGTGTGCGCAGTCTGTGCACAGCCCAGGACTTACTCTTCCGATAGAATCTGGCTGATCAGGGCTGGAGCTGACGTCAGACACCCTCCCTGAAAATGCTTGGGAACGCCTGCATTTTTCCGGACACTCCCTATAAATGCTCAGTTGCCACCCACAAATTGCCTCCTCCTGTCAATCACCTTGCAAACGCCTGTGCAAACAGACTTTCTTACCATTCCGTTGCTGACCGGTGATACCCGTTGTTGTTGTCCGATGTGCGTGCGCATTAGCGGTGCATACGCATGCGCTGTTATAACGCACAGCAGTGATCCGATCTGAATGACCTCCCAAGACAAGGATGCCCTACCTAGTAGAAGGGAACTGTGGCTTCTCCGCACTTGTAATACGTAATACTAATTTAGAATAGGTTTATTCTATTAAATGGCACCCAGACGATTGAAATTAGAGCAAAATAACTATCTACTAAGCTAAGAATCTACATCTGGCCCTCAGCAACATGCAACTTCAAAGCATTTTTTTCTGTTATTAAAAAGGCCAGCTGTGTATTTAAACTTAATTTTCCCCATAAAGTAGTGATCTATCAAGAGTAATGAATGCTCAGTACAGCAGTGACTGGTGCTTCAGCATACACGGCTGTACACATAGACCCACGGAACTGGTAAAAGCATGGTGCAAATTAGAACAATTTGTTTGTAAGGTAGACAAATAAAGATATACAGTATATGGCAGTCATACAAATACTTAAGGGATAGAGGAAGGAAATATTAATCAAAGAAGAAATAATGTTAAAAGACGCATAACACAGGCACAGAACAGAGGCAGCAAGAAAAATGTAACAAATTTACAAATCAATGTAATACAAAAAGATTAAACCCCCAGAGCGGCTGCAGTTCATATAAAGTCCAGAGTAAGCAAGTGATTTAGGTGTGCTTGTCGCCATGTGCTTTCAATTTTCAGTTATTTCCTCTGTTTTTATTATAGAGTTGTTCATACAAAGTATCATCACAGAGTCCAGCAGATCCTTTCTAGGTCAGGACATACAGCAGGATGCTGCAGTCCTGTGGACCTCAGTGTGCTGGAGAATGTTACAGACATACTTTATGACATCATTTTATTAATCCATCTGGACTTCAGAGGTTTACAAAACATATAATAACCCCATAAATAAGCTGCACACCATTATTTAAGACAGTCAATGTACAATCATAATGTGAAGATAAATGCAACAGAAAAATAGTTGAGAGTTTTAGGAACCTCATACTGTAGGTCTCATGCTCAGTCATTTGCACAAAAATAGGATTTTAATACCTACCGGTAAATCCTTTTCTCTTAGTCCGTAGAGTATGCTGTGGGTCACCATTAGAACCATGGGGTATAGACGGGATCCGCAGGAGACATGGGCACTTTAAGACTTTGAAAGGGTGTGAACTGGCTCCTCCCTCTATGCCCCTCCTCCAGACTCCAGTTATAGGAACTGTGCCCAGGGAGACGGACATTTCGAGGAAAGGATTTATTGTTAAACTAAGGTGAGATTCATACCAGCTCACACCTCAAGCATGCCACACAACATGGCATTCAACAGAACACAGGCCAACGGCATGAACAAAAACAGCAACATGCTGACAATAACGTAACACAACATGCATGTAACCACAACTAATAACTGCAGATACAGTACGCACTGGGACGGGCGCCCAGCATCCTCTACGGACTAAGAGAAAAGGATTTACCGGTAGGTATTAAAATCCTATTTTCTCATACATCCTAGAGGATTCTGGGGTCACCATTAGAACCATGGGGTTATACAAATGCTCTAAAATGGGCGGGAGAGTTCGGATGACTCTGCAGCACCAATTGACCGAACTTAAGGTCCTCATCGGCCAATGTGTCAAACTTGTAGAACTTTGCAAATGTGTTTGACCCCGACCAAGTAGCTGCTCGGCAAAGTTACCATGCCGAGACCCCCCGGGCAGCCGCCCAGGATGAGCCCACCTTCCTAGTGGAATGGGCCTTCACCGATTCCGGTAACGGCAATCCAGCCGTGGAATGAGCCTGCTGAATCATGTTACAGATCCAGTGTGTGCAATGGTCTGCTTGGAAGCAGGACACCCAACCTTGTTGGGCGCATACAGGACAAACAGAACCTCTGTTTTCGTAATCTGAGCCGTTCTGGCGACATAAATCTTCAAAGTTCTGACCACATCCAGAGATTTTGACTCAGCGAAGGCGTCAGTAGCCACAGGCACCACAATAGGTTGGTTCATGTGGAAAGAGGAAACCACCTTCGGTAGAAATTGTTGACGTGTCCTCAATTCAGCTCTATCTTCATGGAAGATCAAATAAGGGCTCTTGTGAGACAAGACCGCTAACTCAGACACCCGCCTTGCAGATGTCAAGGCCAACAGGATGACCACTTTCCAAGTGAGGAATTTCAACTCCACCTTCCGTAAAGGTTCAAACCAATGTGATTGAAGGAACTGCAACACCACATTAAAGTCCCATGGTGCCACTGGAGGCACAAATGGAGGTTGGATGTGCAACCTGCCTTTCACGAAAGTATGAACTTCTGGAAGGGAGGCCAATTGTTTCTGAAAGAAAACCGATAAGGCTGAAATCTGTACCTTAATTGAGCCCAATTTTAGGCCCTTATTCACACCTGGTTGTAGAAAATGGAGAAAACGTCCTAGCTGAAACTCTTCCGTAGGAGCCTTCATGGATTCACACCAAGAAACATATTTTCTCCAAATACGGTCGTAATGTTTAGACGTTACCCCTTTCCTGGCCTGAATAAGTGTGGGAATGACTTCACTGGGAATACCCTTACGGGCTAGGATTTTGCGCTCAACCGCCATGCCATCAAACGTAGCCGCGGTAAGTCCTGATACACGCATGGCCCCTGTTGTAACAGGTCCTCGCGCAGAGGAAGAGGCCAGGGATTTCCTATGAGTAATTCTTGAAGATCTGGATACCAAGCCCTCCTTGGCCAGTCTGGGACAATGAGGATCGCCCGGATCTTTGTTCTTCTTATGATCTTTAGAACCTTTGGAATGAGAGGAAGCGGAGGGAATACATACACCGACTGAAACACCCACGGTGTCACCAGTGCATCCACTCCTGGAATGAAGATCGCTGACAGAGCTTGTATGCTTTTCCGTCCAGCGTAAAATCCTTGTGGCTTCTGCCATCGCCGCTCTGCTTTTCGTTCCGCCCTGACGGTTTATGTGCGCTACTGCTGTTATATTGTCCGACTGGATCAGTACAGGTAGATCTCGAAGAAGATGTTCCGCTTGCAGAAGGCCGTTGTAAACGGCCCTTAACTCCAGAACATTTATGTGGAGACAAGTTTCCTGACTTGACCATCTTCCTTGGAAGTTTTCTCCCAGCGTGACTGCCCCCCAGCCTCGGAGGCTTGCATCCGTGGTCACTAGGATCCAGTCCTGTATCCCGAACCTGCGCCCCTCTAGGAGGTTAGAGCTGTGCAGCCACCACAGGAGTGATACCCTGGTTTTGGAAGACAGGATTATCCTCCGCTGCATGTGTAGGTGGGACCCGGACCATTTGTCCAACAGGTCCAACTGGAACACTCTGGCATGGAACCTGCCAAACTGAATGGCCTCGTAGGTCGCAACCATCTTCCCCAGCAACCGAATGCAATGATGGATCGACACTCTTGCTGGCTTTAGAATATGTTTGACCAGACTCTGAAGTTCCAGAGCCTTTTCCACTGGAAGAAAGACTCTCTGTAGTTCTGTGTCCAATATCATTCAAAAAAATGACAACTGCGTCGTCGGAATCAACTGTGATTTCGGCAAGTTTAGGAGCCAACCATGTTGCTGAAGGACTGTCAGGGAGAGTGCAACTTTTTGTACCAACTGATCCCTGGATCTCGCTTTTATCAGGAGATCGTCCAAGTATGGGATAATCATGACTCCTTGCTTGCGAAGGAGAACCATCATCTCCGCCATCACTTTGGTGAAAATACTCGGAGCCGTGGACAGACCAAACGGCAAGGTTTGAAATTGGTAATGACAATCCTGAATTGCAAACCTCAGGTAAGCCTGATGCGGAGGATAAATGGGAACATGTAAGTAGGCATCCTTTATGTCCACCGACACCATAAAATCCCCTTCCTCCAGACTGGAGATCACTGCTCGGAGAGACTCCATCTTGAATTTTAATTTCTTTAGGTAGAAATTTAGGGATTTCAGGTTTAGGATTGGTCTGACTGAGCCGTCCGGCTTCGGGACCACAAACAGGCTCGAATAAAAGCCTTCTCCCTTGTTAACTGCCTAGGGCGCCGCCCTCCCCCCCACCCCACCCCCGCGCGCCCTGCACCCTGTAGTGCTGTGTATATGTGGGAGCTTGGCGCACAGCGTCCGCACGCTGTGCGGTACCTCAGAGAAATGCCGTCACTGAAGTCTTCTTTTCTTCAGCTACTCACCTGTCTTATGACTTCTGGCTCTGTAAGGGGGTCATGGCAGGCTGCGGGAGTGAGCATCTAGGCATACCCAGCGATCAGCACCCTCAGGAGCTAATGGTGTCCTGTAGCCAGAAGCAGAGCCCTTGAACTCACTGGAAGAGGGTCATACTTCTCTCCCCTAAGTCCCATGAAGCAGGGAAACTGTTGCCAGCAGTCTCCCTGAACAAAAAAAACCTAACAAAAAGTATTTTTTTAAAGAAACTCAGTAGAGCTCCCTGTAGTGCGTCCAGTCTCACTGGGCACAATTCTAAAACTGGAGTCTGGAGGAGGGGCATAGAGGGAGAAGCCAGTTCACACCCTTTCAAAGTCTTAAAGTGCCCATGTCTCCTGTGGATCCTGACTATACCCCATGGTTCTAATGGTGACCCCAGCATCCTCTAGGACGTATGATAAATGTTTTTTTTTCTTTTTATTAGAGGTGTTTGATATAGTTTCACCATAAGATCTCAAACTTTACACCTTGCCCATATCCTGCCATGTATGGCACGGCTTGGACTTCTTTAATATACCACTTTATACATATTCTATTATGGCAAACAAAAATGCTAAAATTTATCCACTCGCTACTTGTAGAAAAAAGCTTAGGCATGCTATGCATGGAGTGCCAAACTGAGCAAAATAGAAAAGCTGTTCAGTATGTGGACACATCCGTATATTCAAGAAAGGTGAAGAGGAGTGAACATGTTCTTGGTTAGGTGTTTTACTCTTACGTCCTAGAGAATGCTGGGGTCCACATTAGTACCATGGGGTGTAGACGGGTCCACCAGGAGCCATTGGCACTTTAAGAGTTTTAGAGGGCTGGCTCCTCCCTCTATGCCCCTCCTACCAGACTCAGTTTAGAAAATGTGCCCGGAGGAGCCGGTCACAGTTAGGGGAGCTCTCCTGAGCTTTTCTAGTTAAAGTTATTTTTTAGAGTTTGTTTTTTTACAGGAGGCTGTTGGCAACAGCCTGCCTGCAGCGAGGGACTAAGGGGGGGGAGCAGTGTCCACCCTGCGGGGTCTGAGCCACTGACTCCGCTGACTGGACACTGAGCTCCAGAGGGGTCGGATAGGTCTCCGCCACAAGGGACAGCTCACCCCAGCAGCATGCCGCCAACCCCTTACAGACGCTGAAGAAGTGGTGAGTTAGAAGTGGTGAGCTAGCAAGCGGGGGGCCGGCAGCGAGGTCCAGAGGCACATAGTGCGGCGCTGTGAGGGGCGCCCTGGGCCAGTGCTTACCCCCACACTGGTCAGCAAGCCTGTCGGGGTCCGCGGATCTCAGCCAGCAATTTTCCTCAGGCCAGTATAAAAATTTGAAGAGAGGGAAGACAGCGCCATTAAGGGGGCGGAGCTTCTCCTCAGAGCGCCATTTTCCTGCCTGCACAGCGCTGGATGGAAGATCAGGTCCCTCCACAGCAGCTCCATCTGACTATACACGGTACCAGGGGGTTGTAGAAGGGAAGGGATGCTGTAAAACGACTGTGTCTCCTATTAAGGGACACAGTCTGCACTGGTAAGGGGTTGCCTTTTACTAAAAGCGCTGTATTGTGGGTTGGCTCCGATCTCTGTGTCTCTCTTGCCTTTCTTGGGGGGGGGGGGACTCTGTCTGCCCCCACCTGTGTGTGTGTGGAGTGTTTGGTGGTCTCCTTTAGCTATGTCCAGAGACACTGTGTCATATGCTGCAGAGGATTTATCCTCCCCGGGTGATCCCATTCCATGTAATCAGGTTAGCACGGGTTTAGCACAGATTCCAGCAAGGGAACCAGAGTGGTTTTCCTCTATCAAAACTTGGATTTCTCAGATTTCTGACAGGGTTACTAGTAATGAATCTGCAACCCAGGTATTACAGAGCTCTATTGCTGTATGGCCTGCGTCTGGTACCTCAGGACAACCCGCTATATACCCCCACAAATGTGCGCTTGTGCATTTCACACAAGACGACACGGATACCGATTCTGACACGACAGACGGTGATGGGGATGTGTTGCGGGGGTCCGCGTCTCTTGCAAGGGGGTGCAATTATTGATAGAGGCTATCAGGGATGTGTTAAATGTTAATGATACCACACCTGAGCAGGTTGAGGAGGCTTTTTTCACTGAAAATAAAAAAGCCCCGCTAACCTTCCCTGCGTCAAAGGAGTTGAATGCTATATTTGAAAAAGCATGGGAAAATCCTGAGAAGAGGTTCCAGATCCCTAAAAGGGTTCAGGTGGCTTTTCCTTTCCCTGAGGAGGATAAGAAAAAGTGGGAAAACCCTCCGATTGTTGACGCATCTGTGTCCAGACTCTCAAAAAAGGTGGTTTTGCCTGTTCCAGGATCTACCATCTTAAAGGAGCCGGCAGATAGAAAAATTGATAACACGCTTAAATCAATGTACACTGCTTCTGGGGCAATATTACGTCCCACTATTGCTAGTGCATGGATTGCAAAAGCAATAGTAAAGTGGTCGGCTACCGTGCTTGAGGATTTCGATACGATGTATAGGGATGACGTTGCATTGTATTTACGCAATATACATGATTCTGCAGGTTTTATGGTAGAATCCATGAAAGACCTGGGTTCCATGGTTGTGGGAATTTCTTCCATGTCTGTTTCACCTTGTCGGGGACTTTGGCTGCGCCAGTGGTCGGCCGACACGGAATCCAGAAGGAGTGTGGAGTCCCTGCCCTATACAGGTCAGGCTCTCTTTGGGGAAGCTCTTGACGCGTGGATATCCACCGCTACAGCGGGTAAGTCTCCGTTTCTTCCATCAGCAGCACCTGCTCCGAAGAAATCCTTCTCTTCAGCTGCACCGCAGTCCTTTCGGCCTAACAAGCCTAGAAAGGCCAGAACATCCAATACCTTCTTTAGGGGAGGTTGGATTAAGTCCAAGATACCTGCTGCTGCAGGTTCCCAGGAACAAAAGCCTGCTTTGAGAACGCCAAAGTCTTCTGCGTGACGGTGGACTGCACGCCCCGGTGGTGGGGCCAGTGGGAGCGAGACTCAGAATCTTCAGTCATGTCTGGGTATCGTCCGGCCTGGATCCCTGGGTGGTAGATATTGTGTCTCAGGGATACAGGCTGGAATTTCAAAGTCTCCCTCCTCATCGCTTTTTCAAGTCAGGCTTACCATCTCTGTTGGAGGACAGCACAGTATTACAAGACGCTGTCCAAAAGCTGGTGGAGGCACAGGTTATTGTGCCAGTGCCACCTCACATGCTGACCAAAGGTTACTATTCGAACCTTTTCGTGGTACCGAAACCGGATGTTTGGTCAGGCCCATTCTGAACCTAAAATCATTGAACCCCTTTCTAAAGGAGTTCAAGTTCAAGATGGAGTTTCTCAGGGCGGTGATATCAGGTCTGGAAGAGGGGGAATTCCTGGTATCACTGGATATCAAGGATGCGTACCTCCACATTCCGATCTGGCTGCCGCATCAGGCTTATCTCCGCTTCGCACTGCAGGACTGTCATTTCCAGTTCCAGGCCCTACCGTTCGGCCTCTCCACAGCACCGAGGGTGTTTACCAAGGTGATGGCGGAAATGATGATTCTCTTTCGCAAGCAGGGGGTGAACCTCATTCCATATCTGGATGATCTGCTGATAAAGGCATCGTCCAAGGAGAAGCTTCTGCAGTCCATTGTTCTCACAACACGACTGCTCTAGAGTCACAGTTGGATTCTGAATCTTCTGAAGTCACATTTGGAACCAACCCGAAGGATGTCATTTCTGGGATTGATCCTGGATACGGAAGTGCAGAGGGTGTTTCTTCCGCAGGATACAAGCTATGGTCCGGGATGTCCTGAAGCCACCCCGGGTGTCGGTTCATCAATGCATTCGCCTACTAGGAAAGATGGTGGCCTCTTACCAGGCTCTCCAGTACGGGAGGTTCCACGCTCGTACCTTCCAACTGGATCTCCTGGACAAGTGGTCGGGATCTCACCTCCACATGCACCAGAGAATTCGTCTGTCGCCAAAGGCAAGGATTTCACTCCTCTGATGGCTCCAGTTACCTCACCTTCTGGAGGGCCGCAGGTTCGGGATTCAGGACTGGGTCCTTCTAACCATGGATGCGAGCCTTCGGGGCTGGGGAGCAGTCACTCAAGGAGTAACACTCCAAGGACGGTGGTCAAGCCTGGAAGCCGGCCTGCCCATCAACATCCTGAAACTAAGAGCCGTCTATAAAGGTCTTCTTCAGGAGGCCCCTCTTCTGAGAAATCGGGCCATTCAAGTGCAGTCGGACAACGTAACAACAGTGGCTTACATAAACCGAAAAGGCGGAACGAAGAGCAGAGCGGCAATGTCAGAGGTCACAAGAATACTCCTCTGGTCAGAAAAACACGCATTAACGCTGTCAGCCATCTTCATTCCGGGAGTAGACAACTGGGAAGCAGACTTCCTGAGCAGACACGATCTCCATCCAGGAGAGTGGGGACTCCATCTGGAGGTATTCAGGGAAATAACAGATCTTTGGGGCTTACCTCAAATAGGGCTTGGTACGCGGACCTTCTGAATCTACCGCAAGAAGAGCTGAGGCCTCTTCCTCTTCAGGAGGACCTGCTGCAGCAGGGGCCGTTCGCCTATCAAGACTTACCGCAGCTACGTTTGACAGCATGGAAGTTGAGCGCATGATTCTTGCTCGGAAGGGCATTCCAAAAAAGGTTATTCCTACCCTCATACAGGCTAGGAAAGGGGTAATGTCTAAACATTACCATCGTATTTGGAAGAAATATGTCTCTTGGTGTGAGTCCAAGAAGTTTCCTACGGTGGAGTTTCAAGTGGAACGTTTCCTCTTCTTTCTGCAAGCAGGAGTGGATATGGGTCTGCGTTTGGGATCTGTAAAGGTCCAGATTTCAGCCCTATCCTTTTTCTTTCAGAATCAATTGGCTGCCCTCCCTGAGGTTCAGAACTTTTTGTAGGGAGTTCTGCATATCCAACTTCCCTTTGTACCGCCTACGGCACCTTGGGACCTTAACGTGGTGTTGCAGTTCCTGCAGTTGGATTGGTTTGAACCTCTACAGGAGGTAGAGGTCAAATTTCTTACGTGGAAGGCGGTCACGTTGTTGGCCAGTGGCGTAACTACTGCCCCCGCAGTCCTCGTGGTGGCTTGGGGGCGAGGGGCTGCGGGGGCGCCACTGATTTAGTGCAGACTGACATGCGGACGAGCGTCCGCATGTCAGTCTGCGGTCTCCTCTCCCTCCGCTGCTGTTAGGAGGGACACGGAGGGCACAGTGCGCGCCTCTCCTGTGTCCCTCCTGGGTCTCCGGCGGCCGCGGGTCTAATAAAGGAAGTGCCGTTCGTGAGCACTTCCTTTATTACAGTGACCCGCGGCCGCCGGAGACCCAGGAGGGACACAGGGAGGTGTGCACTGTGCCCTCCGTGTCCCTCCTAACAGCAGGGGAGCGGCGGCGGAGGAAGGGGGGGAACGACGCACTGAGGGGGCATATCTGGCACTGGGGGGGATATATAGCACTGGGGACATATGTGGGAAGGGGGGGAGAATATCTGGCACTGGGGACATATATGGCACTGGGGGGAATATCTGGCACTGGGGGGGGATATATGGCACTGGGGGGAATATCTGGCACTGGGGGCATATTTGGCACAGGGGGGGGGAGATAATATCTGGCACTGGGGACATATATGGCACTGGGGGGAATATCTGGCACTGGGGGCATATATGGCACTGGGGGGGAATATCTGGCACTGGGGGCATATATGGCACTGGGGGGGGATATCTGGCACTGGGGGCATATGTGGCACTGGGGGGGGAATATCTGGCACTGGGGGCATATATGGCACTGGGGGGGGATATCTGGCACTGGGGGCATATGTGGCACTGTGGGGGAATATCTGGCACTGGGGGCATATGTGGCACTGGGGGGGTATATGTGTACCTGGCACATGGGGGGGGCTATATTTGGCACTGGGGGCATGTGAGTACCTGGCACCGTGGGGGAATATCTGGCACTGGGAGCACAGCCCTAGCAACAAGGACTACCTCCAAGCAACGAGCATGACACCCAGTGCATGAAACCCCTGGCAACGAGCATGACACCCAGTGCATGAAACCCCTGGCAACGAGCATGACACCCAGTGCATGAAACCCCTGGCAACGAGCATGACACCCAGTGCATGAAACACCTGGCAACGAGCATGACACCCAGTGCATGAAACCCCTGGCAACGAGCATGACACCCCGAGCATGAAAACCCCTGGCACCATGCATGGAACCAAGAGCATGAAACACCTGGCAACGAGCATGACACCCAGTGCATGAAACCCCTGACAACGAGCAGGTAATTGAAAAGTAATTAGAAGCCTTACTGTAGGACTTAATGTGTAATGGGCATTACGGTGTGTGGCATAATGTATCACGGACATTGCGATGTGTGTCATAATGTGTCACAGGCATTACGGTGTATGGTATACTATATCGCGGGCATTGTGATATGTGGTATAATGTCTCAGGGTCATTGCAGTGTGTGGCATAATGTATCACGGACATTGCGGTGTGTGTCATAATGTGTCAGGCATTAAGGTGTGTGGTATACTATATCACGGGCATTGTGGTATGTGGTATAATGTCTCAGGGTCATTGCAGTGTGGCATAATATATAACGGGCATTGCGGTGTGTGGCATATGGTATAACGGGCATTGCGATATGTGTCACAGGCATTACGGTGTATGGTATACTATATCACGGGCATTGTGGTATAATGTCTCAAGGTCATTGCAGTGTGTGGCATAATGTGTCACAGGCATTGTATGTGCTATAATGTATCGGGCATTGCAGTGTGTGGTATAATGTCTCAAGGTCATTGCAGTGTGTGGCATAATGTGTCACAGCCATTGTATGTGCTATAATGTATCGGGCATTGCAGTGTGTGGTATAATGTATCACGGACATTGCAGTGTGTGTCATAATGTGTCACAGACATTGTATGTGCTATAATGTATCAGGGGCATTGCAGTGTGTAGCATAATGTATAACGGGCATTGTGATTCCTGTCATAATGTGTCACAGGCATTATGGTGTGTGGCATAATGTGTCGGGGGCATTATGGTGTGTGCATACTGTGTCATGTGCATTATTGTGTGTGGCATAACGACTAAGGGCCATTGCAGTACGTGGCATAATGTATACTGGGCATTACTATAAGGAGGAAAAATGACAAATAATGTAAGGGGCATGAATCAGGATTATTTTTCTTTCCTGTGGTGGCCAACGTCTGGGCGTGCAGGTTGCAAAACTGGGGTATAAGGTAGTCTTTTCCTGCAATGCCACGCCCAATCCAATGAAGCCACGCCCATTCCAAGGAAGCCACACACCCCATTTTGCGGCGCGCGCATATTTAGCCCTTTATTGCTCCCAATTATTGGGGGGGGGGGGGGGCGCCGAAGAATTTTTTGGCTTGGGGGAGATAAATTTCTAGTTATGCCACTGTTGTTGGCCTTAGCTTCTGCTAGACGTGTGTCCGAGTTGGGGGCTTTATCCTGTAAAAGCCCCTATTTGATCTTCCATGAAAATAGAGCTGAGCTCCAGACACGTCAGCAGTTTCTTCCGAAGGTTGTGTCGGCAATTTCATATCAACCAACCTATTGTGGTGCCAGTGGCTACTGATTCCTCAATTACATCAAAGTCCTTGGATGTCGTTAGGGGCTCTGAAGATATATGTGAAGAGAACTACTCGTCACAGAAAGTCGGACTCTCTGTTTGTCCTATATGATCCCAAGAAAATTGGGTGTCCTGCTTCTAAGCAGACGATTTCTCACTGGCTCAGGTTCACTATCCAGCATGCTTATTCTACTGCAGGACTGCCGTGTCCAAAATCTGTTAAGGCCCACTCTACTCATAAGGTGGGGTCTTCCTGGGCGGCTACCCGGGGTGTCTCAGCATAGTTTGCCCTGCTATGCCAAAAAAAGTTTCCTGCAAAACAAGACCAGGGTCAGACTTACTCACCCTGTGTGACGGATCCAGCGACGAAGGTCCTGGGATTGATGTCAGACATCCGCCCTCCAATCGGATCTCCACGCCCGGAAAACAGTGAGTATACGCCCCGGAACGCCTCCCCGCTGTCAATATTCTTGCGATCGCACTAGCGATCACTTTCTTTTCTCTCAGAAGAACACAGAACTTATCTATCACTTATTCATCCCCGTATCAGATGCAAACCAGAATAGTCTGTTCTGCCCATCCCACCTGGACTTACTTTGCAGAAAAGATCTTATGTCAGTATTCGGCCATCATTCCATTCAGACAGCTCTTTCCTCTGGGCCTTTGGTACAGTGCTGTATCACGTGCACCTCTTCTTACAACACTCTCACGCAGCAAATATAGATGAACATGGACAGCTCTGATGATTTAGAGCCATGAGAGAGAGAAAACTAGCTGAACCACAGCTGTCTGCTCTCATTCCCTGACTTTCTGGGCCTGCATCGGGTATGAACATCATGTGGAAATGTGTCGCTGTCGCTGGGCAATGACGTGCGTGCGCATTGCGGGCACCACGCATGCGCAGTTTTGTACCGTTTGCACCACAGCGAAGAACCGTTGCGTGCGAACGGGTCGGAATGACCCCCTTGTTTATTGTTGAATTTAGCTTGATTTTTTGGGGGGATTCAGTGTCAAATTTCTAGAAATTCCATCAAATGTTTGAATTTTAGAACAGATTAATTGAACTAACTATCTATATGTAACCAAGTTGGGCATTTCTACTCAATCATCCAGAAAATGGGCACAAAAATACCACAGGATGCAGCACTTGGCTCTCTGTCATTACCTAAACAAGGAAAACCTTGGAAAAATAATTCACTATTGTTCACTATTATCTTTTAGCTGTGTGCTTGGCAGTCTTATAGAGCCTGATTCAGAGATGTAAGATTTTGCTGCCGCACCTGCGAATGTGTACACAGTGACTGTGAGCAAGTATGCAAATGAGGCATCCACCTGGCTTTGTTCTGAGATGCCCACCGGTGGAGTTGCGAGTCCCTACGTAGCGTCGGTTGCAGATTTGATGATCTTCTGAGTAGGCCTCAGGAAGTAAGATGCTGGAGCTATTGCAGCTGTGTATGGGATTGCAGTTGCAAAACTGACACATGCCCTGAAAACAGTCACGACACACCTGCATTTTTGCTACCACCCACAAATGGTCCCTTACTGTCAACCACTTTGCAAACAAATCTCCACTGCGATGGCCAAAACAAGACCACCATAGCACATGTGCAGTGCAATTTGGACACTTGTGCCGTCGGCCAATAATTGCATAAAAATAAGCTTTGTGTCCATCTCTGAATCAGGCTCATAGTCAATGTCTTGCTGTGTCTGTTGCGATCCAACCAGTATAAGGCTAAATGCAAAGTTGTACTGAGAATAACACAGAGATAGGCAGTTATAGCATTCTCCTTTATTTATAGGGCGAAACACTTGTGGCGCCCTATAAATAAAATGTAATAATAATAATAATCATCATGGATGCATCTCTTTACTGGATTTTGTTTGAACATCGGTCTGACTACTAGATCTGCAAACCTGGCTACTGCATTCTAAAAAATGTTGCCCAGTAGACTTGTTTCTGAATAGTTCCCTGCACATTTCCACATGATGTTCATACCCGGTGCAGGCCCAGAAAGTCAGGGAATGAGAGCAGACAGCTGTGGTTCAGCTAGTTTTCTCTCTCTCATGGCTCTAAATCGTCAGAGCTGTCCATGTTCATCTATATTTGCTGAGAGTGTTGTAAGAAGAGGTGCACGTGATACAGCACTGTGCCAAAGGCCCAGAGGAAAGAGCTGTCTGAATGGAATGATGGCCGAATACTGACTTAAGATCTTTTCTGCAAAGTAAGTCCAGGTGGGATGGGCAGAACAGACTATTCTGGTTTGCATCTGATACGGGGATGAATAAGTGATAGATAAGTTCTGTGTTCTTCTGTGAATGAATGAAAAAGGAATATGCAGTAACTTTAATGTTTTACATCTACTTACATTACTACTGTCTGAGCGTAGCTATTACTATTTCCATCACCACGTTCCCTGTTTATATCCTCACAATGGTATCAAACAAATGTACAATGATTTCTACAATGGGAATATTCAAACATCATGCACTGTCAACGGGAAAATTCAAATTCCACGTGGTGAGAGAATAAAAGAAAGGAAGTGGTATAATACAACTCAGAGATATGGTCTTATATATTACAAGACATGTGGTATTGTATTCTTTGTCCCGCACCAGACACAAATTAATCAATTACGATGGTAATACTACTTTAGAAACAAAAACCAGCTGTTAATTATATTCCTCCTCAGGGATTAAATTTAGAATGCTGGAGGTGCTCCTGCAATCAAATAGACCAAACATTAAACAATGTGTTTGTTGCAAAGGGGCAACACAAAAAGTAGATTGCTTTTTGGAGCACTCTTTTATAACAAAATTTGATGTATAAATCGATATGATATGGTTGTAATAATTTAAAACGTAACCTTTCATTATTCCTCCTAAAATAAAAGGGGTACTTTGAGTGGCATAAACATATATGTGTATGCCACTCTGTGAATGCATAAATTCTATTGCATCCCCTGTGGAAAATCTATCTATGTCTTAGATTAGACCAATGTTATATATGTAGTGAAAATATCAATCAATATAATCAGGATATAACCATCTGTATCTCGAATACAGACCAATAATTCATGCCTGATAACACACAGTTAAATAATTACGAGATTTGTTCATGATTTAAATTATTAATAACACAGAATCATTCATAAATTTCAATATGTTTATGAATCGCAGCCAATAACAAACATTTGATATTATTATCAGAGGACTGATCAAATTTATTCTAAATCTATACCTTAGACCAGAGGTTCTCAAACTCGGTCCTCGGGAGCCCACACAGTGCATGTTTTGCAGGTAACCCAGCAGGTGCACAGGTGTATTAATTACTCATTGACACATTTTAAAAGGTCCACAGGTGGAGCTAATTATTTCACTTGCGATTCTGTGAGGAGACCTGCAAAACATGCACTGTGTGTGCCCCCGAGGACCGAGTTTGAGAACCTCTGCCTTAGACAGTCATGATTCAATTCCAGCTATATTTTTAGCTCAGTGCACTTGTGACATAAAGCCTGTATCTAAAACGTGTTACATTCTTGACTTGTATCATTCTTCAACAGTTTCCTAAACACATGTATCAAATTTGTAACATTTCTGGCTTGTATCATTTTTTAGCAAGTTTCTAAACCAGTGTATCAGAATGATTTCGTTCTGCTGTCTACAACCATAGATTATATTTCTCATGATAAAACTGGTTGTTCCACTCTGCCTGCATGAATAATTTCACAACCCTGTTGGTTTAAACATGGACAATTCCTCCTGTCAAGTACTAACAAGTACACATGAGAACTTTTTGGTAAATTACCCGGTATTCAAATATCTCTAATTCTGCCCCCAGTATGGGCCAGTTTTCACTACCTCTACCATATTTGATCAAATAACTCCTACAAAAAATGCATACATGGAATATTTTCAAGCAGTATGAATTCCGCAGTTCTACTGCAACCCAGTTATTTTCCTTATGTGAACTTATTCACTTAGTCAGCATGTATCATATCCGTTAGCATAATTAAGATGGACATAAAGGGCTATCCGGCATGGGAAATTTGCATAGCAATACTTCTTAATACCTCGGCAGGTCAAAACATTCAAAATGAACAGTGCATACACATCCAGCTGACCCTATGTGAGAGGCTGCACGCCAGTGTTAAACACACTGTCTAATCTTGATAAAGACGCCGCCGTGCGTCGAAACGCGTTGATACAGTGTTACATTGATGTCTTAAAACCTACATATCCACTGAGGGGAACATATTACATTGTAATTTCCGTATTTTACTCTGTCACCTGAAGTCCATCTCTGTTTCCCAATTTGGGTATGACTGTTTGTATTTTTTAAGAAATAAGAAGGGTTTGGTTTGCCCTAATTGGCCTCCCTTTTTTAATTTTCACATAATACTGCATGAGTGGTATCCATCTGCATCATATGGTTTAAGAAGAACATCATCTTCATTAAAGAAACCTTTATGGGTGTTCTACTACATAGATACAAGTAAGCATACATGTAAGAAATCTGTCAAGTCCCCATCACATCACTTTGGTGACCCTATATGAAGGTGGACGTCTGATCTCTTCTGGGACTTTTCTCCATCACTTTTATTCCTCGTCAACACAGTGGAAAGAACTTTGTCCATATACAGTATTATACTATGATATGTTTAATTCTTTGTTCCATGTAAACCCTGATATCGGTGTGAAGACAACTCAAGTGAAGGGACAAACGGAGCACAAAAAGTGAGATTGTACCTTTTCTTTGCTACTAAGGGCATGAAAAACTGTGCTGAATCATAAAGTATCACAGAAAAAAGGTTTCATACTGAACTATTGAACTGCAATCTTACTTGTTCTAAATAGCATACTGGCAGTTTCATAAATAACGCACATTAGCAAGTCAATCATCAATTAGTTCAATGTTCTGGGGTACCCCTGTAATAGGTGCAATAGTAAATAACCAGCAGTGAACTTCATCAATTTTTGTCACTGTATGGTAAGCTATTGCTGTAATAAATGCACTGTTAATTTAGACCATATGCAGAGTGTGTCTTGTGATAACATCACATATCTATATAGCACAGTTGTGTCCATAGAGAATAATACAGTCCGAGATGCCGTCTCCCTCATCTGCTGCCCAATATCTTCATAGAGCGGATACTGGGTGAGAGTAAGGTTGATTGCCGGGTTGATAGAAAAATAGATTCAGCGTCACTTTGTCACCCTGTACTTGGTGTTAGATGGATCCTGTTACCACTGGCATTGCAGGATCCAAATTCGCCAGCAGGAGACAAGTGAATGCTAGGAAGGAGAGATTAGTAGTGCAAGGTGTATCATGAGCCAATAAATGGAGTTGCTTGGAGTTGATGTAGTTATAAAACTCAGGCAGCGTTCTTTAGAATAACGTTGCTCAAATTGGGGCTGACTGGTGATCAAGCCGACGTGGTGAAACGTACGTTCAGTCTCAGTCTGAGGATCGCAGCCGAACGGTCACGGCACTTCACAGCAGGGGGAAGCCGCGTATGAAATACTGAATGAATGGTTACCTCGAAATGCACTGGTGATATACATAGCCAAATATCGACGGATAGGTATCATGTCAGGCATCTCTGTATTATACCCACCTGCTTTGAAATATCCAGCATTCACTTGTCTCCTGCTGGCGAATTTGGATCCTGCAATGCCAGTGGTAACAGGATCCATCTAACACCAGGTACAGGGTGACAAAGTGACGCTGAATCTATTTTTCTATCAGCCCGGCAATCAACCTTACTCTCACCCAGTATCCGCTCTATGAAGATATTGGGCAGCAGATGAGGGAGACGGCATCTCGGACTGTATTATTCTCTATGGACACAACTGTGCTATATAGATATGTGATGTTATCACAAGACACACTCTGCATATGGTCTAAATCAGGGGTGGCCAACCAGTCAGAGACAAAAAGCCAAGAAATCTTTTTAGGTATATCAAAGAGCCGACTTCGAGCCGAAGATGCACTTGCAAAAATGGGGTGTGACCTTGAGCCTGCTAGGCCACGCCCCTGGTATAAAATACATGGAAAAAGCCAGTTCCAACATAAAATACAATGAAAAAGCCACTTCTACATCAAATAATTGATAAGACAGCATAATATATATTGAAAAAGTCAGATTCACATAATACACTTCAGTTCCCCCATATGTCACTCCAGCCAGCACCCGCCTGTGTCACTCCAGCCAGCACCCGCCTGTGTCACTCCAGCCAGCAGCCTCTTGTGTCACTCCAGACAGCTCCCTCATGTGTATTTGGCTTCCTCGGTTCTCCGTCTACGTAGTGCTGCTGCATGTCTGGCTGGAGTGCAGCGGTTTACAGATCTCTTGTGGTCACGTGACTTTGAGTGTTGGGAGCCACATTTGAATAAAGAAAGAGCCGCATGTGGCTCAAGAGCCACGCGTTGGCCACCACTGGTCTAAATTAACAGTGCATTTATTGCAGCAATAGCTTACCATACAGTGACAAAAATTGATGAAGTTCACTGCTGGTTATTTACTATTGCACCTATTACAGGGGTACCCCAGAACATTGAACTAATTGATGATTGACTTGCTAATGTGCGTTATTTATGAAACTGCCAGTATGCTATTTAGAACAAGTAAGATTGCAGTTCAATAGTTCAGTATGAAACCTTTTTTCTGTGATACTTTATGATTCAGCACAGTTTTTCATGCCCTTAGTAGCAAAGAAAAGGTACAATCTCACTTTTTGCGCTCCGTTTGTCCCTTCACTTGAGTTGTCCTCACACCGATATCAGGGTCTACATGGAACAAAGAATTAAACATATCATAGTATAATACTGTATATGGACAAAGTTCTTTCCACTGTGTTGATGAGGAATAAAAGTGATGGAGAACAGTCCTAGAAGAGATCAGACGTCCACCTTCTTATAGGGTCACCAAAGTGATGTGATGGGGACTTGACAGATTTCTTACATGTATGCTTACTTGTATCTATGTAGTAGAACACCCATAAAGGTTTCTTTAATGAAGATGATGTTCTTCTTAAACCATATGATGCAGATGGATACCACTCATGCAGTATTATGTGAAAATTAAAAAAGGGAGGCCAATTAGGGCAAACCAAACCCTTTTTATTTCTTAAAAAATACAAACAGACAAACAGTCATACCCAAATTGGGAAAAAGAGATGGACTTCAGCTGACAGAGTAAAATACGGAAATTACAATGTCATATGTTCCCCTCAGTGGATATGTAGGTTTTAAGACATCAATGTAACACTGTATCAATGCGTTTCGACGCATGGCGGTGTCTTTATCAAGATTAGACAGTGTGTTTAACACTGGCGTGCAGCCTCTCACATAGGGTCAGCTGGATGTGTATGCACTGTTCATTTTGAATGTTTTGACCTGCCGAGGTATTAAGAAGTATTGCTATGCAAATTTCCCATGCTGGATAGCCCTTTATGTCCATCTTAATTATGCTAACGGATATGATACATGCTAACTAAGTGAATAAGTTCACATAAGGAAAATAACTGGGTTGCAGTAGAACTGCGGAATTCATACTTCTTGAAAATATTCCATGTATGCATTTTTTGTAGGAGTTATTTAATCAAATATGGTAGAGGTAGTGAAAACTGGCCCATATTGGGGGCAGAATTAGAGATATTTGAATACCGGGTAATTTACCAAAAAGTTCTCATGTGTACTTGTTAGTACTTGACAGGAGGAATTGTCCATGTTTAAACCAATAGGGTTGTGAAATTATTCATGCAGGCAGAGTGGAACAACCTGTGTTATCATGAGAAATATAATCTATGGTTGTAGACAGCAGAACGAAATCATTCTGATACACTGGTTTAGAAACTTGCTAAAAAATGATACAAGCCAGAAATGTTACAAATTTGATACATGTGTTTAGGAAACTGTTGAAGAATGATACAAATCAAGAATGTAACACGTTTTAGATACAGGTTTTATGTCACAAGTGCACTGAGCTGAAAATATAGCTGGAATTGAATCATGACTGTCTAAGGTATAGATTTAGAATAAATTTGATCAGTCCTCTGATAATAATATCAAATGTTTGTTATTGGCTGCGATTCATAAACATATTGAAATTTATGAATGATTCTGTGTTATTAATAATTTAAATCATGAACAAAATTCGTAATTATTTAACTGTGTGTTATCAGGCATGAATTATTGGTCTGTATTCGAGATACAGATGGTTATATCCTGATTATATTGATTGATATTTTCACTACAAATATAACATTGTTCTAATCTAAGACATAGATATATTTTTCACAGGGGATGCAATAGAATTTATGCATTCACAGAGTGGCATACACATATAGGTTTATGCCACTCAAAGTACCCCTTTTATTTTAGGAGGAATAATTAAAGGTTACTTTTTAAATTATTACAACCATATCATATCGATTTATACATCAAATTTTGTTATAAAAGAGTGCTCCAAAAAGCAATCTACTTTTTGTGTTGCCCCTTTGCAACAAACACATTGTTTAATATTACAAGACATCTCTTAGTTCTCCACTGGGTTTGGCAGTCATACAGAAATATGATATATGCAGTATAGCTATAATGCATTATGTAGACGCTGCAGAACAATAAAACATCAAACTTATGGTCTACTTATTATCCTCTGGCGTAAGTCAAGCTTGTAATGGACAGAAACAGTATAGAGAGTTGTTTAGGCTTCAGTGGAATCAGATTTTGGGATTGTTGAAAGGATCCATAGAGTTGCACCAGTGTTTTATAAGTCTGTTACATGGGCATTCGCCAGTCCTGGTATGATAATATTTCTTATTAGAATACATTGTACAAGTACTATTATTAGTGGGTGAATGGAACAGTAATGCAGCTAAATATCTGCAATATAGCTTGTTACCTTATACCAGTGATTTAAAACTGCATCCTGAGGACCCATCAACAGTTCATATTTTCCAGACCACTAGAATGTGTCAGGTAGGAATGAATGCACGGTTTCTTTTTAAATGTATCAGTTATAATCTCACACTAAACCCCTGGCTCTGACCCGTGTCTGACATGGGATACTGAACACAGGTCGGAGTCGGGGATTCAGATACAGAATGCTCTCCCCTTTCACACCACCAGATGGTCCCGGGTCATAAACGTTTACAGAGGATACTTGGAGATGATGTCATCTCCAAGCACTCCTGAGCCTGCCAATCAGCAGCCTTCTAGGCATCACCCAGGCTATGTATGTCCCGGGTCTGCCTTTCTCAATACAGCTGGCATGGGCCGAACCCGGGAATAACCTTGGTTGTGGCCTGCATTGCACACCCAGGACATACTCAGGGTGCAATAACTCAGGTTCTAAGCTCAGTGTGAAAGCAGTATTAGTAATGACACCTGTGCACAAAGAGTGTAACTCAGCTTTGTTGGTGGGGACAGTATATCACTGAAATAACATCACTTTTATCACTTTGTGATTTCTGGACACTTTTTACATTGTATTCCTAATTCAGAGTCGTCCACAATGCAGATGCATCGAGGGTGAACATACACATCTCTGCAAATGTGCAGGCTATTTAGTGTTGCACACAACTGAGCTGCAGATTTAGTTGTGGCTGAACGGGGAACTGAGTGGCAGGGAAAATGGGGAACTGGGTGGCAGAGGTGTGTTCACATACAGAATAAGTGAGTCCTTTGGTGTGTAGATGGAATAGCTGGCAATGGAAAATGTATGCAGAAATCCATCTGTTTTCCCATGGTATATTGCTGTTCCAAATGCCTGCTGATAGTTATGACAGCTACTTTCACAAGCGGACGTATAACGCACTGTGGCCCTCATTCTGAATTGATCGCTCGCTAGCTGCTTTTAGCAGCAGTGCAAACGTTAGGCCGCCACCCTCTGGGAGTGTATCTTAGCTTAGCAGAATTGCTAACGAAAGGTTAGCAGAACTGCTAGAAAATCATTTCCTGCAGTTTCTGAGTAGTTCCAGACCTACTCCTAGATTGCGATTACTGCAGACTGTTTGGTTCCTGATTTGACGTCACATACACGCCCTACGTTTGGCCAGCCACTCCCCCGTTTCCCCTGGCACGCCTGCGTTTTCCTCTGACACGCCTGCGTTTTTAAGGCACACTCCCAGAAAACGGGCAGTTACCTCCCAGAAACGCCCCATTCATGTCGATCATTCATCGGTAAGCAGACCGACTGAAAAGCGTCGCTCGACCCTGTGTAAAACTGCGTCGTTTGTTGAGAAAGTACTTGGCGCGTGCGCACAGCGGCCCATGTGCATTCGCAGAAATGCCGATTTTAGCCTGATCACTGTGCTGCGAAAATCTGCAGCGAGCGATCAACTCGGAATGACCACCTGTGGCTGCAAGTGCTGCTAAATTGCATATGAGTCTATATGAGCCCCTCTGTGTCCTGCCAAAAGGCCTTTCTAGACATGCAAATGTCACAAAAATGCATTTGACACATTAAAATTGGCAATGATGACACACTCCTCCCTCAAGTATCTATGTGTGGGACACAGATACAAAGGCTCGGATGTGGGAATACAACTAACAGGTTACTCCCTCAACTACTAGAGCCAGGATAACCCACAAAAGGAAATGAATGAGGTCCTGCTAGAAGCATCACTCTGGATTGTATTAGACACCTGGCTGTCCTAGTGATTGATGGTCCCCTGACTACTACCATGACAGTAACTTGGTTCTATATCAGTCTGTAGAATAAAGGCCAGATAAATAGGCTGCGGTTACTGTGAATGAGATCATGTGACCAGCAAATCCTACATGTCCAATGCCAGAAATCACACTTCTTTGTAACTCCGATCTGCACTCTAGCACAGCTTGAAAAACCATGTAAATATGAAAGCAGGCTGAGCTCTCCAGCTCAGGGATTTATGTGCCCTTTTAGTGCCATGCAGACTGTGTGATTACACATGCCATACCAAAGAAACATTAGAAAGCTTTTACTGCGAGTTTGACATAAACAGAACATGACAATAAAACTACTGAGACCCATGACAGAAAAAAACCCTGTTTCAATAAAATGAAGATCACGTAAACAGACACAGATCTTTCATGCTTACATTCTGAAAATTTTAGGGCAAAAGCAGTGGGGTTAAGAACTTAATATGCATGACCTATAAATCTCCATCACACACGCACGCAGGATGGGTTTCCGAGTACCTAGAAACCCCCGCTGGCCTCCGATCCATCAGTGCGCTGCTGACCGATCTTATTTTTTTTTTTCAAATGGAGGCACTCCGGCCGCTGTGTCTGAAGCGGCTGCGGCAGCTGCCTCCTTACATTGGGGGTCATTCCAAGTTGTTCGCTCGCAAGCTGCTTTTAGCAGCTTTGCACACGCTAAGCCGCCGCCTACTGGGAGTGAATCTTAGCTTATCAAAATTGCGAACGAAAGATTCGCAATAATGCGAAAAGACTTCTCTGTGCAGTTCTTGTAGCTCGAGACTTACTCTGCCAGTGCGATCAGTTCAGTGCTTGTCGTTCCTGGTTTGACGTCACAAACACACCCAGCGTTCGCCCAGACACTCCCCCGTTTCTCCAGCCACTCCCGCGTTTTTCCCAGAAACGGTAGCGTTTTTTCACACACTCCCATAAAACGGCCAGTTTCCGCCAAGAAACACCCACTTCCTGTCAATCACACTCCGATCTCCAGAACGAAGAAAAAACCTCGTAATGCCGTGAGTAAAATTCCTAAATGCATAGCAAATTTACTTGGTGCAGTCGCACTGCGGACATTGCGCATGCGCATTAGCGACTAATCACTCCGTTGCGAGAAAAAAATAATGAGCGAACAACTCGGAATGACCCCCATTGTCACTTGGAGGGGAAGCTGCAGCGGCAGCGCACACTGAGCTCCTCTCAGGCAGTTCTTGCGTTGGGCTTAGAGACTGCCGTGTGAGGCGCAGGGTAGCAGCCGGGTGAGTCACATACCAATTACCGCTTACCAGAGGGGGCGAGGGTTGTTCTTTCAGTGCTATCTGTTATTGGTGTGTATTTGTGTCTTTGCTATGTGTATGTATGCTGTGTGTTTGCGGGGAAGGGGGCTATTCTTTCAGTTATTGGTGTGTGTCTCAGCCTTGGCTGTGTGTGTGTGTGTGTGTGTGTGTGTGTGTGTGTGTGTGTGCTACTGTGTGTTGTCAATGGTGGCTGCCACTCAGAGAAAGTTCCGCAATGTAGTACTGGGGTGCCCGCAGACAAGATGCGTTTATATAAAAAAATAGCAACTGCGGCACTCACAGGACTCAGTATGTCAGGTATCCATAAAGATGCTCAGCGTCATCCACACGTAGTCTCCCGTTAACATGTAGTCAACATTTAAGTTAGATCAGGATATAGATAAATAAGTGTACATTCTTACCTTATATAAGGGACCCGATGTCGACACCACCACCTCCAGTGTGCAGGTCGTCGGCTCCCAATGACGTAAGCAAGGTAATAAGGTAAGAATGTACACTATTTATCTATGTCCTGACTAAATTATTTAAATAAAAATGAAACGACTACTTATTAACGGGAGACTACGCGTGGATGACGCTGAGCATCTTTACGGATAAATGACATACTTAGTCCTTTGAGTGCCGCAGTTGATATATAGCAGCGGGTAGTCCGGCACTCCACCATATAAACAGCTGCCCCAGGTGCCTTCTGAAGATCCAGCAAATGCACAGAAAAAAGCAGCGGCACTCAGAGGACTTCGTATTGAATAATTAAAGTACATTAAAACACATAGAATCCCACCAAAATGAAACATCCACAAGTGTGCCATAGTCAAAATAAGCATAATATCCTAGTGTGAAATCCCCTGGACAGACAAATCACTGCATGGCACTTCAGGATTTTTAAATGCAGACTTTACTTTCTCTGCGTTTCATTGTCAACTGTGACCCATCGCCAGGATAAATATACAAAGCAAAATACCTTTGTATATTTATCCTGATGACGGGGCACAGTTGACCCCAAAACACTGAGAAGTCTGCTTTTAAAAATCCTGAGGTGCCGTGCAGTGATTTATTTATTTATTTATTTATATATATATATATATATATATATATATAGAGTGAGTAGAAGGCGGCACTCAGGAGACTTTCACAAACGTAGAAAACGTGCTTTAATGTGCATCGACGTTTCGGAAGACGCACTCCCTTCCTTAGGACCCAGCAAAACAAGTGACAAACAGTGCAAAAACGTTACTTAAATACCTTACCATCCCCTGGCTCGGCCACCTCCGTCACGGCCAGCGGCGTCCCGGTCCACGGAGCACGCACTTTCGGATTCGGCTATGCCCGCCCCTTCCGAGTGACGTTGTTCCGTTGCCGGGCGACGCGGCCGCGAGGAGGGCCCACACGAGCAGGAAACAAGCGTTGTCATGGGGATATATCACTATAGAAACGAAACAGAACAGAATAAACATAAACAGCAGTGCGAATACGACCACGAACGTGGATATACATATAATACATCATCAAATGCTTAAAACCCATGGTGCCTGAAGACACACACTGCTTTCACAATGTGTGAAATGGAAAACACTATACATCATTAACAAATGTGTAAATAGAGAAAAATAAAATGTTAAAAACATCGGAACATATGCTGCTGACATTAATGTAAACAACACTATTAGGTAAGCATATGGAAAAGCACCCCTCAGGCCACCGGTCCTCTGCCCTAGATATACGGCCTACAGAGGGGGGAGAATCTCTCACGGATACACAGGCCACTGTAAGTAGACCTACAAGGGAACTATCTGGCAAAGAGATCTATTGTAACTTCTCCTACCAGAGCAGTTTTAATGCAATGTTTTGATGTGCTGTAAATGACTCATTGCATATTAAAATTCAGGGAGTATAAGTACTCTCCTTCATGCAGTTTACCCCAAAAATGCATCCTATCTCAAAGAAAGCAGCTCAAGCTTAAATATTCATTTAAACCGCGAGGATGGATCGTATCTAACTTGTGGATCCATCTCGCCTCCAATTGCAACAGTTTTTTAGCTCGATTGCCGCCTCGTAATGAATCAGGGACCTGGTCCACTATTTTGTAGCGAACCGAGGCAAGGCTGTGGCGCATCTGAGCAAAATGGCGTGCCACAGGTTGTTCACTGCTCCCTGATCCCAATGCTGCCCTGATCGCCGACCTGTGTTGGGCCATCCGTTCTTTAAATAGACACTGGGTCTTACCCACGTAATACAAGCTGCAGGGACAGATCAAGACGTAAATTACATACATGGAGCTACATGTTAATGGTTTTAGGATTTTCATCTTTTTCCCAGTATGTGGGTGTGAGATGGAATCCCCCGTCAACATGTAGCTGCACGTGGTGCAGCCCAAGCATTTAAAGCAGCCTGCCTTGCGCGTCAAAAAATGTGTCATGGGCCGTGTCTTTGTAAATCCCGTGACATCATTCTTAACTACAAGGTCTTTGATGTTTGAACTGCGAGTGTAACAGGGCATTATTCTGCTGTTCTTTAAACTTTGTAAATTGGGATCTGAAGTGATCATGGGCCACAGTTGCTTAACTTTTTTATTGGTCCTTCTGCTGGAAGTATTAAATTGGTTTACCCAGGCGATTTTGGGGGCAGAGCGCACAAGTTCTTTAACCTGTAGTAGTTCCTGTCTACTTAGGGATTGTGCCCTGGCACGTGCTTTCTTCAAAAGGCCTGGCGGATAGCCCTTTTGTAGGAATCTGTTGGTCATGGTTTCTAGCTGGGCCTCCAATTCCTCAGGGGCGCTGGTGATTCTGCACACCCTGAGGAACTGGGAATATGGTAAGCCCTGTATTAAAGCTGGAGGGTGAAAACTGTCGTATCTGAGGAGTGTATTACGATCCGTGGGCTTGGAGTACAATGTAGTCTGCAACTCTCCTCCTCGCACCAGGATCTTGGTGTCCAAAAAACATATTTCAGACCTGTGGGTAGCCAGGGTGAACTTAATCGGGCTGGATGAGTTGTTATGATCCTCTACTAATTTCACCAAGGATCCCTCGTCCCCAGTCCAAAACAGTAGAAGATCGTCTATATACCGCGTATACAGGAAAATGGTCTTGGCAATCTCAGCATCCTCAAAGAACGCTTGTCTCTCCACCTCCCACATGTTACCTAATAGTCTTGTTTACATTAATGTCAGCAGCATATGTTCCGATGTTTTTAACATTTTATTTTTCTCTATTTACACATTTGTTAACGATATATAGTGTTTTTCATTTCACACATTGCGAAAGCAGTGTGTGTCTTAAGCATTTGATGATGTATTATATGTATATCCACGTTCGTGGTCGTATTAGCACTGCTGTTTATGTTTATTCTATTCTGTTTCGTTTCTATAGTGATATATCCCCATGACAATGCTTGTTTCCTGCTCGTGTGGGCCCTCCCCGCGGCCGCGTCGCCCGGCAACGGAATGACGTCACTCGGAAGTGGCGGGCATAGCCGAATCCGGAAGTGCGGGCTCCGTGGACCGGGACGCCGCTGGCCGTGACGGAGGTGGCCGAGCCAGGGGATGGTAAGGTATTTAAGTAACGTTTTTGCACAGTTTGTCACTTGTTTTGGTGTGTCCTGAGGAAGGGAGTGCGTCTCCCGAAACGTCGATGTACATTAAAGCACGTTTTCTACGTTTGTGAAAGTCTCCTGAGTGCCGCCTTCTACTCACTCTATACAGAGCCACCTTGCTCAAGGAGGGCACCGGAGCGGATTCCCTGCGGGTACGAGGAGTGCCAGACCCAATAGAGTGTTGTATTTGGGGGACCTGGAGCCGCTTTCTCCAAGTCCCACCAGGCCGGGGCACCCTCCTGAGGTTTATTTGAACTACCTACACGGACACTGGCTCACCAAGCCACACTTGAGCACTGAACACTGGCACCGAGCACATTGCACTTCATAGTGTATATCATCAGCACATGCTGCAGCCACAAAGCGACAGTTGGTCGCACATACCTTTAGCTAACACCAGCACGGGAGCATTGACCTTTCCAGATACAAAATGGCCACGTTGGAATTGGACCCTGGGGATACTCAGGCATACCTACTGCAATGTGACAACTACGACGTGTTAAGCTTTTCTGACTTAGAGGCAGAAAATATTCTGTTGAAAGAGCCTGCCTTTGAAGAAAATCTGGTGTCCTCCAATGAGGAACTTTTCCGAGAGTTGTTCAAATTACGTAAGAGAGAAGAGGACTTTATGTATCACGGACAAACTCTCTCGGATTATTACAGAAGTAAGCAGATCCCTAGGGGATTTCGGGTACAAAACACCCCGACAATTGGACGTTATAATACGAACTTCTGCAGACGGTGGATCTCGGTCCTCAATAAGTGTGCCATCGACCTCATGCTCCTGGTTATAGAGGAATCCACCTGCGAGGTCAATTTAACCAGGGAGAAGCTTCGCGCATTTGAGGAACAACATCTCCAGAGTCTCTCTGATGACAAAACCACTAATTGGCTGGATAAGCTGAAAAACCAGGTAGAGACATACAGGCTCGAGTTGCTTAAATACAAGAAGGCTAAACTGCTCAAAGTACAAGCTGACTATGAGCAACATCGGGTATATATCTGGTTAGCAAAAGCCACAGGTGTGGCAACCAGAGGAAAGACGGAGAGAGCATACGGACGAAGGACCCAGAGACCTCAAGTAAGCACCTCTGCAAGTGAAACGGATGAAACAGCTGTTTCTGATTCAGCAGTTTCTTCTCAAGGTGTCCCTTTAGGGGCCGTTACCCGAGCACTGGCCTCCGGCAAAAGAAGAAACCCACCAGACGGGGTGGCCAGTCGAGGTGGCAGGCGGGGAGGAAGACCACCCAGGCCGCGTCGGACTTAATCTTCAATTTATCACACTCAGTACTAACGACAGCAGAAACAGCTGTCCTTAGTAGAGGACTGTCGTCTGTACCCACTAAATCACCAGATGGTTTCCAATGGAAGGTTGAAACATTCAAATTCAACAGAAGTTTAAAACTCAAAGAGCATTTTGACAAGCACGTTGATCATAGACAGAAGGGGACGTCTGATCCGTTGATAAAAGGACTGAACTCTGGCACGCATTTTGACCCGGTGTCGCAAAATGCGGCCATCAAAACATTTACACGGATGTTGGAACATCTGCAGGACGATCCTCCCCCGCATGTATATAGGAATATGTCTAAAGAAGAACATGGCGCCCTCCAAGATTTAAGCGCCAGACAGGACATCATCATCAGGGGCGCTGATAAAGGGGGTGCCATTGTTATACTAGACACTGATGATTACATAGCGGAATGCGATCGATTGCTTTCAGATAGCCTGACGTATGTTCTGCTAGTAGCGATCCGACCGCTCAGTTTAAGGTTGAATTAGAACAGATGTTATTGCATGCTAAAGAGGAGGGGTTGATCACTCATGACATCTATATCAAATTGATGTGTCCACACCCGGTAGTCCCTGTCTTTTATTCAATTCCTAAGATCCACAAGGATGCGCAGCATCCGCCCCGGGCACCCCATTATCTCAGCCAGAGGCTCACTATGTGAGCCCATTGCTAGATATCTAGACTTTTTCCTGCAACCTTGCATCCAGGCCACTCCCACACACTTGAAAGACACAAGTGCGTTGTTGAGACAGTTTGCACAGTTAGGGCCAATTCCACCAGGCACGGTGCTGGCCACGCTCGATGTGGCCAGCCTCTATACATGCATTCCACACCAGGCTGGGCTAGCAGCCGTGAGACATCTCATCACTAATAATTCCAGTTATACTGGCCCTGATGTGGACCTTTTCATTAATCTACTTGATTACACCCTTAGCCACAATTATTTTTTGTTTAATGGCAGGTTCTTCCTTCAGAAGACTGGCTGTGCGATGGGGTCAGCGGTTGCCCCATCGCTAGCCAATACATACATGTGGGAGGTGGAGAGACAAGCGTTCTTTGAGGATGCTGAGATTGCCAAGTCCATTTTCCTGTATACGCGGTATATAGACGATCTTCTACTGTTTTGGACTGGGGATAAGGGATCCTTGGTCAAATTAGTAGAGGATCATAACAACTCATCCAACCCGATTAAGTTCACCCTGGCTACCCACAGGTCTGAAATATGTTTTTTGGACACCAAGATCCTGGTGCGAGGAGGTGAGTTGCAGACTACATTGTACTCCAAGCCCACGGATCGTAATACACTTCTCAGATACGACAGTTTTCACCCTCCAGCTTTAATACAGGGCTTACCATATTCCCAGTTCCTCAGGGTGTGCAGAATCACCAGCGCCCCTGAGGAATTGGAGGCCCAGCTAGAAACCATGACTAACAGATTCCTACAAAGGGGCTATCCGCCAGGCCTTTTGAAGAAAGCACGCGCCAGGGCACAATCCCTAAGTAGACAGGAACTACTACAGGTTAAAGAACTTGTGCCCTCTGCCCCCAAAATCGCCTGGGTAAACCAATTTAATACTTCCAGCAGAAGGACCAATAAAAAAGTTAAGCAACTGTGGCCCATGATCACTTCAGATCCCAATTTACAAAGTTTAAAGAACAGCAGAATAATGCCCTGTTACACTCGCAGTTCAAACATCAAAGACCTTGTAGTTAAGAATGATGTCACGGGATTTACAAAGACACGGCCCATGACACATTTTTTGACGCGCAAGGCAGGCTGCTTTAAATGCTTGGGCTGCACCACGTGCAGCTACATGTTGACGGGGGATTCCATCTCACACCCACATACTGGGAAAAAGATGAAAATCCTAAAACCATTAACATGTAGCTCCATGTATGTAATTTACGTCTTGATCTGTCCCTGCAGTATTACGTGGGTAAGACCCAGTGTCTATTTAAAGAACGGATGGCCCAACACAGGTCGGCGATCAGGGCAGCATTGGGATCAGGGAGCAGTGAACAACCTGTGGCACGCCATTTTGCTCAGATGCGCCACAGCCTTGCCTCGGTTCGCTACAAAATAGTGGACCAGGTCCCTGATTCATTACGAGGCGGCAATCGAGCTAAAAAACTGTTGCAATTGGAGGCGAGATGGATCCACAAGTTAGATACGATCCATCCTCGCGGTTTAAATGAATATTTAAGCTTGAGCTGCTTTCTTTGAGATAGGATGCATTTTTGGGGTAAACTGCATGAAGGAGAGTACTTATACTCCCTGAATTTTAATATGCAATGAGTCATTTACAGCACATCAAAACATTGCATTAAAACTGCTCTGGTAGGAGAAGTTACAATAGATCTCTTTGCCAGATAGTTCCCTTGTAGGTCTACTTACAGTGGCCTGTGTATCCGTGAGAGATTCTCCCCCCTCTGTAGGCCGTATATATCTAGGGCAGAGGACCGGTGGCCTGAGGGGTGCTTTTCCATATGCTTACCTAATAGTGTTGTTTACATTAATGTCAGCAGCATATGTTCCGATGTTTTTAACATTTTATTTTTCTCTATTTACACATTTGTTAATGATGTATAGTGTTTTCCATTTCACACATTGCGAAAGCAGTGTGTGTCTTCAGGCACCATGGGTTTTAAGCATTTGATGATGTATTATATGTATATCCACGTTCGTGGTCGTATTCGCACTGCTGTTTATGTTTATTCTGTTCTGTTTCGTTTCTATAGTGATATATCCCCATGACAACACTTGTTTCCTGCTCGTGTGGGCCCTCCCCACGGCCGCGTCGCCCGGCAACGGAACAACGTCACTCGGAAGGGGCGGGCATAGCCGAATCCGAAAGTGCGGGCTCCGTAGACTGGGACGCCGCTGGCCGTGACGGAGGTGGCCGAGCCAGGGGATGGTAAGGTATTTAAGTAACATTTTTGCACTGTTTGTCACTTGTTTTGCTGTGTCCTGAGGAAGGGAGTGCGTCTCCCGAAACGTCGATGTACATTAAAGCACGTTTTCTACGTTTGTGAAAGTCTCCTGAGTGCCGCCTTCTACTCACTCTATACAGAGCCACCTGGCTCAAGGAGGGCACCGGAGCGGATTCCCTGTGGGTACGAGGAGTGCCAGACCCAATAGAGTGTTATTTATATATATATGTACATGTATGGAACCCCCCCCCCCCCATGAAAATACAATCCACAATCTCCCACTCTGCAGAACATTGGAGCAAGTGCACGATTCTGGGGAAGCGGTATAAGAACCTATAACATTGGTCTTTATATACACTGGGCAATGTATGGAATACAGTATTAATATTTAACACTTTAGATGGTCTAGGGCAAAGGTTCTCAAACTCTGCCCCCAGGACCCCACACAATTCATTTTCCATGACACCTGTGGATTTTTTAAATGTGACTGTTAGTGAGACACAGTGCACCTGCCTGGTGACCTGGAAAATGTGAATTGTGTGGGGCCCTGAGGACCAAGTTTGAGAAACCATGGTCTAGGGTACAGGCTGTATAAAACATATTTAAATAATATAATATGATAAGTGGTCGGGAAAAGGTTAAACATACCATAATATATACACAATCATAATAGAACCAGTACTGCATTTTCGGAAGACACATTCTCCCGCCATATGGTAAGGATACTGTCTCGTCTACCTGGTAGCTACTCTCTGGTCCAGTGTGCTGATTCAGGACCCAAACTAGGTAGAATAAGCTGCCACCACTGGGCATGTGCAACAGCTCTGCTAGGTCCCTTAAACTGCATGATGTTGCGGTCGCTCTAGTAATGGTGTTATATACCATTGCCATTGTTATTATAATTTGAGCCACATTCCAAGAGTAGGGGGGTTTCTGGGCAACCAGAAACCCCCTCTGCATTTGCCTATGCCATGCTAATATTATGCATGCACATTAAGGGGTCTATTTAAAAAACAAAGCCGCACAAAAAATCACTTTGCTTTTTTTTTAAGTGCCAGGATAGCCCATGCTGTAAAGAACTGTCCTGGCGAGGAGATTTAATTGCATATGTGAGAGATGTTTGCATGCTCTGTTCGTGCGTCAGTCAGCATCAGTAACATCAGACTGACAATGATCATCCCACCCCATTGTGAAATGAGTGCTGCTGGATTCTCATGGAAGAGAACTGTTTTGTGAGAGTGCCTGAGTGGGCTCGGGGGTTTCCCGCCAGGATCAGATTTCAAAATGTGGCAAAACGGCAACATCCCGGCATCGGATCTTACGTGTTTTAGATTCTTTTTTTTTAAATAATACAATTTGTATTGATTATTGATTAGAGCAACAACAAAGCATAGTATAGAAGCAGAATAAGGCATCGTATCGGCCAGATTTCACAGAACTATTGATACAGACACAGTAACATAGTACATCGTACATTGCATGAAATTGAAACATCCAATAATCAAATTATCAATTAAGGGGCGGGGGCCATGAGGGCTGGACAAAGACAAACAGGGGCAGACAAGGGGACAAACACAGACAATACATTGTGTATGTCAAATAAGAATTTATACAATTAATTGGGATTAGTGTAAATTACGGACAGAACTGTCTCCCAGAGACAAACTGACAAGTCTACAGGGTCACTAAATATAGTGGACTGACCCTTACTCTCCTGGTATTCGCTCCACTTGAACCACTTCATGTATATTGAAGAGTCTGAGGAGAATACATACAATTGGTTGTTTCAAACAGATAATATTGGTGGATTTTATTCACAATATGTTTTATACATGGAACGGAAGCTGATTTCCATAACTGCGCTATAGCAGGCTTAGTAGATATCAGTGTATGCCCTAAAAGGTAGGTGTCACCGCCATGAAACCACTGTGAAGAGAAATGAAACAACTCCACTTCAGGGTCAACAGGAACTGTCACCAGTAACACATCCCCTATAAGAGAAAACACCTCAGACCAGACGAATCTCTGGGCAATCCCCAAAAATGTGAGATATACTCCCTACACACCCACAATTCCTCAGGCAATACTGGGAAGTAGAAGGCCAAATACTGTGCTGCCGCTCTGGTGTGAAGTATGCCCTCTGGCATAATTTGTAAAACATCTCAGAGTGGCTCAGACATCTTAAAGCAATTATAACAATAAAGTCCTAGTCATCCTCATGAATGATTCTAGAGAAATCCTTTTCCCATTTAAAATGAGCTGGCAATTTCCCTTATTTGAAGTTATTCACAAGAAAATGATACAATTTTGTAATGCCTCCTTGCTGTAGGGAGGAAAACAGTCTAGAAAACAATAGTTTAGGGAAGGGAGGGAGAACATGCGCCCTATGAAGATAGGTGGTCCACCACTGACGCACTTGAAGTATATTGTAAAAATCATGTTTAGGGATATGTAATTGTGTTTGTAGCTGGGAAAAGGATGCAAGTCGTTCCTCAGGAAAAATATCTTGTAAACTGGAAAGACCTGCTAAATGCCACGAATCAAGCTGTAAATCAGGAATGAGCCATGCTACCGTCAAGAGCGTTAGGCCATGGGTAGGCAGGCAAATATCATCATTCACAGATACAATACTATGCCATGCAGACAGAGTAGTTCTAATCGTGGCCCCCTTGCCAAGCAATGGAGGAACAGCATTAAAAGGGAGCCAACGCATATCCATAAGCGTCACCAGCGATACAAAGGAACGCTCTATCAACCAAGGTTTCGGCGCCAGTAAGGCAAACCAATCTCGAACCTATGATACAATATTTGTATACAAATCGCGCTTCAACACTGGATAAAGAGAAACAATGTAGTCCGGTTTTTACAAATAGCTGAAAGTCTCTGATCGTAGTCTCCAGGAAATTGTTCTTCAACCAGGTATTACATAGAGGAAGGAAGACAGAAAAAGATTTTTTCCAATGTGTAGTAATTTCTAGAAAGTCACAGAAATCATACGAGGAGGCTATGGGATGTAGCAATTCCCCTCCTTTGTGTCTTTGTAAGATATTCTGGGACCACCCGAAAAGTGTGTTAGTCGTAAACACAGAATGCTCACTTTCTTGCTTACTTCGACAAACATATGAAAACTCCTATAAAGGTATCTTTGGGATTTTCAAGCAGGGCTTCACTCCAGGAGGTTCCTTAATTTACCAGATTGTTCTCCAGCATAAGGAACATGAGAGGAAAAGCAGAGAAAGAAAATCCAATGTGTGGTGGTTTTCTGATCTCGACGGACACTGAGAGGCTGCAGCAGTCGATGAAAACTCACTTCCAATCTCGAACCTGGCTAAGTATACAGGCTGCATGATAGCTGTCTAAATCAGGATAAGCCACACCACCAATTGTTTTGGGTAGGACAAGAGTCCGTCTAGCTATACGAGGTCTAGCGCCTTCCCGAACATACTGAGAGAGGATCTTATTACATTTATTACTAATGGGCTTGGGGAGAGATCAGGGGATAGCATGGAAAAAATACATACATTTTGGAAGTAGGATCATCTTAGCAGCTGCAATAGGCCCTAACCAAGAAATTTCATGAATTAGCCAATATTTAACCAGTTTCTCAAAAGCACATAGCAACACGTTATTATTTCAATCAAATAGATTGTGATCTCTAGATAGGTGAACACCCAGATATTTAATAGATCTAAATTGCCACGCATACCGATATTTGTCTTTGAGTAACTTAACTACCTCTTGAATGTGTTTCAATTTGTAATAAGAGATGGTCTAATACATATCTAAAACCTGGTGGAAGGACGGGATGGATGTTTCAGGATGCAATAAACAAAGTAGGATATCATCCGCAAATAAAGTAATTCTGTTGGACAACCCCCCTATCTCATGGCCTCTGATATCATCAGTACATCTAATCTTTTCAGCCAGAGGTTTAATGGCCAGAGCAAAAATAATGGGAGACAATGGGCAACCCTGTCTACTACCATTGGAAATGTTAAACCCTGAAGATAGAAAGCCGTTAACAAATACCTTCACGGAAGGAGCGGAATATAAGGCCAAAATCCGGCCTTGAAAGTAAAAACGCGTCAGTACCGACTGCAAATACCCCCAATGCAAACTATCAAACGCCTTCTCGGCATCCAAAGATAGGACCAATAGAAGATTCTTTCTAAAATCACAGTGTTCTATGAAGTTTTACACTCTGCAAGTATTATCTGAAGCCTGTCTGCCCGGGACAAATCCAACCTGGTCAGCTGCAATTAGTGAGGGAAGGAGAGGACCAAGAGGCAGGTGCTTCATTAAAGACCGCTAAAATAACCGGGGCTAAGCTGTCTTTATAACACATAAAAATTAGCTGGATTACCATTTGGGCCCGGGGCTTTATCAGCCGGCATAGCATCAATAGCAGCTTCTACTTCAGATAGAGACCAGGGAGCGCAAAGGGATCGACACGTATCCGAATACAGGAAAGGCAGGTTCAAATTACTCAGAAAAGCATCAACAGCAGAGACTGATGGTTGAGGGGTATTGGGGTCATCACGTAGATTATAAAGCAGAGAGTAGTATTCCGCAAAGGTATTTGCAATATCATATGGGTCCAAAACTTTTGCGCCGGTGGAGTTATACACATGATGGACTCACGCTTTTGCACGACGGTGGCCAGCTTTATTACCGAAAATGTCAAATTGCTGATTAATATGAGATAGGTTGCACTGAACCTCTTGAAGAGAGAAAGTATTGACTCTCTCCCGCGCCCACAAAAATAGTTTGTAAAGCGATTTATCAGAAGGAGTCACCTTATGTGCAGATTCCAACCTAGCCATCTCTTTACTCGCCTCAGAGAAACTTAGTCTATAAGCTTTCTTGAGTCTGGCTGCAGTTTGAATGGCTGAACCCTGTACTAACGCTTTAAATGAGCACCAGTGAATAAAAGTGTCTGTCTCCTCGGGTGATTAGTTTGTAGGTGCAGAGAGATAGATTTCTGAATGGCCTGTTGAGCCTCTGGTTGAGACAAGATAAAGTTACTGGCAGACGCCACGGGCCTGTCTCCAAGTCCCAATAAACAAATAAAGGGGAGTGATCAGACCATGTCATGGGCAGTATATCAATCCGACGTATAGACGACAGAGTCCACCTATCCATCAACACTAAGTCAATTTTCGAATAAGAATGATGAACGTGACGTGAGAATAGTATGTATAGTCTTGAACTGTCGGGTGTTTAGAACGCCAAACATCATAAAGATCATATTCACCTAACAGAGAGCGGAATTCGGAGTCAGATTCCAAGGGTGCAGTAGATTTCAAAGCAGTCGAGCGGGATCTATCAATATTAGGTTCCAAAACCATATTAAAATCACCCAGAATCATAACAGCCCCCCTAGCGTGTGTTTGGAGAACTGCACAAAATTTCCTACAGAAAGGGAGCTGTTTAGAATTGGGGTATAATACGAGACAATGGAAACATCAGTATAGTCATGCCACCCAACTAGAATCAGATATTTCCCCTCAGGATCCACATAATGGGAGATTAAAACAAAAGGACAAGTTTGTGAGATAAGTATGGCAACAACTGCTTTTTTAGCGGGCCCATTGGCCATATAGCAATGAGGATATCTACTATCAGAAAAACGAGGTTGATCAGATTTACGAAAATTAGTTTCTTGGATCGCCACAATATGCGCTTTCATCTTGTGAAAAGAGGACAGAGCTAAATTCCGCTTTTGTGGTGAATTTAAACCTTTGGCATTAATGGAGACAATAGTAACCATAATAAGGAAATAACAATGCTATCACAGCTAAGCAATAACTGAAACATGCGCTGTAATGACATACAACAAACATAGACAGGGTGTTAGGAAACGAGTATCTGGAACTGTGGAGACTGGATGGCAACTGGGGAGTTCAGAAGCGGAGATGCGGCTAGGAATGAGTAACCGCAGCTACACCTACTCTACCCCTGACTCCATAATGGTCAGATGGTGCCTGCAGAGCTAGACTTCTGCCTTTAGCAGCCGCGTTTGAATGGGCAAATTAGGTCCGCCCAGACTCCGATGCCCCCAAGTCTTATTTGGTAACAAGGCACCAACTGAGACTGCGAGTGAGTAGGGGGAAGGCTAACTAAACCCTGCAAGACTACCTACAGGATAGAATATAAACTGTGGGGGCAACAATGCCCTGAGATGTTTTAAGCAACCGAAAAGTATATTTGTGTATAACAATGCACAGGATGTAATAATAAATAATAAAGCAATGAGTTCCTAAATATCTAGACAGAGCTAAGCGAAGCCTAAACAAGAACACTTAGCTGCAAGAGACTCCTGATTCCAGGCTGGGCTTAGCAGAGCAAGACAAGAAAGGAACAACCGACGCTGTCTGATATTTCTTCCAGGCAAGGTCTCACATGAACAATCAGGAACTCAGGCTATAAGGGAAATGTGCTTCACACTCTGGCAGGACAGTACACACAGGATTCAGACCAGACCGGGAACTCCAAACCATGCAGTGACTCCAACGGCAGAAGTCAAAGACAACACTCCACAGGACTGGGACCAGGCATAAGCACATACAGGAGCAAAAACCTATCACCGCCTCCAGATGCAGGGAAAGCTGGGTAATAAAGGAAGAACGCTTCAATCAGGATGGCTGGAAGCCAGGCACAAGGTAATGGCCTAATTAACTGACAGGTGAGACAGCACAGGCCCATACAAGAGGCAGACTGCAGTTACACAGACTCACCACATAATGACCTAATAATCTGACAGGCGAGACTGCACACATAGGAAACAGGCTGCAGTTAAACAAACTCACCAAAGGCAGCCACCAACAGTACTCTAAACAAGTATATGGGAAATCCTGTCATGCAAACAGAAATATATCATAAAATACATGAACAGAATGCAAACAGGAATGAACCACTGCTGTGGCTCATAACAGTACCCCCCCGCCCCCCCCTTCCCCTTAAGGATGGACTTCGAACACCCCATAAAAGCCAAGGGGAACTGAAACAACAGAAGTATAACATAAAATACATAAACAGAATGCAAACAGGAATGAGCAACCGCAGCGTCTCATAACAATACCCCCCACCCACCTTGAGGAGGGGTCAAAGGACCCCAATTTCCAGGTTCTCCAAAACAAGGGATACATTAACAAAAACCTGACATGCTGGTACAAACAGACGACGGCAAGAAGACAGAAGCAAGCTGTGGCTACAGATTGTAACAGTGCCCCCCCCCCCCCCCCAAGAATTTTATTTGTTTTTAAACAAACAAGGCAAGAGTCAGCTATTATTTCTTTTTCTTCTTTTTCCCCTGTGCTCACTTGGAGATACCAGGAAAGGAAGAAATATCTGGCTCAAAAAAGTCTTCAAAAATATAGGTCAAGCAACCAGATGATGCTTCCCTTTCCTACTAGAATGCCCAGGCACATAAGTTTCAGAATCTGAGAACAGACCACAGATCGGTTCCATTCCCCTAGGAAACTTTTGGAGAATTCCTGTAGGAAGACAGGAAAGCACATCCAGCAGCAATGGCTATAGGCTCTGATTTTTGTGCTGACTGGCTGGAGTGCTTCACTGTGACAAAGTCACTAAAGACCTCACTCGAAGCTGTGACTTTCTGAACCCACCAGGGGCTGTGGTCTTTGGGACCCCCTCTGGGGCAGTGGCCTTCAGGAACCCCTCTGGGGCAGTGGTCTTCTGGAACACCTCTGGGGCAGTGGCCTTTGGGAACCCCTCTGGGGCAGTGGCCTTCGGGAACCCCTCTGGGGTAGTGTCCCTCGAGTCTCTTCCTGGGGTCAGCACCTTGGACCCCCTTGCTGAGACCGGCTCGTCAAACTCCCTTGCTGGGACTGGCTCGTCAGACTCCATTGCTGGGACCGGCTCATCAGACTCTCTCGCTGGGACTGGCTCATCAGACTCTCTCACTGGGACCAGCTCGTCAGACTCTCTCGCTGGGACCGCCTCATCAGACTCTCTCTCTGGGACCGGCTCGTCAGACTTTCTCACAGAGACTGGAACGTCAGACTTTCTCACAGAGACCGTACAGTCGAACTCCCTCTCTGGGACTGGACCATCGGACTCCCTCTCCGGGACCGAATCATCGGACTCCCTCTCTGGGACCAGACCATCGGACTCCCTCTCTGGGACCGAACTATCAGAATCCCTCTCTGGGACCGGACCATCGGACTCCCTCTCTGGGACCAGACCATCGGACTCCCTCTCTGGGACCAGACCATCAGACTCCCTCTCTGTGACTCTCTCCCTGGGTCAATAATTATCGAGACCCCTTATGGGACTATGACCTTCGAGACTTCTCCCGGGGTTATGGCCTTTGGGACCCCTGCTAGGGTTATGGCTTTCAGGACCCCTCCTGGGGTTATAGCCTTCGGGACCTTTGCTGAGAATAACAGACTCCAGGGGAAGTCATAGCAAGGTGCCAGATAGCAAACGCCTCACTCAAGAAATGCAAGGGGGGCAGCCCCCCCGCACTTGTCCAAGAAACATTGTTTCAACTCAGACCAAAAACTGTTAAGAGTGGAATAATGTGCAAAGACAAAAGTATCAGGGCAGACATAACATTGGAGGTTTCAATAATACTGACCAGAATGGAATGCAATATATGGTCAACCGACATGTAGAGAAAACACACAATAATGAATAGTAAATGTAACCACACTACTACTTTATCAAGGAATCATAACTATATCAAGGATATAACTGAAAGGTCAGCACAAACAAAAAACCTCATCCAATGTGGTAGTCTATGTACGTTTCTCAACCGTTGCCCAGTCCTGCTAAAGGCGACGATCCGGGGAAGAGGCACCTGAATCACTGGATAGGTTCTATCTGGCGATGAGATTCATGCCCTCTTCCGCTGTAGCAACAGACACAGTAGGACCCTCCCAAGAGATCAGGAACCGAGTTGGGAAGCCACATCGATAGCCTATGCCTTCCTTCCCGAGCATGGTCGTAACAGGCTGGAATGAATACCTCTTCATTAGAATAGCCTGAGAGAAGTTCCAAAGAGTTGAAGATGCCCCAATATATCTTCAGAGTGGGATGATGGCCTGGCCGCTTTAAGCAAGGCTTCTTTAACATCTTTAACTCTCATTAAGACATCGCGAGGGACACTGTCTGGGGCATTCCTAGCTTTTGGGAATCTGTGAATCCGATATATTAGGAGATCCGAAGTGGAAGCTGATGGCAACAGCTTCCAAAACAGTTTCAAAGCTATATCATGGAGGCTACTATTAGATACGGTTTCAGGAATGCCCCGCAGCTTAAGGTTGTTCCTGCGCGATCTGTTCTCCAAATCAGCCAATTTATCAAGAGAGGTCACCTCTCCCTCCAAAGATTTGTGCAAAACAATCAGTTCGTTATGAGAGCCAACCATTTCCCCCATTTTAGATTCCAAATGATCAGTGCGTTCTCCAAGATCATCTATGGATTGTTGACAGGCTTGAAGCGTGCTACAAAAATCTGGAGTGACTTTGTCCTTAAACTGAGCCAGAAGGAGTTTCATGGAGCCTACGGTCATCACTGTCACCCATCTGTATTGGAACACCGTCACTGTGAGTCGGGGATGAAGCCACTACAGCAGCAGGGGGAGGGGAAGGTTGCGTGCCAACGCTCATTTTAATATTCGTCTGAGTGGCCGCACGGTGAGGTGACGGTTTGAAGAAAGACACCTGAGACACTGATTTGGAGACTTTATGTTTAGGCATGGTGAGGCACAGCAATATCAGGTGAAATCAGGGCAGAAGTGAAAAGTGCAGTATGAAGATTCTCTTCAAGCAACACTAATTTAACATGTCAGAGCATGGGCAAATGCAGTGGGGAAGAAGGTGGATCATTAGCAGGGAAAACTACATCAGGAAATGAGGAGAACTCCACTAATCAGCCTAATGCACCCACTGGGAGCAAGGCATGCCCTACACATTGATAGAGCCAGCTGTAATGCTGTAGGCGGGCACAGAAGGGACAAACAGGGATGATGAGAACTGAGCAGGGAAACAGGGATGATGTGCAGATGAGTGGGCAGCAGCTGCCAGGCAAACTCACCCTTTCCAAGGCTCAGCAGTGGCTCCTGGATTCCAAAAGGATGGATCCGCAGAAGGCAAGAGGCTTCAGGGGACCAGGCACTGGACTGTACCCGAGTAAACTGCCCAGAGCAGCAACTTCGGGTATGGAAAGCCGCAGACAGAAGCACAGACCTTCTCCAGTGGCAACTATCTGCAAGGTCTTCAATGTACAGCTGCGTCACTAGGAGCAGCGGCAGCAGCGGAAGAGGCAGCCAGCTCCAGGGGACACACCTCAGGCAGCAGAGTCCCAGTCAGCAGCAGAAGGCGAGAGCGGGGAGAACGGGATCCAGAGCAGGCAGCAGCATCTGCCGCCCATGCTAAGCTCGAGGTCCCGGCTGTCAGTAAGGGAGAGGGCCGCAACCTGCAGTGAGGCTGGAGGCCTCTCCCGGCTCTGCAGCCTGGTCAACAGCACAGCGTATGTAGAGGGGAGATGCTGGGGCACTCACAGGGAGGCACAGAATAGGGAAATAGAAGAGATTTCAGGGGTACAGTGCAGGAGCTATAAGGCTCTGCTTCCTTTCTCCTCAGCAGCCAGGCCACGCCCTACGGACAATATGGCGGCCTACAGGATGACATATCGTATCCGCGGAACACAACAGTACAGTATAATGAAGGAAGGAACAATTACTGTTCAGTCCGTCATTACACTGCACCAAATCACGTCACATGCAATATCTTCTGAATGGCCGCGTAGCAACAACGAACAGAAGATACCGCAATCGACCCGTGAGTACATGCAATTGGGAATACACACTGCCCGATATGCACAATATGTCTTTCCGATTTATCCGGAAATAACATTGGTCCTAGGTCATTCTTATTTGTCCCTCCATATGTGTCCCTTCTACATAAAACTCCCTCCTACAGTGATGTGTGTGCCATTTCACACAAGATCACCAGATGGTTGGGGTGTAGGGCTATGGGCTGGATTACTGTAAGGCACTGCTGCTGTGTTCTGCTGTGGCTGTGCCGGTCTTTGTGGGGCTGTGGGCTGCACCACTGTCACTCATTACTGTTGTGTATTGCTGTGGCTGTGTTGGACTGTGAAGGGCTGTGTTGCTCAGCACTCTGAGGCACTGTGTTGCTCAGTGCATCTTAAAAAAAATTCAAATAAAATTGTCAATAACGTTCATTAGGTGCAAGTGTGTTACAATTACTATAAGCACAGTGAGTCGCAGCAGCATGTAAAGAAAAAGGATATGGGGCCTAATTCAGAACTGATCACCGCAGCAAATTTGATAGCTAATGGGCAAAACCATGTGCACTGCAGGTGGGGCCGATATAACATGTGCAGAGAGAGTAAGATTTGGGTGGGTTATTTTGTTTCTATGCAGGGTAAATACTGGCTGCTTTGTTTTTACACTGCAATTTAGATTTCAGTTTGTACACGCCACACCCAAATCTAAGTCTCTCTGCTCATGTTATATCTGCCTCCCCTGCAGTGCACATGGTTTTGCCCATTAGCTAACAAATTTGTTGCTGCGATCAGATCTGAATTAGGCCCATGGATCAATTTATAGAAGAGCAGGAGCAGCAACCCAGTACTAGTACTGCAGCTGCTGTCAGTCATGAGATCACTTCAACATCTACTAAAGGTGGTCCAGGGGACACAAAGTTTAAGAAAGGGCACCTGAAATCTAAACAATATTTCACAGTGTTAAAGAAAACATAGTACTTAGTTATTGAGGTTGAAAATGACAAATGTCCATCGAGTTCAACCTGTATTATAATTTTTATGTTAATTAAATGCTGTATCCTTGGATATTTTTTTCCGCTAGGAATTTATCTAATACATTTTTAAACTTATTGATTGAGTCCACCACTACTACCTTCTCTGGCAGAGAATTCCAAATCCTTACTGCTCTTACTTCTCCATTAATTATGGAATTTTTTTTCTTCTAACCTCAGGGGGTGTCCTCGTGTCTTATGTAGTGTTTTTTGATAAACAAATAATTTGATAAATCCTTGTATTGTCCCTTAATGTATTTATAAATATTAATAATGTCCCCTCTCAGTCGCCTCTCTTCCAGTGTGACGATATCTAACTTTTTAAGTCTTTCCTCATAATCCAGTGCCTCTAACCCCTTAACCAGTTTAGTGGTTCGCCTCTGAACCCTTTCGAGTTCCAAGATATCTTCTTTATAGTGAGGTGCCCAGAACTGTACACAATATTCCAGGTGTGCACAGGGTTTGAATAATCCCGCACCAGTTTTCTTAATATGTTCTTTTATATATACAATTTGAATATATCGTGGTATACTCTGCGCCACTAGGAATATCTTTGGGTTTTAACCCTATGTATATTTTAATCCGCAGGTGATCTCCAAATGCTTGTGAGTCATAAACCCCTATACAGTTACCAAGAAATGAAAAAAGAAAGAAGAAGAAAGAAGCATTTTTATTGGATGCACTCAACCACTGTCCATTTTCTTAAAATGTTTTTTATCTTTATTAAGTATGCATTAAAATAATTTGGGGAATTGGTGAAATATTAAAATATAGTGTGAATAAGAAAAACAGTGTGTGATATTAAAAACTACTAGTTTCCGATTGGTGGTCCCTCAAATGTGAAACCGAATAAAGGCTAGATTGCCTATAACAAAATTCAATATTTGTGTCTTTCTTGGTGTTAACCTATAAGCTGCTCTTTTAATAGGTGTAACAAGCTGACAGCATTATTATTTATTTTTCTGCCAGGCACAGTTGCAACACTTGCAAAATGCTTTTATAACTGTAGCTGCTTGTAGTATTGTCTAAATTGTTTCAATGATGTGTCACCATTGATTCTCCATAAAAGGGAGTTAACTCATCCACTACCTGTCTATGAATGACACACCACTCCTTGCATATTAAGGATAGGTTTCCCACTACATCTAATGAGTTTCCTGTTGATGGCAATCCAGTGCCAGATTAAGGACCACATGGGCCTGGAGCTGAAATTTCTGAAGGGCCTACCGTAGCAGAGGGTTGACCAGCAACAGTGGGGTTGTGACTAGGGGTAGAGCCCCTTATACACAATACGCCATGTAGAGCCCCTTTTATTCACGTTATGCCAGGAAGAACCCCTTTCTTTTATTCACGTTATGCTAGGTGGAGCCCCTTTTATACACGTGTCGCCAGGTAGAGCCTGTTATACAAACTGCACCAGGTAGCACCTTATACACATAGCAACAGGTAGCCCATTATACAAATTGCGCTAGCTAGCCGTCACTCACCATTCGGCGCCTGTGGTCCCCCGGCTCTATGTTCTTGTCATACTCCCGCAGTGGGGTGCAGGCAGCGTGAAGTGGCCAGGATGGGGGGCGGCCGGCCGGAGCAGGAAGCGGTGAGGGGCACTGTGGTGCAGGCAGCAGACGGGTGCTGATGGCACTGGCAGGGGCCTCAGGCCACAGTGACCCGGGTGCCCGTCCTGCTAGCCCGCACCTAAAACCGCCACTGGCAGGATCCCCTGAGCTGGACGAGCAGCGACCCTCCCAACACTCCAACGCTGCCCCTCCCAGTGCACATAGTGCAGACGAATGCACATGGACTGAGCGTCTATAGAAGTGCAGATCACGTCTATGGACGTCAATGTGAGCAACCCAGTTGCTGCATGCAACCAACCCCACCAACATGCCCATATCACCACACACACAGTCTGTCCCCCCCCCCCCACTCCCTACACACGCCCAATCTGTTTACCCAGTCCCTACACACACACACACACACACACACACACACACACACACACAAAGCCTGTTCCCCAGTCCCTACACACACACACACACACACACACACACACACAAAGCGTGTTCCCCAGTCCCTACACACACACACACACACACACACACACACACACACAGCCTGTTCCCCAGTCCCTACACACACACACACACACACACACACACACACACACACAAAGCCTGTTCCCCAGTCCCTACATACACACACAAAGCCTGTTCCCCAGTCCACACACACACACACACACACACACACACACACACACACACACACACAGCCTTTCCCCTCCAGTGTCACCATACACACACACTCAGCCACCCTGTTCACCCCATTCCCTACACTCACCTCCTGCCTGGAAGGGCCAACACATATACCCTGTTCCCCACAGCCCTCTCACTTTCCCCCGTTTTCCCCAGTCACTGAGCTATGCCGACAGAGCAGGAGCAGACAGACCAACCAGGAAAAGTTGGGGGCGTGGCCTAATCACGGACCCGTGACCACGCCCTCTTGGGGGGTGGAGGGGGGAACCCCTACCGGCATTTAGCAAGCACCACTAGCCGGGACGGCAGAGGGGTCACAGGACTGTCACCTTGCGACCTGGCAGGCAAGTACACCGCTGGCTGCTGCTGTTGTACCCAGTGGAGGGGAGGCGCGGCGCCTGTGTGAGATCATGGCGCAGGGGAGAAGCAGAGAAATCTTTCGGCGCAGGGAGGACTTCTGAGGCTGTCTAGTGCTGCTGATGTGCTGTAATAGGAAAAACATTTTTTCCTGTTACCAACAGCAGGGGATCCTGTGGGCCTATTTTGATGGGGGGGCCTGGAGCTGCAGCTCCATCCGCCCCATTGTTAATCCGGCCCTGTGGCAATCTAATGGTTTATAGGTAACAATCTGAGTTCCATCCCACAAAGATAGCTATGTGCATTAGACAATTGGACATAATACTTCTCATTGATTGTATTTGTTCAACCTTGAATAATACTCCCTTTAATTTCTTTATTTCTCTTAATGTAGGGAAATATAGGATGATCATGCACAATATCATTAATTACTGCCCAATTCATATTTTTTTTTTCCTCCACTGGTAGTGAATACACATAGGAGAGCAGCCGCCTGTCTCATTACCGCTGGCCGCACCGAGCTCAGCGTATGTAAGGGCTGGCGCCGGGATTCCCCCGCTCTCTCCCTCCTCTCCCCGTCTGACGGCTTCACAATTTTTTATGATACAGTTTATTAACCCTCATTCTATTATTCCTATCAATGTCATAATTCTCATTCATTCATACCAGATATTATTGTTATTCCAGTTAAATATCAGTAGGCAATCCTATTAGGATAATTTGTATCTGGTAAAATAAGATTTTACTCACCGGTAAATCTATTTCTCGTAGTCCGTAGTGGATGCTGGGAACTCCGTAAGGACCATGGGGAATAGCGGGCTCCGAAGGAGGCTGGGCACTCTAGAAAGATTTATGACTACCTGGTGTGCACTGGCTCCTCCCACTATGACCCTCCTCCAAGCCTCAGTTAGGACACTGTGCCCGGACGAGCTGACATAATAAGGAAGGATTTTGAATCCCGGGTAAGACTCATACCAGCCACACCAATCACACCGTATAACTCGTGATACTATACCCAGTTAACAGTATGAATATAACTGAGCCTCTCAACAGATGGCTCAACAATAACCCTTTAGTTAGGCAATAACTATATACAAGTATTGGAGACAATCCGCACTTGGGATGGGCGCCAAGCATCCACTACGGACTACGAGAAATAGATTTACCGGTGAGTAAAATCTTATTTTCTCTGACGTCCTAGTGGATGCTGGGAACTCCGTAAGGACCATGGGGATTCTACCAAAGCTCCCAAACGGGTGGGAGAGTGCGGATGACTCTGCAGCACCGAATGAGAGAACTCCAGGTCCTCCTCAGCCAGGGTATCAATTTTGTAGAATTTTGCAAACGTGTTTGCCCCTAACCAAGTAACAGCTCGGCAAAGTTGTAAAGCCGAGACCCCTCGGGCAGCCACCCAAGATGAGCCCACCTTCCCTGTGGAATGGGCTTTCACTGATTTAAGATGCGGCAGTCCAGCCGCAGAATGCGCCTGCTGAATCGTGTCACAGATCCAGCGAGCGATAGTCTGCTTAGAAGCAGGAGCACCCAGCCTGTTGGGTGCATACAGGATAAATAGCGAGTCAATTTTCCTGACTCTAGCCATCCTGGAAACATAATTTTTCAAGGCCCTGACTACGTCCAGTAACTTGGAATCCTCCAAGTCCCTAGTAGCCGCAGGCACCACAATAGGTTGGTTCAAGTGAAAAGCTGATACTACCTTAGGGAGAAACTGGGGACGAGTCCTCAATTCTGCCCTATCCATATGGAAAATCAGATAAGGACTTTTATATGACAAAGCCGCCAATTCTGATACACGCCTGGCCGAAACCAAGGCCAATAACATGACCACTTGCAACGTGAGATAGTTTAGATCCACGGTTTTTAGTGGTTCAAACCAATGTGATTTTAAGAAACTCAACACCACGTTGAGATCCCAAGGTGCCACTGGAGGCACAACCGGGGGCTGAATATGCAGCACTCCTTTTACAATGTCTGAACTTCAGGTACTGAAGCTAATGCTTTCTGGAAGAAAATCGACAGAGCCGAGATCTGTATCTTAATGGAGCCTAATTTTAGGCCCATAGACACTCCTGCTTGTAGGAAATGCAGAAATCGACCTAGTTGAAATTCCTCTGTTGGGGCTTTTTTTGGCCTCACACCAAGCAACATATTTCCGCCATATGCGGTGATAATGTTTTGCAGTTACATCTTTCCTGGCTTGAATCAGCGTAGGAATGACTTCCTCCGGAATGCCCTTTTCCTTTAGGATCCGGCGTTCAACCGCCATGCCATCAAAACGTAGCCGCGGTAAGTCTTGGAACAGACAGGGCCCCTGCTGCAGCAGGTCCTGTCTGAGCGGCAGAGGCCATGGGTCCTCTGATATATTTTCTTGAAGTTCTGGGTACCAGGCTCTTCTTGGCCAATCCGGAACCACAAGTATCGTTCTTACTCCTCGCCTTCTTATTATTCTCAGTACCTTTGGTATGAGAGGCAGAGGGGGGAACACATAAAACGACTGGTACACCCACGGTGTTACCAGAGCGTCCACAGCTATCGCCTGAAGGTCCCTTGACCTGGCGCAATATCTTTTATAGCTTTTTGTTGAGGCGGGACGCCTTCATGTCCACCTGTGGCCTTTCCCAATGGTGTACAATCCTTTGGAAGACTTCTGGATGAAGTCCCCACACTCTCGGGTGGAAGTCGTGTCTGCTGAGAAGATCTGCTTCCCAGTTGTCCACTCCGGGAATGAACACTGCTGACAGTGCTAACACATGATTTTCCGCCCATCGGAGAATCCTTGTGGCTTCTGCCATCGCCATCCTGCTTCTTGTGCCGCCCTGTTGGTTTACATGGGCGACTGCCGTGATGTTGCCTGATTGGATCAGGACCGGCTGGTTTTGAAGCAGAGGCCTTGCCTGACTCAGGGCATTGTAAATGGCCCTCTGTTCCAGAATATTTATGTAGGGAAGTCACCTGACTTGACCAATGTCCCTGGAAGTTTCTTCCCTGTGTGACTGCCCCCCAGCCTCAAAGGCTGGCATCCATGGTCACTAGGACCTAGTCCTGTATGTCGAACCTGCGGCCCTCTTGAAGATGGGCACTCTGCAGCCACTACAGTAGAGATACCCTGGTCCTTGGAGACAGGGTTATCAGCCTAATGCATCTGAAGATGCGACCCGGACCACTTGTCTAACAGGTCCCCCTGAAAAGTTCTTTCATGGAACCAGCCGAATGGGATTGCTTCGTAGGAAGCTAACATTTTTCCCAGGACTCGCGTGCAATGATGCACCGATAACTGTTTTGGCTTCAGGAGGTCTCTGACTAGAGATGACAGCTCCTTGGCTTTCTCCACCGGGAGAAACACTTATTTCTGGTCTGTGTCCAGAACCAACCCCAGGAACAGTAGACGTGTCGTAGGAACCAGCTGTGACTCTGGACTGTTTAGAATCCAACCGTGCTGTTGTAGCACTTTCCAAAATAGTGCTACCCCGACTAGCAACTGCTCCTTGGACCTCGCCCTTATAAGGAGATTGTCCAAGTATGGGCTAATTAAAACTCCCCTTTTTCGAAGGAGTATCATCATTCCGGCCATTACCTTGGTAACACCCTCGGTGCCATGTACAGTCCAAACGGCAGAGTCTGGACTTGGTAATGGTAATCCTGTACCACAAATCTGAGGTACTCCTGACGAGGATAGTAAATAGGGACATGCAGGTAAGCATCCTTGATGTCCCGGGATACCATGTAATCCCCCTCGTCCAGGCTTGCAATAACCGCCCTGAGCGATTCCATCTTGAACTTGAATTTTTTATGCATGTGTTCAAGGATTTTAAATATAAAGAAGGGTCACACCGAACCATGCGGTTTCGGTACCCCAAACCGTGTGGAATAGTAACCCCGTCCTTGTTGAAGTAGGGGCACCTTAAGTATTACCTGCTGGGAATACAGCTTATTAATTGCCTCTAGCACAGCCTCCCTGCCTGAGGGAGTTGTCGGCAAGGCATATTTGAGGAAACGGCGGGGGGAAGACATCTCAAATTCCAGCTAGTACCCCTGAAATACTACTTGAATGAAACAGGGATCCACCTGTGAGCGAGCCCACTGATCGCTGAAATTTTTGAGACGGCCCCCCACCGTACCTGGCTACACCTGTGGAGCCCCCGCGTCATGCTGTGGACTCAGAGGAAGCGAGAGAAGAATTATGATTCTGGGAACAGGCTGACTGGTGCAGCTTTTTCCCTCTTCCCTTGTCTTTGTACAGAAAGGAAGCGCCTTTGACCCGCTTGCTTTTCTGAAGCCGAAAGGACTGTATCTGATAATACAGTGCTTTCTTAGTCTGTGAGGAAAACTGAGGTAAAAATATTTCTTCCCAGCTGTTGCTGCGGATACGAGGTCCCAGAGACCATCCCCAAATAATTCCTCACCCTTATAAGGCAGAATCTCTATGCGCCTTTTAAGGTCAGCATCACCTGTCCAGTGACAGGTCTCTAATACCCTCCTGACAGAATGGACATTACATTCATTTTGGATGCCAGCCGGCAAAATATCCCTCTGTGCATCCCTCATATATAAGACGACGTCTTTAATATGTTCTCATGTTAGCAAACTAGTATGTTTGACAGGGTCACTGACCACGCTGCAGCAGCACGCTCTGCAGGTTTCAGTCTAGTACCTGAGTGTGTAAATACAGACTTCAGGATAGCCTCCTGCTTGTTATCAACAGGTACCTTCAAAGTGGCCGTTCCTAAAACGGCAGTGCCACCTATTTTGACAACCGTGTGAGCGCCTTATCCACCCTAGGGGATATCTCCCAGCGTAACTTATCCTCTGGCGGGAAAAGGTACGCCATCAGTAACTTTTTAGAAATTACCAGTTTCTTATCAGGGGGAACCCACGCTTTTCACACACTTCATTCATTCATCTGATGGGGGAACAAAACACTGCCTGCTTTTTCTCCCCAAACATAAAAAGTTTAAAAACCCCATTTTTAGAGGTTAATGTCAGAAATGTGTAACACATTTTTTTTTTTTTTTTTTTTTATTGCCGGGATCAAGTCACGGATGTTCCTAGTGGATTGTGTATATGTCTCAACCTTGTCGACACTGGAGTCAGACTCCGTGTCGACATCTGTGTCTGCCATCTGAATGAGCGGGCGTTTTTGAGCCCCTGATGGCCTTTGAGACGCCTGGGCAGGCCACGGGCTGAGAAGCCGGCTGTCCCACAGCTGTTACGTCATCCACCCTTTTATGTAAGGAGTTGACACTGTCGGTTAATACCTTTTACCTAACCATCCACTCTGGTGTCGGCCCCACAGGGGGCGACATCACATTTATCGGCATCTGCTCCGTCACTATATAAGCCTCCTCCTCAAACATGTCGACACAGCTGTACCGACACACCGCACACACACAGGGAATGCTCTGACTGAGGACAGGACCCACAAAGCCCTTTGGGGAGACAGAGAGAGAGTATGCCAGCACACACCAGAGCGCTATATAATGAGGGGATTAACACTATAACTGAGTGAATTTTCCCCCATAGCTGCTTGTATATACAATATTGCTCCGAAATTTAGTGCCCCCCCCTCTCTTTTTTACCCTTTGAGCCTGAAAACTACAGGGGAGAGCCTGGGGAGCTTTCTTCCAGTTGCACTGTGAAGAGAAAATGGCGCCAGTGTGTCTGAGGGAGATAGCTCCGCCCCTTTTCCGCAGCCTATTCTCCCGCTTTTTTCTGGATTCTGGCAGGGGTATTTACCACATATATAGCCTCTGGGGCTATATATTGTGGTATTTTTGCCAGCCAAGGTGTTTTTATTGCTGCTCAGGGCGCCCCCCCAAGCGCCCTGCACCCTCAGTGACCGGAGTGTGAAGTGTGTATGAGAAGCAATGGCGCACAGCTGAAGTGCTGTGCGCTACCTTGGTGAAGACTGATGTCTTCTGCCGCCGTTTTTCCGGACCTCTTCTTGCTTCTGGCTCTGTAAGGGGGACGGCGGCGCGGCTCCGGGACCGAACACCAAGGACTGGGCCTGCGGTCGATCCCTCTGGAGCTAATGGTGTCCAGTAGCCTAAGAAGCCCAATCCAGCTGCAAGCAGGCGAGTTCGCTTCTTCTCCCCTTAGTCCCTCGCTGCAGTGAGCCTGCTGCCAGCAGGTCTCACTGAAAATAAAAAACCTAAATCTATACTTTCTTTCTAAGGGCTCAGGAGAGCCCCTAGTGTGCATCCAACCTCGGCCGGGCACAAGATCTAACTGAGGCTTGGAGGAGGGTCATAGTGGGAGGAGCCAGTGCACACCAGGTAGTCATAAATCTTTCTAGAGTGCCCAGCCTCCTTCGGAGCCCGCTATTCCCCATGGTCCTTACGGAGTTCCCAGCATCCACTAGGACGTCAGAGAAATATTTTTCTCTCGTTTAGTATTAATTTATTATAGTACCTTAATAAAAATCTCTTGATAATTCATCATTATTCTATATATTGATACAGATCTATTGTTCATACTAATACTTTCAATAGTGATAATCATTTCCTCTATGATATGTGATAAAGTGCATTTATGACCTTAAATAATCCCTGTGATTATTCTCCATTGTAATTTGTCTATCACCCCCATGTGATAAGTGAACGTCATTTCTGGATATTTCTCCCAGAAATAATACATATTAAATTGATTTTCACCTAACTCCCAAAAGTGTACTAAGACTCCTTTGTATTCCCCTTGATTTATGTTTATTATAGTGTATTCCTTCATTTGATGTGATCAGTGATAAGAAAATTTTTCCCTATAAAAATATATTGTGAAGTGCTGGAAAACCAAAGTGTCACTCTGTGCCAAACTGTGTAGTCAACCATAAATAACTAATTCCAAGAAATTTATCTATCTTAACTTTTTTTGCTGTACTGAAATAGTATTACTGAACTACCATATGTATTAATAGTCTCAGATTGCCATCTCAGCTACTGTATATTTCCTCTATTGAGATGGGGTTGATTTCTGCTGACCAATTTATTCTCAATTTCATATTACCTACGGATGGATAAAGGTGGGATGAAATGAAATAAGAGGGAGAAAAAAATATTTTTTAATCTACTATAAAATCCGTCCACATACGTAGGTAATATGAAATTGAGAATAAATTGGTCAGCAGAAATCAACCCCATCTCAATAGAGGAAATATACAGTAGCTGAGATGGCAATCTGAGACTAATACATATGGTAGTTCTGTAATACTATTTCAGAACAGCAAAAAAAGTTAAGATAGATACATTTCTTGGAATTAGTTATTTATGGTTGACTACACAGTTTGGCACAGAGTGACACTTTGGTTTTCCAGCACTTCACAATATATTTTTATTTTTATAGGGAAAAATTTTCTTATCACTGATCACATCAAATGAAGGAATACACTATAATAAACATAAATCAAGGGGAATACAAAGGAGTCTTAGTACACTTTTGGGAGTTAGGTGAAAATCAATTTAATATATATTATTTCTGGGAGAAATATCCAGAGATGACGTTTACTTATCACATGGGGGTGATAGACAAATCACAATGGAGAATAATCAAAGGGATTATTAAAGGTCATAAATGCACTTTATCACATATCATAGAGGAAATGATTATCACTATTGAAAGGATTAGTATGAACAATAGATCTGTATCAATATATAGAATAATGATGAATTATCAAGAGATTTTTATTAAGGTACTATAATAAATTAATACTGAACGAGAGAAAAATATTTACCAGATACAAATTATCCTAATAGGATTGCCTACTGATATTGAACTGGAATAACAATAATATCTGGTATGAATGAATGAGAATTATGACATTGATAGGAATAATAGAATGAGGGTTAATAAACTGTATCATAAAACATTGAAAAATTAAAAATAATCAAAAACTATAGATCTGAAATAATTGAAAACAATTAAAATATGCAATTATTTATAATTCAATGGGATTCAATAAATGCAGAAATAATAATAGCAAATGCCATATGAAGGAATGGATTGTAGAAATTACATTTGGAAGCATTTTTCTACCAGATAAATATACTAATATTTTGTAAAATACTCCCAATGGTAATGATAATAATAGTAATAATAATAATAATAATAATAATAATAATATGTCTATCTGATTTCTTGAATCAAAAAACTCTTTAATAACATAAAATAGTAGAAGATATCACCAATACAGAAATCATCAATAATACATATTACTGGCATCTTTAATGCCAAGATCTATGATTAGTTATACAATAGGATTTGAATGAATGAGTGAGGAATGACTGACAGGTCTTGGATCCAATCAGGATAGGATATGAGGGATATAAGGAAACGGAAATATTGGCTCTGGTTACAGCCCTGAGGAAGCCTAAGGTGGAACGGCCGTGGGCTGCTTCCGAGCGGTGTAGAAAACTCAAACTGAAACCTATGTGATAAATGTGTCTGTAATCATACTAATATTGTCCCACTCAGCTAAGCCGCATTTGACTATAGGAGCGCTCTCCCCCGTGATCTCCGCTGCTAGCAGCGGCTTCACGAGTGAAGCCGTCAGACGGGGAGAGGAGGAAGAGAGCGGGGGAATCCCGGCGCCAGCCCTTACATACGCTGAGCTCGATGAGGCCAGCGGTGATGAGACAGGCGGCTGCTCTCCTATGTGTATTCACTACCAGTGGAGGAAAAAAATATATATGAATTGGGCAGTAATTAATGATATTGTGCATGATCATCCTATATTTCCCAACATTAAGAGAAATAAAGAAATTAAAGGGAGTATTATTCAAGGTTGAACAAATACAATCAATGAGAAGTATTATGTCCAATTGTCTAATGCACATAGCTATCTTTGTGGGATGGAACTCAGATTGTTACCTATAAACCATTAGATTGCCATCAACAGTAAACTCACTAGATGTAGTGGGAAACCTATCCTTAATATGCAAGGAGTGGTGTGTCATTCATAGACAGGTAGTGGATAAGTTAACTCCCTTTTATGGAGAATTAATGGTGACACATCATTGAAACAATTTAGACAATACTACAAGCAGCTACAGTTATAAAAGCATTTTGCAAATGTTAAAACTGTGCCTGGTAGAAAAATAAATAATAATGCTGTCAGCCTGTAACACCTATTAAAAGAGCAGCTTATAGGTTAACACCAAGAAAGACACAAATATTGAATTTTGTTATAGGCAATCTAGCCTTTATTCGGTTTCTCATTTGAGGGACCACCAATCGGAAACTAGTAGTTTTTAATATCACACACTGTTTTTCTTATTCACACTATCTCCTATATAATAGCCCAGATCTGTGACTTTGTGACTCATTTGCTAACGCTGGGCGGAGTCACAACACTGGGCGGAGTTAGACAAATGAGTCACAGATCTGGGCAAATCTATAGGAGACTAGGAGCAGAAGCAGATAGTATGGGCATGGCACAGGCAGGGGTGCATACCTCCCAGCTTTCTTCAGGCAGACAGGGGTGCATACCTCCCAGCTTTCTTCAGGCAGAAGGAGGGCACACACACACACACAGCGAAAAGGCGGGGTGGCCAACAAAAGGGGGCGTGGCTTTACGGGAGGGCCCCCGTTTTCGTCAGTGAGGGGGCATGCCCAGCGCTCTGTGAGCTGCTGGCATGCCTCCAGGGGCGGATTATGAGTCTGGGGGGCCCAGGGCACTTGAGACAGGGGAGCCCTATCTCATGGCTGTGTCTGCTGTGGGACTGGGGGCGTGGCCTAATTGCGGCCCGTGTGGCCACGCCCCCTTATGCAAATTCCGGGATTATTTTTTTTTATGGAATTTTGGCCCCTCAGCTAGGGCTAAAGCCAGAGGAGGTGGTCGCTTCCCCCTACACACCCGCACAGGCAGAAGAAAGCAGGCAACACCACAGACCTGCCAACACGCAGCAGCGTGTGCTGACTGTAGCACAATGCTTCCGCTGTTGCTGGCAGGACGGGGGAGCTTTTGAGCTGGGACAGAGCTACTCCAGCCGGGGGGCCCCCTAAAACTGTGGGGCCCACGGTACGTACCCCCTGCCCCCCCCCTTAATCCGGCTCTGCTACCGGAACCCCGGGACAGTTGGGAGGTATGGGGGTGTGTGAGGGGTATGCCGTACAGACAGACGGGCACCGGCTCACTGTGTTCTTGACCCCCCACATCAGCATACTCAGCAGGGTCTCTCTGGCGCGGAGGAGAATCACTTTCTAGCACACTCCACGCTTCTTAGCTGCAGTTTTGTGGGGCACCTGCTGCTGTGCAGGTTCCGTACTGCCTCTGTTATCTCCAGCCCCGGCAACCCCACCGCTAGCTGCAGTGCTGCCTTCCGCAGTGAGGTGCGCCCAGCTCCTTCACACACTTTAGCCAGCGGGTAGCGCTGCAGAAGTCCGAGCTGCTTGCAGGCTCTGACCCCCTCCTCCCTCCAGCCGCAGCGTCTCCTGGGAGCTAACCAGTCACTCCCAGTCTCCCCTTACCACAGTGCCCAGCAGCCGCGAGGTCCGCGCCGTGTGCATGCTATGACCCCCTCCTCCCTCCAGTCGCATCGTCTCCTGGGTGCTAACCAGTCACTCCCAGTCTCCCCTTACCACAGTGCCCGGCAGCTGCGCGAGGTCTGCGGTGTGTGACTGAGGAGGGGGGGAGGGATGCTGACGGGCAGAGGAAGCAGGACTCCAGCCTGAGAGAGTCAGCCATGCCAAGTCTCCACCAGCAGCAGATCCCAACATGTTGGAGTGGAACAGCAGCAGCCGTGACTCCGGTAAGACACATCTGTCTGTCACCACTGTTTTGTCCCTAATACCAATCTCTCCCGTGCCCTGTGTTCTGTCATGTCCCTGTCACCCCTGGCCTTGCCCTGTCACCCTTATTTTGGCCCTTTCACTCTTATGCTGGCCCTGTTACCCCTATCCTGGCCCTGTCACCCGTGATCTGACCCTGTCACGCCTGTCCTGGCCCTGTTACTGCATGCCCTCCAACTACCTTTTTGGCAGGTACAGTACCCGCAGCGCCTCCAGACCCCTCCTCAATGCACCACACCTCCGCACCTTCCCCTCCACCACATGCAGCACTCCACCCCTCCCCCACACGCTGTGCCTCCAGACCCCCTACACCACCCATGGCTCCCACTCCTCCGCCCCTCCACCACCCACAGCACCTCCAGACCCCTCCACCATTCACCCCCCATATATGTCTCCCCCCACACCTGCCCCCCTCCACCCGCAGCATCTGCAGACACCCTCCTCCATCAGCGGTCCCCCCCACCCACCCCTCCCCCACCCATGGCACCCCCGCACCTACCCCTCCACCACCTGCAGCGCCTCTGACCCCCTTCCCCATCCGCCGCACCACCCGTACCTGCCCCTCCCCTACCCACGGTGCCTCCAGACCGTCGCAAGGGGCTGTGCCTCCTTCACAATCGCACGCCCTTTCATTGTGCAATATTTAACCACTGACAAAGGAATGCAGGTAATACTCCATATAATACAAATATTGAACCCCAGAAAGGCATGCAAGGGTTAAGGGGGCTTAGCCCCTTGCGACGGTGTGAAGAGCGCCCATAGGGCGCGATGAAGCACCTAGTATTTTAATATTTCACCAATTCCCCAAATTATTTTAATGCATACTTAATAAAGATAAAAAACATTTTAAGAAAATGGACAGTGGTTGAGTGCGTCCAATAAAAATGCTTCTTTCTTCTTTTTTCTTTTTTCATTTCTTGGTAACAATATTCCAGGTGTGGCCGCACCAATGATTTATACAGTGGCAGGATTACACTCTCATCCCTTGTCTTCATACCCCATTTTATGCATGCTAACACCTTATTAGCTTTTGTTGCTGCATTTTGACATTGCGTACAGCTACCAAGTTTATTATTGATGAGCACACCAAAATCTTTTTCAATTACTGTTATCCCTACATTTTCGCCATTTAGTTTATAGGCTGCTTGATTGTTCTTAGTCCCAAAGTACATAACTTTACATTTGTCTATATTGAACCTCATTCTCCATTTATCCGCCCAGACCTCAAGTCTAGATAAGTCATTCTGTAGAGACTCAACATCCTTGTCTGAATTAATTACATAGTTTAGTATCATCTGTTAAAATTGACACTGTGCTTTCCAGTCCCTCTCCTAGATCATAAATAAATATGTTAAACAGCAATGGCCCGAGTACAGGACCCTGTGGTATTGCACTGAGTACTGAAGCATATTCATAGTACATCCCATTAATCCCCACTCGCTGTTCCCTATTGAACAGTAAATTACTCACCCAAGTACAAATAGTGTTTCCTACCCCAAGCTCTCTTAATTTGAGAATTAGTCTCCTATGTGGAACTTTGTCAAAGGCTTTAGCGAAATCCAAAAATATCTCATCTACTGCTTGACCCTGATTATCGCTCACTTTCTCGTAGAAGCTTATTAAGTTAGTTTGACATGACCTGTCCTTCACAAAGCCATGCTAATTCCTAATAATAACTTGGAGATATCCAAGTACTCTAGTATTTTATCCTTTAATATATATATATATATCCTTTTAACTATACTGTTCTATAGTTCCCGGGGAGCGTTTTAATACTCTTTTTAAATATTGGGACTACCTGTGCTATATGCCAGTCCTTTGGTATCAATCCTGATCTAATTGACTCACTGAAAATCAAATATAGAGGTCTCGATATCTCCACGTTAAGTTCCATAAGAACCCTGGGGTGGAGTACATCCGGCCCAGGAGATTTATTTAACTTAATTTTACTTGGTCTCTCCCGGACTACTCCGTCGTTTAACCAAGTACCAAGCAACAGGTCGTTATTATAGTTTATGTTATGCTCTACTCTCGTCAACCTGTCCTCTTTCGGAAATACTGATGAAAAGAATTTATTAAATAAATCTGCTTTTTCCCTATCATCATTAATCAAGACATCCAACTTTTCCTTTAAAGGCCCAATATTCTCCCTTTTTAACCTTTTACCGTTTATATACTTAAAGAATTTTCTGTGGTTTGTTTTACTCTCCTTTGCGATTTGTTTTTTGTTTTCTATTTTAGCTGCCCTGATTGCTTTTTTGCATGTTTTGTTACATTCCTTGTAGAACTGGAATGATTCCACTGTTCCGTCAGACTTAAATGCTTTGAAAGCACACCTTTTTTTATCCATTTGTTCCTTGACCTTCTTATTAAGCCACATCGGTTTGAATTTCCTACTTCTGTTTTTGTTGACTTTGGGAATATATAAATTAGTGTACTTATTGAGTGCAGTTGTAAAAACGTCCCACATTTCAGCAGTATTCTTACCATGAAATACAATTTCCCAATTGATGTCCTTCATTGCTTGTTTCAGCAATAGCAAATTAGCTTTCCTAAGGTTAAAAGTCTTAGTTAAACCCTTATATTGTTGTTTTTGGAAGCTAATATCGAATCGCTATTTCCTAGGGTCTCCCCTACTTTAGTGTTTGTTATTATTTCCTCATTATTAGTTAGTACTAGGTCCAGTATAGCCGTTTGCCTAGTTGGTTCCTCGATTACCAGGGACAAGTAATGATCTTTTAGCATGTTTAAGAACCTGTTACCCCTAGCTGTATTTACTGTTTTGGTGCTCCAGTTTATATCCGGGTAATTAAAGTCCCCAACAATAATGACGTCCCCCATACCTGCAGCTTTTTTGATTTGCTGCAAGAGTTGTAATTCATCAGACACACTAATATCTGGTGGTTTATAGCATATCCCTATTAAAAGTTTTTTGTATCTTTACCCCCACTCGAAATCTCAACCCATAATGACTTTACGTTATCTCCAGTCCCCTCGTAAATGACCTCCTTTAAATATGGTTTTAAGAATGGTTTAACATAAATGCAAACACCCCCTCCCTTTTTATTAGTCCTATCTCTCCTGAAGAGGGTGTACCCCTCAATGTTTGCTGCCCAGTCATGAGAATCGTCCCACCATGTCTCTGTAATGCCTACTATGTCATATTGGTTATTAAGTGCAATTGTTTCTAATTCCCTCATTTTACTTGTTAGGCTTCTTGCATTTGCAATCATACACTTAAGTTTAGTAATTCCCTGATCTGCAAGTTTTGTTGTAGATAACGTTTCCTTAGGAACCTGGGTTTCCCTTAAATTACCATTGCTGACTATTTTTCTCCTTCCCCCCTCTCCACCCCCATTATACTTTATCCATCCCACTATTCTTCGCTCTCTAGTTGTCCCACTAATTCTTTCTAATCCCTTCCCCCGGGCACCTAGTTTAAAATCTCCTCCAACCTTCTAACTATCCTTTCCCCCAGCACCGCTGCCCCCTCCTCATTCAGGTGCACTCCATCGCGACAAAAAAGATGGCGCCTGACAGAGAAGTCCGCCCAGTGTTCTAACAACACAAACCCTTCTTTACCACACCAGTCCCTGAGCCACACATTTACCTCCCTAATCTACCTCTGCCTCCCTGGACTAGCGCGTGGCACAGGTAATATTTCAGAGACTATTATCTTACATGTCCTTGCCTTTCATTTTTGGCCTAGGCCTCTATAATCTTTCTTAAGGACATCCCACCTACCACTAACTTTGTCGTTGATGTCAATGTGCACCGAGACCGCCAGGTCGTTCCCGGCCCCTCCCAACAATCTTTCAAACCCGGTCCGCAATGTGCCGGGTAGAAAGATTGTTGGGAGGGGCTAGGAACAACATCACCTCAATTAGTCAAGGTAAAATTTACTTCCAAAAAACATAACATTTTCAACATGCCATACACCACATACAGTGGCAAAGAAAGGCTCAGGCCATGACATTTGTTCGCAAGTGACGGTCTTGCTAGTGCTGCTGATGTATTAATGCAGTAGAAAAATGCCTATTGTGTAAGCCAGGGCCAAACAGTCAGTCATCTTCTTCTGTAACCTCACATGATGATGATGCAACACCTTTTCACTCTGAGGGGGTAATTCAGAGTTGATCGCAGCAACAAATTTGTTAGCAGTTGGGTAAAACCATGGGGGTCATTCCGAGTTGATCGCTCGCTAGCTAGTTTTAGCAGCTGTGCAAATGCTATGCTGCCGCCCACTGGGGAGTGTATTTTAGCTTAGTTGAAGTGCGAACGCATGTGCAGCCGAGCTCTACAAAAACAGTTTGTGCAGTTTCAGAGCAGCTCTGAACCTACTCAGCACATGTGATCACTTCAGCCTAATCCTGTCCGGATTTGACGTCATACACCCGCCCAGCGAACGCCCAGCCGCGCCTGTGTTTTTTCAGACACGCCTGCGTTTTTGCAAACACTCCCTGAAAACGGTCAGTTGACACCCAGTAATGCCCCCTTCCTGTCAATCTTCTTGCGGCCGCCAGTGCGATGGAAATCTTCGCCAGAACCTGAGCACAACCACAAAGAGCTTTGTACCCGTACGTCGCGCGTGCGCATTGCAGGGCATACGCATGCGCAGAAATGCAATTTTTTTCACCTGATCGCTGCACTGTGAAAATCGGCAGCGAGCGATCAACTCGGAATGACCCCCATGTGCACTGCAGGGGGGCAGATATAACATGTGCAGGGAGAGTTAGATTTGGGTGTGGTGTGTTCAAACTGAAATCTAAATTGCAGTGTAAAAATAAAGCAGCCAGTATTTACCCTGCACAGAAACAAAATAACCCACCCAAATCTAACTCTCTCTGCAAATGTTATATTTGCCCCCCGGCAGTGCACATGGGGGGTTATTCCGACCCGATCGCTCGCTGCAGTTTATTGCAGCGCAGCGATCGGGTCGGAACTGTGCATGTGCCGGCGCATGCCAGCCGTCATTGCCTAGCGATCGCCTCTGAGGCAGAGGTGGTCACTGGGCGGGAGGGGGCTGGACGGCGGCATTAAGCCGCCGTTTAGGGGGCATGGTCCAGCCAATGCAGGCGTGGCTAGACTGTTGGGGGGGCGGGCCGCGGTGGATGCGTGATGTCACACGCAGCTGCTGTGACCCGGGGCAGTGAAGAGGTTCTCCCGGCCAGCCGCAGGAGCTGCGCTGGCCGGGAGTAATTCCTGAGATGCAAAAGCATTGCCGCTGTGTGATGCTTTTGCATTTCTGCAGGGGAAGGGGGGCCGGCACTGACATGCGGGGCGGACTAGCCCTGTGCTGGGCATCCCCCCTCATGTCTGGGTGCCTGATCGTAGCTGTGCTAAATTTAGCACAGCTACGATCAACTCGGAATGACCCCCTTGGTTTTGCCCAAATGCTAACAAATTTGCTGCTGCGATCAACTCTGAATTACCCCCTGAGTCTAGTAGATGTGTCATCTTTAAAACAGACAAACCAGTGCACCCAAAAAAAGAACACTAAGGCTGAAGAACAAACTGTGTGTTTACAAATCCCTGCGGAGAATCTAGGGGTCCATGTTAGCTGTGTGTGAGTCTGACATTTCTGACAGTACTAGTAGAGAATCCTCCTTCCACCATTTCTGACCCATCTGCAAGTAAAGATGGTAACACAGAAATTGAGGATGCCAGTGTGGAAGAGCCACAGGATGAGGGGGATATATGTGTATCTGACACTAAGAGGATGTGGTTAAAAAGGATGTTGTTTGTGTCAAAGATGTAACTCATCCACTAGTGGCAGCAGTTCTTGCCTGTGTTAAAAAGAAAGTCATTGTCATGCCTTGGGAGAAGACCAAAAAAGCCAACTCTCAAGTGGAATTATTTTTACCCAAATCCTGATAACATCCGTGAAGGCATCTGTACCATTTGTGAGGCCACAGTTAGCAAAGGTAGGGACGTTAACCATCTAGGCACCTCCTCTCTGTTACATCATTTGCAGCAAGTTAATGCATGTTATTTATTAAAATCTGAAAAAATCCTGTAAAATAATAACAAGCAGTCCAGTATCAGCTACCAGCAGTTTGGACCAGCATATGCAGTCTGCACCACCAACACTATCATCATCAACCTTCTCATTAATGATCGGAGGTAGTCTTTCCAAAAAATTGGTTTGTGGGGGCTCAAACAAACCAAGAATTTCAGCCACAAATGTGATAGTCCCTGTGATTTTTAATATCCAACATAAGGGTGGGTGGGAGAGCCCAAGGACAATTCCATCTTGCATCGCTTGTTTACTAGATTTAAGAAAAAAAAACCATGATATTGTCCCTTAGACTCTCTGGTGCACCTCATAAATGTACTACAGGGGTGTGTTACCCAATTAGGAAGGGGGAGCGAGGGTGGTAATACGGTCATACTTTCTTGGCTTGTCATTTCAACCCATACTTGGATATCTTGCAAAACAGATAGTTTTGATTTTCTTTTGAATATATTTTATTTTCTAAATTAATCAATTAGATTAATCAAGTTTATTCAATAATTTAATCCATTTTAGTCAATTAATCAATCAATGCTTTACGTGCCCTCCCCAACATACCCCACCTCCATTCCCTGTACTGCCATCGAGCCTCTTCTTTTGAAAACATTTTTAAGTTTCTATTATGTCATATACAGTAGTTTATTAAACTGCCATCCTGTCTGCCATTGCTGTGTGGCAATGTTTCATAAATGTGCAGTTTTCTTAAAGTAACTGCCGTGTATTTGTGCTGCTGCTCAGTCACTTCGTGTAGCCTGCAGCCTTTGGTGAACAATTTTGGGAGTTGTGAGGTGGTCAAAATTGACTGAAAATGCCTGGAAAGTAAAAATAATGTAGATACAAAAATGGGCTCAAATTACATGATTTTAGCAATAAAAAAAAAATTCCAGATTCAAAATCAAAATCAAAACACATGAGGGTGATTTTGCCAAAACCAGAAAACAAAAACAAAACACAGAGGGTGGTTTTGGTAAAACCAAATCCAAAACATTGGGGTTGGTGCACATCTCTTCCTTTTCTAGGAAAGGTTATTGAGAAAGTGGTTGCAAATCAACTGGAATCCCACCTGACAACCCATGATATCTATGATCCATTCCAATCAGGATTCAGGAGAAGACATAGCACTGAAATAGCTCTGGTGTGTGTGTTAAATGATCTTCTGATGGCAAGAGACAGAGGTGACTGTTCAATATTAATCCTTCTGGATCTCTCTGCAGCATTTGATACTGTGAACCATGGGCTTCTGATTGAGCGACTGATACATTTTTGTGGACTGGATGGCACAGTCCTAAGCTGGTTCAAATCATTTCTCACAGGCATGCCACAGAGAGTATTGTTTGGATTATACTCATCACCACAAGGTTCCATACTATCCCCCATGCTTTTTGCAGTATACATGCTCCCACTGGGTGAAATAATCAGGCGCCATGGGCAAGTCTACCACTGCTATGCAGATGATACACAACTGTACTTGTCCTTTGCTCCGGGCACTGATGACCCAATAGCAACCCTAGATGGCTGTCAAGCTGAACTCCAGGAGTGGATGAGTGCCAGTTGGCTGCAACTGAACCCGGATAAAACAGAGGTCCTTATGATAGGACCGCAACATCAAAGGACAAGACTGCAGCATAGCCAACCAACTGGACTTACACTCGGGGATTCAGAATTACAAACCACTGATCGTGTGCGGAATCTTGGCGTGGTCCTGGATGGTGGCTTGACACTAAAACATCAGATATCAGCCAAAATCAAATCCTCATTCTTTCACCTGAGGAACATAGCCAGAATCAAGCACTTAATTCCCTCAGATGATCTGCCAAAAGTCATCCATGCATTTGTATCATCTCGATTAGACTACTGTAATGCCCTCTACCTTGGTCTCCCTGCAATAGAATTGCACCGCTTACAGCTGGTGCAAAACACAGCTGCCAGGCTGTTAACCGACCAGCCCCGTTCTAGCCACATAACACCCATACTCTACTACCTTCACTGGCTGCCTGTAAAATGGTGAATACTCTTCAAGATTGGCTTACTGAGTTTCAAAGCACTACATGACCAGGGCCCAAGGTACCTGAAGCAGCTACTGACCCCATACTGCCCCACTCGATTACTGCGATCTGTAGATGAAGGACTTTTAACAGTACCTAGAATCTCCCATAATTCATCTGGGGGTCGAGCTTTCAGTCATGCGGCTCTGACTCTATGGAACTCACTTCCCCGCACAGTGCGAGAGGCCCCAACTATAGAATCCTTCAAAAGTAGACTCAAGACTTTCCTGTTTACTCAAGCATTTCCATAATGTCCCTTTAGTATCTACATGCTTCTGTATTTTATGAAAAGCTTTACTGTTCTTCATTATATTCTGTACTATATTATGCTATGTATCTGTTAAGCGCCTTGAGTCCTATTGGAGAAAGAGCGCTATATAAATAAAATTATTATTATTATTATTATTATTATTATTAATACTGAGGACGTAACAACAGTTGGCAGTGTGATGCGTACACATTAGCTTTCCATTTTGAAAAACTCTACATTCTGAATGCTGCCACATACAGACCTGTGTGAGACTAAGAATCAGCCCCACTGCATTTTGTCACAGAAGCAACAAGGGGTCTGGGGCAGAGATAAAAGCAAAATTGGCCATAATTACTCCTGCCATGGACGTCTCTATAATGGCACACTGTTTTGTACTTATAATCATTTTCAGCTCGCAACAGTCTATGCTTGATGCAAAGACATGACTCGAAACAGGGGTATTTACGCTTCTATCCAACTTTGGCTAGGTCACAATTCTATCAACATACCCTTTTTGAACTTAGTTATTACAGCTCAGTTACGACCCTTCGGCATACCTCCCAACATTTGTCAGGGGAAAGGTGGGACATTGGGGGTCATTCCGAGTTGTTAGCTCGTTGACGATTTTCGCAATGGAGCGATTAAGGCGAAAATGCGCATGCGCATGGTACACAGCGCGCATGCGCTAAGTATTTTAACACAAAACTTAGTAGATTTACTCACGTCCGAACGAAGAATTTTCATTGTTGAAGTGATCGGAGTGTGATTGACAGGAAGTGGGTGTTTCTGTGCGGAAACCGACCGTTTTTTGGGAGTGTGCGGAAAAACGCAGGCGTGCCAAGAAAAAACGCGTGTCTGGAGAAACGGGGGAGTGGCTGTCCGAACGCAGGGCGTGTTTGTGACGTCAAACCAGGAACGAAACGGCCTGAGCTGATCGCAATCTGTGAGTAGGTCTGGAGCTACTCAGAAACTGCTAAGAATTTTCTATTCGCAATTCTGCTGATCTTTCGTTCGCTATTCTGCTAAGTTAAGATACACTCCCAGAGGGCGGCGGCCTAGCGTGTGCAATGCTGCTAAAATCTGCTAGCGAGCGATCAACTCGGAATGACCCCCATTGTGTGTGCTCCGAATTTGTGTGAATGAAAGACGGTGAGGCCACACGTTACATCCCCGGTTGCAAATCATTTTGGGGCTATGACCATGTGGCATGCTTGTCACTCTGGGTCCGTGCCCAGTACTTCCCAAGCTGCTGTGCTACCTCGTCTCTCTCTGCAGTGTTTGAATGCTGTGCGATTGTGTTCCTGCCCAATTTTTTGCCCCCTGCTGTACACTGGAAAGTGCGTGTCCCTTCAAAGATCAGGGCGGTTGGGTGGTACGCCCATCAGTCATTTGGTTCTTGAGCATATTTGCCTACTAACCTGAAATTGCCAGGGGGTTCCCAAAAATCGGATGGTGCTCCTGGCCACCTGGAAGAGGGGCAATTCTCCCGGAGCCGGCTGCCACTTGCCCCCAGCTGCCAGACTGCCCCTTCACATTGAATAGCATCATTGTAGCCATAGCCCTCGCCGTACAATGCCAATAATATCTGTATTGTATAGTGGTGATGGTTATAATGACGTAAACACACCGCCACGCCCCTGTACTGCCTCTTATGCCGCGACACACCCTTGTGTCATGCCACACCCCCGAACCATTCCCTATTGTGCTGGCCTAGAGGGACGTCTGGATGTCTGGCGCATACGCAGTGCGGAAACAGAAAATATGCTCTGCAGACAGGTATAAGTTCAACTCTGCATAGCATCAAAATGTGTAATACATAAAATAATGTGCCCAGTACTGTATGTGGTAATCTGTTCTCTGGAGAAAAAACCCTTCCAAACCAAGCATTACACAAATGTATAAACAGTTGATACTGCTGTAAAGCAGCTTCTTGGACAAACCTCACGTGATATCATGTCTACAAATACAGAGGATCTTCTATCTGGCTCACAGCACCTGGAACTGCAGCCACAAACCCTCCAAAAATGCATGCAAGATAACCACAGGAACGCAAAGTACTTCTAAAAACATTAAGAGCTCTGTGTAATTTTAATCGCTCCTTATAAATCATATAATAGGCATGTAACCATTAGACAGGAATTATATTATCTGAGTGGGTATTCTAAAAACAGAACCAGTGCATGCAGATCTCTCTGGAGAGTGGTGGTAGATAACACATCTAAACAGAATTACACTGTCAGTAAAATAAGTGCAACACCTGGTAGTGATGATGATGTACTTAATGCTATCAGTGCTACATCATAAGTTATACAGGGGAGGGGTTTAGATGAAAGGTGCGTTGATGTAACCAAAAAAAATCCTGGTACTAGTTTATTATGCTGCATCCATTGTCCTGGGATGTGGGGAAAGGGAGTGGTGCTGAGCAAGAAAGGGAAAGTGGAAGGTGACAGCTTTCCAAAAAAAATACATCTAAAGAATTATAGATCATCAGAAAACAAGGAAAAGAGCCAGAAGAAAAATCACATGTGTAATACAAAACGAGTGCTCTTATGAGAAAGGCATGTTCGGTATAAAGCTATGTCAATGTATATAATCTTGATGCCATATTAGAAGAGGCATATATAGGATTAGATAGCCAAGAACATCTGCAGCTCTGCATTCTGCATTGTACATCAGCAGAAGAATGTAAGAGTAGTTAATCAACGTAACCTCATAAGGGCTGAAAAGCAGAAAAACAATCGGCTTTTATTCCCTATGTTGGAACCCGGTGATCAGTGTGAACCGTACAAGTTGAGATCAGTGGTATATTGACTGTTGCACAGTTCCAACTAATCGTTCTAAAATGCAAAACTTTGATAAATGTTCTTTAAATTTAGATCAATTTTACAAAGCAAGCTATATAGCAAGGTCATGTTTGGTCGAATTGCATGTGGTCAACTGATTTGCACATGTAGGAACTGTGCTCAAAATATGTTTAAAGCAATTTAATGAAAACAGTGAAAACCGTGAACCTTGATCAAAACTTTAAATACATTACATGCTGATTCTGAGTCAATCATATCCGCAGCCACTTTACCATTTGCCATAGATGTTTTCTTACTACATTATGGTAATGTGAGTATCCGCCTTTGTATAGTAGAAATCTGTGCGACTGCATGTGGAAGCCTACCCTGCTCTTACGTCTGCAACTGCAGCTGCCATCATTTTTAGCTTATACCAGTTCCATGCTAGATGCGAAAGATCCGATTGAAACAGGCATCCTATCTCTGTCCACACACTGCCAGTGAGCACGGAAGTCGGCTGACATGCCATTGACACTCCCACAAGAAGGAAAGGTTACATGCAGTGGCACATTCTCCGGGGCACCAGATTCAAGGGAGTGCAGAGATGGTTGGAGACAAAAAGCAAGAAACCCGTGATGAGGTGGAAGCATTCTATGGTGGGGGATCATGGCTTCAAAGAGTAGGCCAGGGCCAGATTAAGTGGGAGGGGGGCCATAGGGGTGGAGTACCCATGGGACCTCCTCTCCCACGGGGCCCCTCAGCTGGAGCTCCCCAGCGGCAGGCTCCTTACACACTGTTCTTCTGTGCACATGACATCATGATATCAATTGTGCAGATATGGAAAAAACTTTATTGTGCCAGGTGATCCCGGTCCCTCTATGCATGTACCCTGCTTATTAGTCCAGAGGCACAGACACGGAGACCAGTCATGTTCACCGCTGCTGCCTTATGGCAGAGCCAGGAGACGATCCAGATAAGTGGTGGTGGGAGGAGGGGTAACACAAAAACTGCCCCTGAATTCTGTAACCAAAATTACATTTTTGCAGCAGCCTTGCCACAAGATAAGCAGGCCTGCCGTACACTAACCCTGAATAAAAGAAACAAAAACTTTTGCATGCCTATTTATTTATTACAGTAAAACTAGACTATTTTTCCCCATCAGCATGGTACAGCTGCCAAGACAAGCTGGCACTTGGAAAACCACAAGTGTCAGCTTGTCCTGGTACCTGTAGTTAAGTATCTCCTGCAGTGATTGTTTTTGTGGAAAACAGTGCATTTACTCCAATATGCTGAGACTTGCAGATCTCAAAATGGGGTTGGGTGCACTGTGCCAAATATAGGGGGGTGCACTGTGCCAACTATAGGGGGTACACTGTGCCGTCTATGGGGTGGGTGCACACTGGGGTTGTAGTGAGGTGTTCACAGGGGAGCGGCAGCAGTGAGCCGTGATGGCGGGAGAGGGGGGTGAGCGGTAATTGCAGGTGACCGCATGGAGCAGAGTGTGCGTGCGGTAATCGAGCTGGGAAGGGGGAATGAGCAGGGATGGCCATCAGTGGGATACCCATCGATGGTAACCATCGATTGTACCATTGATGGGTGACAGCGATGGTGTGAATCCATCCGCAAGGAAACTATCAATGGTTTCACCCCCATTTCTCTTACGTCCTAGAGGATGCTGGGGTCCACAATAGTACCATGGGGTATAGAGGGGTCCACTAGGAGCCATGGACACATTAAGAGATTAATAGTGTGGGCTGGCTCCTCCCTCTATGCCCCTCCTACCAGACTAAGTTTAGAAAATGTGCCTAGAGGAGCCGGTCACGGCTAGGGGAGCTCTTAGAAGTTTTCTTAGTTTCTCTGTTTTCTTAGAGCATTAGGTTACAGGAAGGCTGCTGACAACAGCCTTCCTGCTTCGTGGGACTTAGGGAGGGAGTAGGAACCAACTCTTGAAGTTAATGGTTCTCCATCTCCGCTGACAGGACACTGAGCTCCTGAGGGTGATGATCTCTAGCCCACGAGGCGACCGCTCACTCTCGCAGCACGGCCGCCACCCCCTAACAGAGCCAGAAGATAGAAGGTGGTGAGTACAGCGCCGGCGACCCGGTTAGCGGGTCGCCGGCAGGTATGGCGGCACAAGGGTGGGAGCACAGCTCTGACAGGCTGCGCTCCATGAAGGCTCAGCAACATTAAGTGTAGGTGCTTGGAGGCACGTCCTGGGCCAGCGCGGTCACCCTAAACTGGTCAATGAAGCTAACAGGGGCTAATCCCACTGTTAGTATAGTATACCTCCGGCCAGTATAATCAAATTTGTGCAGGAAGCCGCGTGCCATTACAGGGGGCGGGGCTTCTCCTCAGAGCAGATCCAGCACTCACCATCGGCAATTTTCTCCCTGCAGACATAGAAGGAAGACGCTGACAGGGAGTGCTGACCCTCCACATTACTCCAGTTATCCTCTGCGGTACCAAGGTGTTATAGACAGGGGGGGAGTGTGTTGTTAGTACTAATTAACCTATTAAGGTTAGTTAGTCAGCGCCGGGCTTTTATAATAATAACTGCCCACAGGGGAGCTGGGTGGCTGGCTCCTTAGACTCTGTGACTCTCTGAAGGTTCTCTGGGGGAAACTGTATCTGACATTTTCCTGTGTGTGAGTGCGTGTGTGTGTGTGTGTGTGTGTGTGTGTGTGTGTGTGTCCCACATTACCATGTCTAAGGACTCTGTGTCCTGTGCTGCAGAGTGTTTATCTTCTCCTGAGGAGTCTATTCCATGTACTCAGGACTGCAATATACTGTCTCAGTCTTCGGAATCCGAACCCCCATGGGTGGATTCTTTAAGGGGAATGATACCCCAGATTTATACAAGGATGTCACATACTGAGAAAGAGATGTAGTTTTTGAGGAAATCTGTGGAGGGTTTACAATATTTGACCCCCACTACCTCATCAAAAACCCCACCTACATATCCACAAAAGCGTACACTTGCCCAGATAATGCAAGCTGACACTGATACCGACTCTAATACAGGGGACGGTAATGGGGATATGCAGGGTTGGAATGCATCCCTTGCTATAGGGGTGAAACTAATGATTGAAGCCATTAGGGATGTTTTACACATTTCTGAGAACATACCTGAACAGGTGGAGGAATCTTATTTTATAGAAAGTAAGAAATCCTCGCTTACCTTTCCGGTTTCCAAGGAGTTAAACTCTTTGTTTGAAAAATCCTGGGAAAACCCAGAGAAAAAAATCCAGATCCCAAAAAGGGTTCTTATTGCTTTCCCTTTTCCTGAAGTGGATAGAAAAAAGTGGGGAAACCCCCCTATAGTTGACGCTTCTGTATCTAAGTTGTCAAAAAAGGTGGTTTTACCTGTTCCTGGTTCAACCCCTTTGAAAGAGCCAGCTGACCGCAAAATTGAGACTACACTCAAATCACTATACACAACTACTGGCATAGCTTTAAGGCCCACTATTGCTTGTGCATGGATTTCTAAAGTCATAGTGAAGTGGTCAGGCACATTGCTAGAGGACTTAGATACTATGGATAGGAGTGACATTGATTTGTTCTTACGTCACATACAGGATTCTGCGGGGTTCAGGGTGAAGGCCATAAAGGACATTGGCATGCTGAATGCACAGGCTACTTCTCTGGCGGTCTCGGCACACAGAGGACTCTGGCTACGCCAATGGACTGCGGATGCAGCATCCAAGAGAAGTGTGGAGAACCTACCCTTCACAGGTCAGGTTCTGTTTGGGGATGCATTGGATGTGTGGATCTCCACGGCAACCGCGGGTAAGTCAACCTTTCTTCCCTCAGCAGCACCACTGGCTAGGAAATCTTATCCTTTGCCTACACTGCAGTCCTTTCGGACAGCAAAATGTAAAAAATCTAAACCCCCTCCCACCTTCCTTAGAGGAGGTCGGGGAAAGTAGAGAAAAACCTGCACCATCAGGTTCCCAGGAACAGAAACCAGGTTCTGTTTCCTCAAAGTCGTCAGCATGATGGTGGACCTCCCAGCCTGGAGTTCGGGCAGGTGGGAGCGAGACTAAAAGCTTTCAGTCACATTTGGGCGTCATCATGCCTAGATCCCTGGGTAAAAGATATTGTTTCCCAGTGATACAGGCTGGAGTTTCAAGAGCTCCCACCTCACAGATTCTTCAAATCAGGCTTACCAGTTTCGCTGACAGAAAGTGCCATCCTACAGGAAGCCATTCAAAAATTGGTTCAAACAAATGTGATTGTTCCAGTTCCACTTCACCTGCAACACAAGGGTTATTACTCAAGCCTGTTTGTGGTACCGAAACCGGACGGTTCGGTAAGGCCAATATTAAACCTAAAGTTATTGAACCCCTACTTGAAGTAATTCAAATTCAAGATGGAGTCTCTGAGAGTGGTGATCTCAGGTCTGGAGGAGGGGGAATTCCTAGTATCCCTGGATACCAAGGATGCATACCTTCACATTCCAATATGGCCGCCTCACCAGGCTTATCTCAGATTTGCGCTGCTGGACTGTCACTATCAGTTCCAGGCACTGCCATTTGGCCTATCCACAGCACCTAGGGTGTTCACCAAGGTCATGGCAGAGATGATGCTACTCCTCTGCAGACAGGGTGTGAACATAATTCCAAATCAGGACGATCTGCTGAAAAAAGCATCTTCCAAGGAGAAGATGTTGCAGAGTATTGCTATCTCAACTCGGCTACTCCAGGATTATGGTTGGATCCTGAATCTTCCAAAGTCACATTTGGAGCCGACAAAGAGACTGCCCTTCCTGGGGATGATACTCAACACGGAAGTGCAGAAGGTGTTTCTACCGGTGGAGAAAACGTTGGAGATCCAATGAATGGTCCGGGAGCTTCTGAAGCCAGCTCGGATATCGGTTCATCAGTGTATTCGCCTTCTGGGGAAGATGGTTGCTCCTATGAGGCTCTTCAGTACGGAAGATTCCATGCGAGGTTCTTCCAACTGGATCTCCTAGACAAGTGGTCGGGATCACACATGCACCAGCGGATACGCCTGTCGCGAAAAGCCAGAATTTCACTACTCTGGTAGCTCCAAGCTTCTCACCTACTCGAAGGCCGCAGGTCCGGGATTCAGAACTGGATCATTCTAACCATGGACGCAAGTCTCAGCGGTTGGGGAGCCGTCACCCAGGGGGAATATTTCCAAGGAAGGTGGCCCAGTCAGGAATCTCTCCTTCCAATAAACGTTCTGGAACCAACGGCCATTTACAATGGCCTTCTACAAGCGCCACATCTTCTGCAAAATCAAGCCATTCAGGTTCAGTCGGAAAACATCACAGCGGTGTCCTACATAAACAGACAGGGCGGAACAGAGCAAATCACATCACGTCAGTGGTAACAAGAATCCTCCTCTGGGCAGAAAAGCATGCGGTGGCACTGTCAGCAATCTTCATTCCGGGACTGGACAACTGGGAAGCGGACTTCCTCAGCAGACACGATCTCCATCCAGGAGAATGGGGCCTCCATCCGGAGGTGTTCGCAGAGGTGACAAACCGATGGGGTGTACCTCAGATAGACATGATGGCCTCTCACCCCAACAAGAAGCTTCGGAGGTACTGTTCCAGGTCGAGAGACCCACACGCAGTGGCGGTGGACGCACTGGTAACTCCGTGGCTGTACCAGTCAGTGTATGTGTTCCCTCCACTTCCACTCATCCCAAGGATTCTCAAGCTCATAAAAAGAACAAGAGTTCAGGCGATCCTCATTGCTCTGGACTTGCCAAGATGGGCTTGATAAGCGGATCTTCTGGAATTACTGCTGGAGGATCCGAGGCCTCTTCCTCTTCACGAGGACCTTCTACAACAGGGGGCGTTCGCCTATGAAGACTTACCGTGGCAACGGCTTGACGGCATGGAGGTAGAAGGCCAGATTTTAGCTCAGAAAGGCATTCCGAAAAAAAGGTCATTCCTACCCTGATACAGACTAGGAAGGGAGTAACGTCAAAACATTACAATCGTATTTGGAAAAAGTATGTGTTTTTGTGTGAATCCAAGAAGTTTCCTGCGGTGGAGTTTCAACTGGGATAGTTTCTCCTCTTTCTGCAGCAGGTGTTGATGTAGGCATAAGCTTGGGCTCCATAATGGTCCAGATTTCGGCCTTGTCTGTTTTTTTCCAGAAACAATTGGCGGCTCTTCCTGAGGTTCAGACATTCTTGAAAGGGGTTCTGCATATTCAACCACCCTTTGTACCTCCTACGGCACCTTGGGATCTTAATGTGGTGCTGCAGTTCCTGCAATCAGATTGGTTCGAACCCTAACAGGATGTGGACGTCAAGTTTCTTACTTGGAAAGCGGTCACACTGTTGGCATTGGCATCTGCTCGACGTGTGTCGGAATTGGGGGCTTTGTCATGCAAGAGCCCCTATTTGATATTCTATGAGGATAGAGTTGAGCTCAGAACGCGTCAGCAATTTCTTCCAAAGGTTGTGTCAGCCTTTCATATCAATCATCCTATTGTCGTGCCAGTGGCTACTGACTCCTCAATTCCCTCAAGGTCCTTGGATGTTGTGAGGGCTTTGAAAATATATGTGAAGAGAACTCATCACAGAAAGTCGGATGCTCTATTTGTCCTTTATGATCCCAGCATTACATATTAATCAAGATAATGGTTTCTCCTCTATATACTAGCCACTACTGGCTTGAAATCCATTACTAATGCTGGGCATACACAGGCAGATAAAATGCCTGTTTGATCTGCCACTGCAGATAATTGAGACATAAGCTGTGAGGTTTCTCACAGTGTATGTTACACGATATTGGTGCTCCACCCCCTGGGAAGGAGACATTTCCCCATTCCTTTCCATGTGGAGGAACAGGGGAATTTCTGTTGGTTGGCCGCGGCAGGACATATACTACCTGATACAACCAATATGACACTTACTGCCTTTCTTACCTCCCACTCACTGCTTGACCCATTACAGTCTGGCTTCCATCCTCTCCACTCCACTGAAACTGCCCTCATGAAAGTCTGCAATTACCTACTTTCTGTTAAATACAGGGGCCACTACCGTCTGCTTATTCTTATTGACCTCTCTGCTGCTTTTGATGGTGTGGACCACCTTCTCCTTCTGCAGATTCTTCTTGCATGATATTGCTGTCTCCTGGCTATCCTCCTCTCTGACCAGTCCTTCTCAGTCTCTTATCATGACTCCCCCCCCCACACTTACACTAACTGTAGGTGTCCCCCAAGATTCTGTTCTTAGTCATATCCTTTTCTTTCCCTATATGTCTTCTTTTGGTGAGCTCATTAGTTCTTTTGACTTACAATTTCATTACTATGCTGATGATACTCAAACCTACCTTTCCTCCCCTGATCTATCCCTCGCTCTCCTCACTCGTATCTCCAACTGTCTCCCTGCTATCTCTTCTTGTTCTTGGATGTCCCTGCCTTTTCTTAAACTTAACATTCTAAGTTAATCATCTTCCCACCCTCCCACAATTTCATTATCTATTGATGGCACTACTATCTCTTCTAGCCCCCAAGTACGCTGTCTTGGAGTAATCTTTAACTCCTCCCGCTCCTTCAAACCACACATTCAGTACCTCTCACAAACCTGCCATTTTCAGCGCAAACATATTTCCAGGATCAAACCCTTTCTCACCCATGATGATACTAAGACCCTCATTCACTCACCGGTCATCTCCAGACTAGACTACTGTAATCTTCTTCTATCTGGTATCCCTGACAAATGCCTCTCTCCACTCCAGTCTATTCTCAATTCTGCTGCCTGGCTCATCTTCCTCACCAAATGTACTACATACACCTCCCCTCTCTTACAAGCCCTTCACTGGCTCCCCTTCAGAATCCAATCCACTTACAAAGCTCTCATCCACTCCTCTCCTATTTACATCTCTGACCTTATCTACCTTTACACTCCAGCCCATCCTCTTCATTCTAATGCACACTGCCTCTCCTGTCTATTGATTACTTCCTCCCTTTCCTACCTCTAAGATTTTGCACATGCTACTCCTTTTCTCTGGAATTCTCTACCTCTCCCCCTCAGACTCTCCACCTCTCTACAAAACTTCAGATGGGCTCTCAAGACCCACTTCTTCACAAAACCCAACAAAACGTTCATCCTAAGCCCTCTGTTTCCTTCTCTTACTTAAACTGTCTTCTACTTCATACTAGAGATGAGCGGGTTCGGTTTCTCTGAATCCGAACCCGCCAGAACTTCATGTTTTTTTTCACGGGTCCGAGCAGACTCGGATCTTCCCGCCTTGCTCGGTTAACCCGAGCGCGCCCGAACGTCATCATGACGCTGTCGGATTCTTGCGAGACTCGGATTCTATATAAGGAGCCGCGCGTCGCCGCCATTTTCACTAGAGATGAGCGCCGGAAATTTTTCGGGTTTTGTGTTTTGGTTTTGGGTTCGGTTCCGCGGCCGTGTTTTGGGTTCGAACGCGTTTTGGCAAAACCTCACCGAATTTTTTTTGTCGGATTCGGGTGTGTTTTGGATTCGGGTGTTTTTTTCCAAAAAACCTAAAAAACAGCTTAAATCATAGAATTTGGCGGTCATTTTGATCCCAAAGTATTATTAACCTCAAAAACCATAATTTCCACTCATTTTCAGTCTATTCTGAATACCTCACACCTCACAATATTATTTTTAGTCCTAAAATTTGCACCGAGGTCGCTGTGTGAGTAAGATAAGCGACCCTAGTGGCCGACACAAACACCGGGCCCATCTAGGAGTGGCACTGCAGTGTCACGCAGGATGGCCCTTCCAAAAAACCCTCCCTAAACAGCACATGACGCAAAGAAAAAAAGAGGCGCAATGAGGTAGCTGTGTGAGTAAGATTAGCGACCCTAGTGGCCGACACAAACACCGGGCCCATCTAGGAGTGGCACTGCAGTGTCACGCAGGATGTCCCTTCCAAAAAACCCTCCCCAAACAGCACATGACGCAAAGAAAAAAAGAGGCGCAATGAGGTAGCTGTGTGAGTAAGATAAGCGACCCTAGTGGCCGACACAAACACCGGGCCCATCTAGGAGTGGCACTGCAGTGTCACGCAGGATGTCCCTTCCAAAAAACCCTCCCCAAACAGCACATGACGCAAAGAAAAAAAGAGGCGCAATGAGGTTGCTGACTGTGTGAGTAAGATAAGCGACCCTAGTGGCCGACACAAACACCGGGCCCATCTAGGAGTGGCACTGCAGTGTCACGCAGGATGTCCCTTCCAAAAAACCCTCCCCAAACAGCACATGACGCAAAGAAAAAAAGAGGCGCAATGAGGTAGCTGACTGTGTGAGTAAGATAAGCGACCCTAGTGGCCGACACAAACACCGGGCCCATCTAGGAGTGGCACTGCAGTGTCACGCAGGATGTCCCTTCCAAAAAACCCTCCCCAAACAGCACATGACGCAAAGAAAAAGAAAAGAAAAAAGAGGTGCAAGATGGAATTGTCCTTGGGCCCTCCCACCCACCCTTATGTTGTATAAACAGGACATGCACACTTTAACCAACCCATCATTTCAGTGACAGGGTCTGCCACACGACTGTGACTGATATGACGGGTTGGTTTGGACCCCCACCAAAAAAGAAGCAATTAATCTCTCCTTGCACAAACTGGCTCTACAGAGGCAAGATGTCCACCTCATCATCATCCTCCGATATATCACCGTGTACATCCCCCTCCTCACAGATTATCAATTCGTCCCCACTGGAATCCACCATCTCAGCTCCCTGTGTACTTTGTGGAGGCAATTGCTGCTGGTCAATGTCTCCACGGAGGAATTGATTATAATTCATTTTAATGAACATCATCTTCTCCACATTTTCTGGATGTAACCTCGTACGCCGATTGCTGACAAGGTGAGCGGCGGCACTAAACACTCTTTCGGAGTACACACTTGTGGGAGGGCAACTTAGGTAGAATAAAGCCAGTTTGTGCAAGGGCCTCCAAATTGCCTCTTTTTCCTGCCAGTATAAGTACGGACTGTGTGACGTGCCTACTTGGATGCGGTCACTCATATAATCCTCCACCATTCTTTCAATGGTGAGAGAATCATATGCAGTGACAGTAGACGACATGTCCGTAATCGTTGTCAGGTCCTTCAGTCCGTACCAGATGTCAGCATCAGCAGTCGCTCCAGACTGCCCTGCATCACCGCCAGCGGGTGGGCTCGGAATTCTGAGCCTTTTCCTCGCACCCCCAGTTGCGGGAGAATGTGAAGGAGGAGATGTTGTTGACAGGTCGCGTTCCGCTTGACTTGACAATTTACTCACCAGCAGGTGTTTGAACCCCAGCAGACTTGTGTCTGCCGGAAAGAGAGATCCAAGGTAGGCTTTAAATCTAGGATCGAGCACGGTGGCCAAAATGTAGTGCTCTGATTTCAACAGATTGACCACCCGTGAATCCTTGTTAAGCGAATTAAGGGCTCCATCCACAAGTCCCACATGCCTAGCGGAATCGCTCCGTGTTAGCTCCTCCTTCAATGTCTCCAGCTTCTTCTGCAAAAGCCTGATGAGGGGAATGACCTGACTCAGGCTGGCAGTGTCTGAACTGACTTCACGTGTGGCAAGTTCAAAGGGCATCAGAACCTTGCACAACGTTGAAATCATTCTCCACTGCGCTTGAGACAGGTGCATCCCACCTCCTATATCGTGCTCAATTGTATAGGCTTGAATGGCCTTTTGCTGCTCCTCCAACCTCTGAAGCATATACAGGGTTGAATTCCACCTCGTTACCACTTCTTGCTTCAGATGATGGCAGGGCAGGTTCAGTAGTTTTTGGTGGTGCTCCAGTTTTCTGTACGTGGTGCCTGTACGCCGAAAGTGTCCTGCAATTCTTCTGGCCACCGACAGCATCTCTTGCACGCCCCTGTCGTTTTTTAAAAAATTCTGCACCACCAAATTCAAGGTATGTGCAAAACATGGGACGTGCTGGAATTGGCCCAGATTTAATGCACACACAATATTGCTGGCGTTGTCCGATGCCACAAATCCACAGGAGAGTCCAATTGGGGTAAGCCATTCCGCGATGATCTTCCTCAGTTGCCGTAAGAGGTTTTCAGCTGTGTGCGTATTCTGGAAACCGGTGATACAAAGCGTAGCCTGCCTAGGAAAGAGTTGGCGTTTGCGAGATGCTGCTACTGGTGCCGCCGCTGCTGTTCTTGCGGCGGGAGTCCATACATCTACCCAGTGGGCTGTCACAGTCATATAGTCCTGACCCTGCCCTGCTCCACTTGTCCACATGTCCGTGGTTAAGTGGACATTGGGTACAGCTGCATTTTTTAGGACACTGGTGACTCTTTTTCTGAGGTCTGTGTACATTTTCGGTATCGCCTGCCTAGAGAAATGGAACCTAGATGGTATTTGGTACCGGGGACACAGTACCTCCAACAAGTCTCTAGTTGGCTCTGCAGTAATGATGGATACCGGAACCACGTTTCTCACCACCCAGGATGTCAAGGCCTCAGTTATCCGCTTTGCAGTAGGATGACTGCTGTGATATTTCATCTTCCTCGCAAAGGACTGTTGGACAGTCAATTGCTTGGTGGAAGTAGTAAAAGTGGTCTTACGACTTCCCCTCTGGGATGACCATCGACTCCCAGCAGCAACAACAGCAGCGCCAGCAGCAGTAGGCGTTACACGCAAGGATGCATCGGAGGAATCCCAGGCAGGAGAGGACTCGTCAGAATTGCCAGTGACATGGCCTGCAGGACTATTGGCATTCCTGGGGAAGGAGGAAATTGACACTGAGGGAGTTGGTGGGGTGGTTTGCGTGAGCTTGGTTACAAGAGGAAGGGATTTACTGGTCAGTGGACTGCTTCCGCTGTCGGCCCAAGTTTTTGAACTTGTCACTGACTTATTATGAATGCGCTGCAGGTGACGTATAAGGGAGGATGTTCCGAGGTGGTTAACGTCCTTACCCCTACTTATTACAGCTTGACAAAGGGAACACACGGCTTGACACCTGTTGTCCGCATTTCTGGTGAAATACTTCCACACCGAAGAGCTGATTTTTTTGGTATTTTCACCAGGCATGTCAACGGCCATATTCCTACCACGGACAACAGGTGTCTCCCCGGGTGCCTGACTTAAACAAACCACCTCACCATCAGAATCCTCCTGGTCAATTTCCTCCCCAGCGCCAGCAACACCCATATCCTCCTCATCCTGGTGTACTTCAACACTGACATCTTCAATCTGACTATCAGGAACTGGACTGCGGGTGCTCCTTCCATCACTTGCAGGGGGCGTGCAAATGGTGGAAGGCGCATGCTCTTCACGTCCAGTGTTGGGAAGGTCAGGCATCGCAACCGACACAATTGGAGTCGGACTCTCCTTGTGGATTTGGGATTTCAAAGAACGCACAGTTCTTTGCGGTGCTACTGCTTTTGCCAGCTTTAGTCTTTTCATTTTTCTAGCGAGAGGCTGAGTGCTTCCATCCTCATGTGAAGCTGAACCACTAGCCATGAACATAGGCCAGGGCCTCAGCCGTTCCTTGCCACTCCGTGTGGTAAATGGCATATTGGCAAGTTTACGCTTCTCCTCCGACAATTTTATTTTAGGTTTTGGAGTCCTTTTTTTACTGATATTTGGTGTTTTGGATTTGACATGCTCTGTACTATGACATTGGGCATCGGCCTTGGCAGACGACGTTGCTGGCATTTCATCATCTCGGCCATGACTAGTGGCAGCAGCTTCAGCACGAGGTGGAAGTGGATCTTGATCTTTCCCTAATTTTGGAACCTCAACATTTTTGTTCTCCATATTTTAATAGGCACAACTAAAAGGCACCTCAGGTAAACAATGGAGATGGATGGATTGGATACTAGTATACAATTATGGACGGACTGCCGAGTGCCGACACAGAGGTAGCCACAACCGTGAACTACCGCACTGTACTGTGTCTGCTGCTAATATAGACTGGTTGATAAAGAGATAGTATACTCGTAACTAGTATGTATGTATAAAGAAAGAAAAAAAAAACCACGGTTAGGTGGTATATACAATTATGGACGGGCTGCCGAGTGCCGACACAGAGGTAGCCACAGCCGTGAACTACCGCACTGTACTGTGTCTGCTGCTAATATATAGACTGGTTGATAAAGAGATAGTATACTCGTACCTAGTATGTATGTATAAAGAAAAAAAAAAAACCACGGTTAGGTGGTATATACAATTATGGACGGGCTGCCGAGTGCCGACACAGAGGTAGCCACAGCCGTGAACTACCGCACTGTACTGTGTCTGCTGCTAATATATAGACTGGTTGATAAAGAGATAGTATACTCGTAACTAGTATGTATGTATAAAGAAAGAAAAAAAAAACACGGTTAGGTGGTATATACAATTATGGACGGGCTGCCGAGTGCCGACACAGAGGTAGCCACAGCCGTGAACTACCGCACTGTACTGTGTCTGCTGCTAATATAGACTGGTTGATAAAGAGATAGTATACTCGTAACTAGTATGTATGTATAAAGAAAGAAAAAAAAACCACGGTTAGGTGGTATATACAATTATGGACGGGCTGCCGAGTGCCGACACAGAGGTAGCCACAGCCGTGAACTACCGCACTGTACTGTGTCTGCTGCTAATATAGACTGGTTGATAAAGAGATAGTATACTCGTAACTAGTATGACTATAAAGAAAGAAAAAAAAAACACGGTTAGGTGGTATATACAATTATGGACGGGCTGCCGAGTGCCGACACAGAGGTAGCCACAGCCGTGAACTACCGCACTGTACTGTGTCTGCTGCTAATATAGACTGGTTGATAAAGAGAAGATGTCTATGTAACTATGTATGTATAAAGAAGAATGAAAAAAATCCACGGTTAGGTGGTATACAATTATGGACGGACTGCCTGCCGAGTGCAGACACAGAGGTAGCCACAGCCGTGAACTACCGTACTGTACTGTGTCTGCAGCTAATATAGACTGGTTGATAAAGAGAAGATGTCTATGTAACTATGTATGTATAAAGAAGAATGAAAAAAAACCACGGTTAGGTGGTATACAATTATGGACGGACTGCCTGCCGAGTGCAGACACAGAGGTAGCCACAGCCGTGAACTACCGTACTGTACTGTGTCTGCAGCTAATATAGACTGGTTGATAAAGAGAAGATGTCTATGTAACTATGTATGTATAAAGAAGAATGAAAAAAATCCACGGTTAGGTGGTATTACAATTATGGACGTACTGCCTGCCGAGTGCAGAGACACAGAGGTAGCCACAGCCGTGAACTACCGTACTGTGTCTGCTGCGACTGGATGATAAATGATATAAAAAATATATATATATCACTACTGCAGCCGGACAGGTATATATTATATATTATATAATGACGGACCTGCTGGACACTGTCTGTCAGCAGAATGAGTTTTATTTTTATAGAATAAAAAAAAAAAAACACACAAGTGAAGTCACACGACGAGTGTTTAACTTTTTCAGGCAATCACAATATAAGTATACTACTAACTATACTGGTGGTCAGTGTGGTCAGGTCACTGGTCAGTCACACTGGCAGTGGCACTCCTGCAGCAAAAGTGTGCACTGTTTAATTTTAATATAATATGTACTCCTGGCTCCTGCTATAACCTATAACTGGCACTGCAGTAGTGCTCCCCAGTCTCCCCCACAATTATAAGCTGTGTGAGCTGAGCAGTCAGACAGATATATAATATATATAGATGATGCAGCACACTGGCCTGAGCCTGAGCAGTGCACTGCACAGTGCACACAGATATGGTATGTGACTGACTGAGTCACTGTGTGTATCGCTTTTTTCAGGCAGAGAACGGATATATTAAATAAACTGCACTGTGTGTCTGGTGGTCACTCACTATATAATATATTATGTACTCCTGGCTCCTGCTATAACCTATAACTGGCACTGCAGTAGTGCTCCCCAGTCTCCCCCACAATTATAAGCTGTGTGAGCTGAGCAGTCAGACAGATATATATAATATTATATATAGATAATAGATGATGCAGCACACTGGCCTGAGCCTGAGCAGTGCACACAGATATGGTATGTGACTGAGTCACTGTGTGCTGTGTATCGCTTTTTTCAGGCAGAGAACGGATTATAAAGTAAACTGCACTGTCCTCACTAGTAAACTCTATCCACTCAGTCTCTACACTTCTACAGTAACAGTACTCCTCCTAGTCAGCTCCAGTAAATCTCTCTCAGTCTCTTATAATCTAAATGGAGAGGACGCCAGCCACGTCCTCTCCCTATCAATCTCAATGCACGTGTGAAAATGGCGGCGACGCGCGGCTCCTTATATAGAATCCGAGTCTCGCGAGAATCCGACAGCGTCATGATGACGTTCGGGCGCGCTCGGGTTAACCGAGCAAGGCGGGAAGATCCGAGTCTGCTCGGACCCGTGAAAAAAACCATGAAGTTCTGGCGGGTTCGGATTCAGAGAAACCGAACCCGCTCATCTCTAATTTTCACACGTGCATTGAGATTGATAGGGAGAGGACGTGGCTGGCGTCCTCTCCATTTAGATTATAAGAGACTGAGAGAGATTTACTGGAGCTGACTAGGAGGAGTACTGTTACTGTAGAAGTGTAGAGACTGAGTGGAGAGAGTTTACTAGTGAGGACAGTGCAGTTTACTTTATAATCCGTTCTCTGCCTGAAAAAAGCGATACACAGCACACAGTGACTCAGTCACATACCATATCTGTGTGCACTGCTCAGGCTCAGGCCAGTGTGCTGCATCATCTATTATCTATATATAATATTATATATATCTGTCTGACTGCTCAGCTCACACAGCTTATAATTGTGGGGGAGACTGGGGAGCACTACTGCAGTGCCAGTTATAGGTTATAGCAGGAGCCAGGAGTACATAATATATTATATAGTGAGTGACCACCAGACACACAGTGCAGTTTATTTAATATATCCATTCTCTGCCTGAAAAAAGCGATACACACAGTGACTCAGTCAGTCACATACCATATCTGTGTGCACTGCTCAGGCTCAGGCCAGTGTGCTGCATCATCTATTATCTATATATAATATTATATATATCTGTCTGACTGCTCAGCTCACACAGCTTATAATTGTGGGGGAGACTGGGGAGCACTACTGCAGTGCCAGTTATAGGTTATAGCAGGAGCCAGGAGTACATAATATATTATATAGTGAGTGACCACCAGACACACAGTGCAGTTTATTTAATATATCCGTTCTCTGCCTGAAAAAAGCGATACACACAGTGACTCAGTCAGTCACATACCATATCTGTGTGCACTGTGCAGTGCACTGCTCAGGCTCAGGCCAGTGTGCTGCATCATCTATATATATTATATATCTGTCTGACTGCTCAGCTCACACAGCTTATAATTGTGGGGGAGACTGGGGAGCACTACTGCAGTGCCAGTTATAGGTTATAGCAGGAGCCAGGAGTACATATTATATTAAAATTAAACAGTGCACACTTTTGCTGCAGGAGTGCCACTGCCAGTGTGACTGACCAGTGACCTGACCACACTGACCACCAGTATAGTTATTAGTATACTTATATTGTGATTGCCTGAAAAAGTTAAACACTCGTCGTGTGACTTCACTTGTGTGGTTTTTTTTTTTTATTCTATAAAAATAAAACTCATTCTGCTGACAGACAGTGTCCAGCAGGTCCGTCATTATATAATATATAATATATACCTGTCAGGCTGCAGTAGTGATATATATATATATTTTATATCATTTATCATCCAGTCGCAGCAGACACAGTACGGTAGTTCACGGCTGTGGCTACCTCTGTGTCTCTGCACTCGGCAGGCAGTCCGTCCATAATTGTAATACCACCTAACCGTGGATTTTTTTCATTCTTCTTTATACATACATAGTTACATAGACATCTTCTCTTTATCAACCAGTCTATATTAGCTGCAAACACAGTACAGTACGGTAGTTCACGGCTGTGGCTACCTCTGTGTCTGCACTCGGCAGGCAGTCCGTCCATAATTGTATACCACCTAACCGTGGTTTTTTTTCATTCTTCTTTATACATACATAGTTACATAGACATCTTCTCTTTATCAACCAGTCTATATTAGCTGCAGACACAGTACAGTACGGTAGTTCACGGCTGTGGCTACCTCTGTGTCTGCACTCGGCAGGCAGTCCGTCCATAATTGTATACCACCTAACCGTGGATTTTTTTCATTCTTCTTTATACATACATAGTTACATAGACATCTTCTCTTTATCAACCAGTCTATATTAGCAGCAGACACAGTACAGTGCGGTAGTTCACGGCTGTGGCTACCTCTGTGTCGGCACTCGGCAGCCCGTCCATAATTGTATATACCACCTAACCGTGTTTTTTTTTTCTTTCTTTATAGTCATACTAGTTACGAGTATACTATCTCTTTATCAACCAGTCTATATTAGCAGCAGACACAGTACAGTGCGGTAGTTCACGGCTGTGGCTACCTCTGTGTCGGCACTCGGCAGCCCGTCCATAATTATATATACCACCTAACCGTGGTTTTTTTTTCTTTCTTTATACATACATACTAGTTACGAGTATACTATCTCTTTATCAACCAGTCTATATTAGCAGCAGACACAGTACAGTGCGGTAGTTCACGGCTGTGGCTACCTCTGTGTCGGCACTCGGCAGCCCGTCCATAATTGTATATACCACCTAACCGTGGTTTTTTTTTCTTTCTTTATACATACATACTAGTTACGAGTATACTATCTCTTTATCAACCAGTCTATATATTAGCAGCAGACACAGTACAGTGCGGTAGTTCACGGCTGTGGCTACCTCTGTGTCGGCACTCGGCAGCCCGTCCATAATTGTATATACCACCTAACCGTGGTTTTTTTTTCTTTCTTTATACATACATACTAGGTATGAGTATACTATCTCTTTATCAACCAGTCTATATATTAGCAGCAGACACAGTACAGTGCGGTAGTTCACGGCTGTGGCTACCTCTGTGTCGGCACTCGGCAGCCCGTCCATAATTGTATATACCACCTAACCGTGGTTTTTTTTTCTTTCTTTATACATACATACTAGTTACGAGTATACTATCTCTTTATCAACCAGTCTATATTAGCAGCAGACACAGTACAGTGCGGTAGTTCACGGCTGTGGCTACCTCTGTGTCGGCACTCGGCAGTCCGTCCATAATTGTATACTAGTATCCAATCCATCCATCTCCATTGTTTACCTGAGGTGCCTTTTAGTTGTGCCTATTAAAATATGGAGAACAAAAATGTTGAGGTTCCAAAATTAGGGAAAGATCAAGATCCACTTCCACCTCGTGCTGAAGCTGCTGCCACTAGTCATGGCCGAGACGATGAAATGCCAGCAACGTCGTCTGCCAAGGCCGATGCCCAATGTCATAGTACAGAGCATGTCAAATCCAAAACACCAAATATCAGTAAAAAAAGGACTCCAAAACCTAAAATAAAATTGTCGGAGGAGAAGCGTAAACTTGCCAATATGCCATTTACCACACGGAGTGGCAAGGAACGGCTGAGGCCCTGGCCTATGTTCATGGCTAGTGGTTCAGCTTCACATGAGGATGGAAGCACTCAGCCTCTCGCTAGAAAAATGAAAAGACTAAAGCTGGCAAAAGCAGTAGCACCGCAAAGAACTGTGCGTTCTTCGAAATCCCAAATCCACAAGGAGAGTCCGACTCCAATTGTGTCGGTTGCGATGCCTGACCTTCCCAACACTGGACGTGAAGAGCATGCGCCTTCCACCATTTGCACGCCCCCTGCAAGTGATGGAAGGACCACCCGCAGTCCAGTTCCTGATAGTCAGATTGAAGATGTCAGTGTTGAAGTACACCAGGATGAGGAGGATATGGGTGTTGCTGGCGCTGGGGAGGAAATTGACCAGGAGGATTCTGATGGTGAGGTGGTTTGTTTAAGTCAGGCACCCGGGGAGACACCTGTTGTCCGTGGTAGGAATATGGCCGTTGACATGCCTGGTGAAAATACCAAAAAAATCAGCTCTTCGGTGTGGAAGTATTTCACCAGAAATGCGGACAACAGGTGTCAAGCCGTGTGTTCCCTTTGTCAAGCTGTAATAAGTAGGGGTAAGGACGTTAACCACCTCGGAACATCCTCCCTTATACGTCACCTGCAGCGCATTCATAATAAGTCAGTGACAAGTTCAAAAACTTGGGCCGACAGCGGAAGCAGTCCACTGACCAGTAAATCCCTTCCTCTTGTAACCAAGCTCACGCAAACCACCCCACCAACTCCCTCAGTGTCAATTTCCTCCTTCCCCAGGAATGCCAATAGTCCTGCAGGCCATGTCACTGGCAATTCTGACGAGTCCTCTCCTGCCTGGGATTCCTCCGATGCATCCTTGCGTGTAACGCCTACTGCTGCTGGCGCTGCTGTTGTTGCTGCTGGGAGTCGATGGTCATCCCAGAGGGGAAGTCGTAAGACCACTTTTACTACTTCCACCAAGCAATTGACTGTCCAACAGTCCTTTGCGAGGAAGATGAAATATCACAGCAGTCATCCTACTGCAAAGCGGATAACTGAGGCCTTGACATCCTGGGTGGTGAGAAACGTGGTTCCGGTATCCATCATTACTGCAGAGCCAACTAGAGACTTGTTGGAGGTACTGTGTCCCCGGTACCAAATACCATCTAGGTTCCATTTCTCTAGGCAGGCGATACCGAAAATGTACACAGACCTCAGAAAAAGAGTCACCAGTGTCCTAAAAAATGCAGCTGTACCCAATGTCCACTTAACCACGGACATGTGGACAAGTGGAGCAGGGCAGGGTCAGGACTATATGACTGTGACAGCCCACTGGGTAGATGTATGGACTCCCGCCGCAAGAACAGCAGCGGCGGCACCAGTAGCAGCATCTCGCAAACGCCAACTCTTTCCTAGGCAGGCTACGCTTTGTATCACCGGTTTCCAGAATACGCACACAGCTGAAAACCTCTTACGGCAACTGAGGAAGATCATCGCGGAATGGCTTACCCCAATTGGACTCTCCTGTGGATTTGTGGCATCGGACAACGCCAGCAATATTGTGTGTGCATTAAATCTGGGCCAATTCCAGCACATCCCATGTTTTGCACATACCTTGAATTTGGTGGTGCAGAATTTTTTAAAAAACGACAGGGGCGTGCAAGAGATGCTGTCGGTGGCCAGAAGAATTGCGGGACACTTTCGGCATACAGGCACCACGTACAGAAAACTGGAGCACCACCAAAAACTACTGAACCTGCCCTGCCATCATCTGAAGCAAGAAGTGGTAACGAGGTGGAATTCAACCCTGTATATGCTTCAGAGGTTGGAGGAGCAGCAAAAGGCCATTCAAGCCTATACAATTGAGCACGATATAGGAGGTGGGATGCACCTGTCTCAAGCGCAGTGGAGAATGATTTCAACGTTGTGCAAGGTTCTGATGCCCTTTGAACTTGCCACACGTGAAGTCAGTTCAGACACTGCCAGCCTGAGTCAGGTCATTCCCCTCATCAGGCTTTTGCAGAAGAAGCTGGAGACATTGAAGGAGGAGCTAACACGGAGCGATTCCGCTAGGCATGTGGGACTTGTGGATGGAGCCCTTAATTCGCTTAACAAGGATTCACGGGTGGTCAATCTGTTGAAATCAGAGCACTACATTTTGGCCACCGTGCTCGATCCTAGATTTAAAGCCTACCTTGGATCTCTCTTTCCGGCAGACACAAGTCTGCTGGGGTTCAAACACCTGCTGGTGAGTAAATTGTCAAGTCAAGCGGAACGCGACCTATCAACAACATCTCCTCCTTCACATTCTCCCGCAACTGGGGGTGCGAGGAAAAGGCTCAGAATTCCGAGCCCACCTGCTGGCGGTGATGCAGGGCAGTCTGGAGCGACTGCTGATGCTGACATCTGGTCCGGACTGAAGGACCTGACAACGATTACGGACATGTCATCTACTGTCACTGCATATGATTCTCTCACCATTGAAAGAATGGTGGAGGATTATATGAGTGACCGCATCCAAGTAGGCACGTCACACAGTCCGTACTTATACTGGCAGGAAAAAGAGGCAATTTGGAGGCCCTTGCACAAACTGGCTTTATTCTACCTAAGTTGCCCTCCCACAAGTGTGTACTCCGAAAGAGTGTTTAGTGCCGCCGCTCACCTTGTCAGCAATCGGCGTACGAGGTTACATCCAGAAAATGTGGAGAAGATGATGTTCATTAAAATGAATTATAATCAATTCCTCCGTGGAGACATTGACCAGCAGCAATTGCCTCCACAAAGTACACAGGGAGCTGAGATGGTGGATTCCAGTGGGGACGAATTGATAATCTGTGAGGAGGGGGATGTACACGGTGATATATCGGAGGATGATGATGAGGTGGACATCTTGCCTCTGTAGAGCCAGTTTGTGCAAGGAGAGATTAATTGCTTCTTTTTTGGTGGGGGTCCAAACCAACCCGTCATATCAGTCACAGTCGTGTGGCAGACCCTGTCACTGAAATGATGGGTTGGTTAAAGTGTGCATGTCCTGTTTATACAACATAAGGGTGGGTGGGAGGGCCCAAGGACAATTCCATCTTGCACCTCTTTTTTCTTTTCTTTTTCTTTGCGTCATGTGCTGTTTGGGGAGGGTTTTTTGGAAGGGACATCCTGCGTGACACTGCAGTGCCACTCCTAGATGGGCCCGGTGTTTGTGTCGGCCACTAGGGTCGCTTATCTTACTCACACAATCAGCTACCTCATTGCGCCTCTTTTTTTCTTTGCGTCGTGCTGTTTGGGGAGGGTTTTTTGGAAGGGACATCCTGCGTGACACTGCAGTGCCACTCCTAGATGGGCCCGGTGTTTGTGTCGGCCACTAGGGTCGCTTATCTTACTCACACAGTCAGCTACCTCATTGCGCCTCTTTTTTTCTTTGCGTCATGTGCTGTTTGGGGAGGGTTTTTTGGAAGGGACATCCTGCGTGACACTGCAGTGCCACTCCTAGATGGGCCCGGTGTTTGTGTCGGCCACTAGGGTCGCTTATCTTACTCACACAGCTACCTCATTGCGCCTCTTTTTTTCTTTGCGTCATGTGCTGTTTGGGGAGGGTTTTTTGGAAGGGACATCCTGCGTGACACTGCAGTGCCACTCCTAGATGGGCCCGGTGTTTGTGTCGGCCACTAGGGTCGCTAATCTTACTCACACAGCTACCTCATTGCGCCTCTTTTTTTCTTTGCGTCATGTGCTGTTTGGGGAGGGTTTTTTGGAAGGGCCATCCTGCGTGACACTGCAGTGCCACTCCTAGATGGGCCCGGTGTTTGTGTCGGCCACTAGGGTCGCTTATCTTACTCACACAGCGACCTCGGTGCAAATTTTAGGACTAAAAATAATATTGTGAGGTGTGAGGTATTCAGAATAGACTGAAAATGAGTGGAAATTATGGTTTTTGAGGTTAATAATACTTTGGGATCAAAATGACCGCCAAATTCTATGATTTAAGCTGTTTTTTAGGTTTTTTGGAAAAAAACACCCGAATCCAAAACACACCCGAATCCGACAAAAAAAATTCGGTGAGGTTTTGCCAAAACGCGGTCGAACCCAAAACACGGCCGCGGAACCGAACCCAAAACCAAAACACAAAACCCGAAAAATTTCCGGCGCTCATCTCTACTTCATACTTCCTTTAATGTCACCCTGATACTTATTTCAGTTTGATATGTAATATGACCTTTTTTTCTTGTAATTTGAATACATGAACAGATATTGTGATGCCCCTATTCTTGAACATTGCAGATTATATTTACCCTTAGTGCTCCATGCTGACATCTCACAATTGCTTATGAAACATTAGCAAGTTAAGCTGTTTTCCTGGAATATTATTTGCTTAATTGCCCACACCTGTGTGGAAGCCCTTGCTCTCAATGTGCGTGGTGTCTCCACATGCCCAGGTATATTCATGCTTGTGCCCACGGGCACAACCTGTAGTTGCAGTTACATAGCTAACAACAGCGCATTCAGATATTTGCATTTCTGTCATGTATGTGATTAATCACAATACAAGAATGAGGTCTATTATCCAGAATACCTGAGATACATGATTTGCAAGCCTAGATAGACTGTGCAGGCAAGTACATTTTTACTATCTCTATAGTAGAGATAGTCAAAATTGACACTTAGCCAAAATCGCACATAGTCAGTATCGCAAGCACGCTCATTATGTGCTTGCGATGCCGACCTAGCCCGTGTCGCATAGTGAGAATCGGGCATAGCCCGAATCTCCCCGTGTGTATGGGCCTTAATTCTAATAACTGGTCTGTATGTATGACAGTATTGCCAAAAAGTAGTATATTTATTTTAGCATCTTTTTAAATGTCATTTTTCTTGGGACTGTCTGCATAATGGGTTTCAGGAATATAAATCCCATGTCTGTATAAGCAAATTTCCCAAGGTGCTTCCTCACATTGGTATAGTTTAAGAGGAGGTACAGTAGTGACATTCTATAAACCTACATATCATCGCACAAGGGCATACACATTTAACACTCTCTCACCCACTGCCAACTAAGCACCCAACATTTTATTAGCATAAACATCAAAGCTTTCGCTTTACAACATGTTAATGGGACAATTCTAATTTTATCATCTAACTTGTCTTATTTGCATGATTAGGATCCTTGACATGTCTTCACACCTCACAAAGTATGATAAAAGCTGGCAGTTTCCCTCGGGAAACACTGAGACATCACTGGCCCCATCAGAAGGAATGAAATGTATGGGATTCTGTCGCCTGGGGCTTGAAAATATATTCGTTATAGTGATTCATTTTATGCCGCTTTAGAACACAGAGAAACAATCCAAGTGAAGTCACCCACAAACTTCATTCCGCTATACAGGGAGAGCAAGCAAACATTCTCTTTAGCAGGACCTTCCAACTCCATTTATTGACCTTCTAGCCATCTGAGACCTGCAATTGTCTGCAGGATTTGCAAATGAGTAGATGTCCTTAATGAATAAAATATGAACTGTATTTTTGTCTTCTAAGATAAATGTATAAATTTAGCTAAATTAATAAAGTCTGTTATGATGTAACAACAGTAACTCTTGCATGGAATGTATATTATATTGTTTAAGTATTGGCTTATAATAAAATTGATGCTGAGATCCCAAATGTTTAATATCTAATACAGTATCGAAATTAGAGATGTGCGGCGGGCACTTTTCGTGTTTTGGTTTTGGTTCTATCCTTGTGTTTTGGACCTGGATTGGTTTTGCCAAAACCATCCTTTTGTGTTTTGGTTTTGGTTTTGGATCTGGATGATTTTTGAAAAAAACAGCTAAAATCACAGAATTTTGGGGTAATTCTGATCCTACGGTATATTTAACCTCAACAATATTCATTTCCACTCATTTCCAGTCTATTCTGAACACCTCACAATATTTTTTTAGGCCAAAGGTTGCACCGAGGTGGCTGTATAACTAAGCTAAGCGACACAAGTGTGCGGCAGAAACACCTGGCTCATCTAGGAGTGGCACTGCAGTGTCAGACAGGATGGCAGATTGAAAAAATAGGCCCCAAACAGCACATCATGCAAAGACGAAAAAGAGGTGTAATGAGGTAGCTGTATGACTAAGCTAAGCGACACAAGTGTGTGGCACAAACACCTGGCCCATTTAGGAGTGGCACTGCAATGGCAGACAGGATAGCATTTAAAAAAACTAGGCCCCAAACAGCACATCATGCAAAGAAGAAAAAGAGGTGCAATGAGGTAGGTGTATGACTAAGCTAAGCGACACAAGTGTGCGGCACAAACACCTGGCCCATCTAGGAGTGACACTGCAGTGGCAGACAGGATGGCACTTAAAATACAATAGTCCCCAAACAGCACATCATGCAAATAAGTAAAAGAGGTGCAATGAGGTACAGTAGCTGTATGACTAAGCTAAGCGACACAAGTGTGTGGCACAAACACCTGGCCCATCTAGTAGTGGCATTGCCGTGGCAGACAGTATGGCACTTAAAAAAAATAGTCCCCAAACAGCACATCATGTAAAGAAGTAAAAGAGGTGCAGTGAGGTAGCTGTATGACTAAGCTAAGTGACACAACTGTGCGGCACAAACACCTGGCCCATCTTGGAGTGGCACTGCAGTCCCACTTATCGAAGTCAAAAATATTACATACACACCACATACAAACTCCAAATAGATGGGTCTCTGTGAGTGCGCATACACGCAGCGTGCACAGCGATATATGGTAGCATACGCATTCACACAGACAAGCCACAAAGATATATTTAACACATATTTTATACAACACATAAATGAAACATGTCAAGCACCAGACATTATAATGTATTTATATAATAGAGTTTAACATCAGATATATATGTATTATTGGAACGGAACAAGTTAAACATATGCTTAGTGTCAAAATGATCAGGAGAATGTGTGTGTTAATTTGATAGCTATGAGTAGATTGTAGCACATTGCAACGATTTGTTATGACCAAATGTATGAATACAAAGGATTTCCTGAAGACACATGTGCCAGCAACCTAGAACAAAAGCCCTCGAACTGACCAATAACACATCATGAATGAGAGATCTTCCGCCCCTGGACCAATAACAGAAGACTCAGTCCCAGACATGTACCTCCCCCAATACACAGTATATAGGTATTTCCCCTCACCCAGGAAGCTCTGTTAGTTGCTGTTGGTGCAGATTCAAATATGGAGAGGACTGTGCATTGAACAAATAGGGTGAAGTATGCTGGCTGTAACTAAACTGATCCTTATGTAACTATCTGCTTCTTATGTAATTGTAACTATATATATATATATATATATATATATACAGTACTAATTCCTACACTCTCACCATAAACTAGGGCTATCAGCTGGGGTGCCAATCAGAGTCCCATATAACAAGATATGGGGCCCATAGTACAATACAGGTTTTTTCACACCAGTGGAAAAAATGATAGCACTCTCCAGACTTCGAAATCAGTTAGTCAACATTGAAAATTTAATAAAGGTAGTCTCACAGCTCCAAGGTGGTATTCAGAAACGAACTCCAACGTTTCGGTCCTCGGCGGGACCTTTGTCAAGGAATGCACAGTTTAGTCAGCAGTGTCAGCGTCACAACAAGCATCAGAGTAGCAGGGAAACCGGAGACAGAGATATTGCCTCACCGGCCCCTACTAAATACCCCTCAAAAATGCGCAAAAGAGCATAAGGCACGCCCCCAACACGGCTGCGAGCCGTGTGGAGCACACCTGTGGAACGCAGACACGTCACTTCCGCCGGAAGTGGGCTGCGTCCCTGGTAACAGTAGATTCTCGGATGTATCCTGCGAGTGAACCGCATGCATGGAACGCATCGCATCACTTCCGGTATTACCGGAAGTTAGCTATCACTATGGTAACCGGGGTAAGCAGCGGGTTTAATGTCCGCGGACGTCACTATTGCTAGCTCTGGTGTCACGGCACCAGGCCACTAAGGCATGACACTTTGTTGGAAAACATAATCAGACAAATAAGGAGTGCGTCCCACGGGCCGGAGAAGTCCTGCCCCCGTTGCCACAACGATGCCAGCAGATAAAGTTTGGATACATAGAATAGTTAGGGTATAGCAGAGGCCAGTGAAGTCACACAGAAGGGATACTCCTTACAAAATTAATTAGGGTAATAATGTAGCTCAGTATAAACAGTACAAGAATTAAATCCTGATGTGACTACTTAGTTCAATAGTATTATGGGCTATGCAAACAATAGGGTAAAGGCATATGGTTCATGAAATGATGATAATGGTAAATACAATAATTTCAAAAAAATCGACAAAGGGTTGTTTTCATTCATTCCTCGCGGGGCTATTGTATCAAGTTTATATGTCCACAGGCTCTCTCTTTTCCTCAATAGGAGTGCACGGTCACCATCCCTGGGGGGTGGCGGGATCCAGTCAATCAATTTGGACCTTAGGTCAGAGACCTGATGTCTTAATGCCATAAAATGTCTGGCCACTGGTAGTGTTGCTGTCCCCGTAGCAATCGCTTGATGGATTGATGTCCTGTGGTTCGCCATACGGTCCCGGAAGCGTCTCGTAGTCATCCCCACATACTATATTATGTAGGGATGACTACGAGACGCTTTTAGGACCAGAGGTGGTGACCGTGCACTCCTATTGAGGAAAAGAGAGAGCCTGTGGATATATAAACTTGATACAATAGCCCCGCGAGGAATGAATGAAAACAACCCTTTGTCGATTTTTTTTTAAATGATGTGCATGCACAAGCACGGACATGTCACGCATTTCACTCGCACCTACACCTACAGATGAAGATGTGGAACTGGACTGTACTGGGTAATATGAGCAAAACTCACTGATGGAGTATTAATGGAACTTTGTGCTATACAGAGTTGGACACAGTGGCGTTACAACGGGGGGGGGGGGGGGAGGGGGGCGCACCCGGGCGTCACCTGCCGATGGGTGACACCAAAGTGCAGACTCCTATTCAGTGACGGGAGCAGGGTGCTGCACTGTGACATTATGTGCAGCACACTGCTCCTGTCACTGTACAGGAGCCAGCACTTCATTTGCACTGGTTACCAGGGACAGCCCACATCTCCAGCACCTCCAGACTGACAAAACAGGTGTCCGGATGCGAGGCCATGCCCCCTGCATACAAGGCCATGCCCCTTTCCAGCAGAGACATGCCCCTTTTTTGCCCTCCCGCACCAGATGCCACTGCAGTCAGTGATGTCTCTTGTTGGACCTAAGTGTTAAATACACTTGTTTGGAGGTGCATCCTTTGCATGTAGTGCAATGTACTGTAAGTACTAAGTACAAGTGTGCACTGATGATAAGTAGCAAACCAAGCATACAGAGAGTGGCTGGTTATAATATAATGCATACAACTCTGCATATGGGCAAATAGACCAATGTTTTCCTTTTACGCAGCCCTGGAGCAACATATGCCCAATTTCAGTCCATAGTAGAATCCAAAATAATTTGTATAAATCCTAAATTTACAGGACATTTTCTAATGGGCAATTATAATACGAAAAAAAAAAAAACAACAGCAGTTGAGAGATCAATCTTTGTTTGTCAAATAATAAAAATACATAGCATATAAAAGGTCAGTTAGTAGCACACATTTATTTTCTAAATACAATATAATCATAAAATATAGTAAACAATTTCAGAAAAATATATGTCTGCCAAGGTTAAAATCACTTTGAAAAAAATGCCTTGTTAAAATACAAAACATATTTTTAATCGATTTAATTCCTTAAAGGAATTAATTAATTACATAGTTACATAGTTAGTGAGGTTGAAAAGAGGCAAAATGCCCTTTGGGTTCAACCTGTATTCTGTGTTAAGCTGTGCGTATTATAATGCACATGCTGAAGTAACGGTGTAGTATTATTACCTGTTCCAGCAGGTAGTTCCAAATCTTTACTGCCCTTACCATGAAGAACCTTTTCCTACGTTGTGTATGGAATTTTCTCTCCTCTAGCCTCAGCGAGTGCCCACGTGTCCTATTCAGAGTTCTTTTAATAAACAAATCCCCTGCTAACTCCTTATAGTGACCCTCCTAATAAGATATTAATAATGTCTCCTCTTAGTCGCCTCTTTTCTAGTGTACACATATTTAACCTAGTAAGCCTTTCCTCATACTCCAGTGTCTCTTACCCTTTAATCAATTTAGTAGCTCACCTTTGAACTCTTTCTAGCTCCCCTATATCTTTTTTATACTATGGTGCCCAAAATTGAACACAATATTCCAGATGGGGACATACCAATGATTTGTACAGCGGCAGGATTACATCCTTGTCCCTTGTTTCAATGCCCCGTTTTATGCACGCAAGCACTTTACTTGCCTTCTTTGCTGCATTTTGACATTGTGCACTGTTGTTAAGCCTATTATCTATGAGCACCCCCAAATCTTTTTCCACCACAGTTACCCCTATATTTTCCCCATTTAGAGTGTAGGATGCAAATGTGTTTTTTAACCCAAAATGCATAACTTTGCATTTCTCTATATTGAACTTCATTCTCCATTTGACGTCCAGGTTTCAAGTTTAAATAAGTTGTTTTGTAGAGAATCCACATCACTATCTGAATTAATTACCTTACGCAGTTTAGTGTCATCTGCAAAGATTGACACTGTGCTTTCCAGGCCTATTCCTAGATCATTGATAAATATATTGAACAGTAGCGGGCCAAGTACGGACCCTTGCGGTATTCTGCTGACTACTGGTGCCCAGCTTGAGAACATCCCATTGACCTATACACGTTGTACTCTGTTATTAAGCCTATTACTTATCCATGTACAAATAATATATCCTAGACCAAGTTCCCTTAATTTGATGATCAGTCTAGCATGAGACACTATATCGAAGGCTTTTGCAGAATCTAAATAGACCACATCCACTGCTTTTCCCTGGTCAAGCTTCTTGCTCACTTCCTCGTAGAAGCTAATTAAGTTAGTTTGACATGATCTGTCCCTTACAAACCCATGCTGACTTTTGCTAATAATTTTAGTAGTATGCAGATAATTCTCTATGCTATCCCTCAAAATTCCTTCCAATATTTTACCCACTATAGAGGTTAAACTAACATGTCTATAGTTACCAGGAGTATCTGTAGTTCCCTTTTTAAATAAGGGTACTACCTCAGCTATGCGCCAATCCTTTGGTACTATGCCTGATCTAACAGAACTATAGAAAATCAAGTATAGGGGTTTTGCTAGCTGTGACCTAAGCTCCATAATAACCCTCGGATGAATGCCATCTGGGCATAGTGATTTATTAATCTTTGTTTTGCTTAGTCCCTCCTGGACTACTTCCTCACTTAAAAGAGTATCAAGCCAAGAGTCATTATCTTCACTGTCGTTAAGCACTACTCTCACCATCTGATCCTCCCTAGTGAATACTGAGGGAAAAAAATTGTTCAGTATTTCCGCTTTTATTTTGTCATCGTTTATCAAAGCTCCCAGTTAATTTTTTAATGGGCCTACACTCTCCTTATTTAACCTTTTACTATTTATGTGCTTATAAAAATTTTTAGGGTTGGTATTACCCTCTATAGCGATTTGCTTTTCGTTTACTATTTTAGCTACTCTTATTACTTTTTTGCATCTTATGTTGCATTCCTTATAATACTGGAATGACTCCTCCCCACCATTGGATTTAAATGTTTTGAAAGCACGCCTCTTTTTAGCTATTGCTACTTTGACCTCCTTGTTAAGCCACATTGGTTTGTGTTTAGTACTCCTGCATTTACTGCTCATGGGAATGAATTTGTGAATATTGCTATCAAGCAACCCTTTTAAAGCATCCCACATTTCCGTTGTGTCTTTACCTTGAAACAAAACTTCCCAGTCAATGTCGTTTAGTGCCTGTCTTAGCATATTGAAGTTAGTTTTATTAAAGTTAAATATTTTGGTTGATCCCTTATAGGTATGTTTCTTGAAACTGATGTCGAATGTGATCATATAGTGATCACTGTTTCCCAAGGTCTCCCCAACACTAATGTTTGATATAATGTCCACATTATTGGTAATAACTAGGTCCAGAATAGTTTAACCTCCAGTTGGGTCCTCTACTAATTGACTCAAGTATTGATCCTTTAATGTATTTAAGAATCTGCTGCGTCTAGTTTTTACTCATGAATCGTTACTCCATTTTATATCAGGATAGTTAAAATCCCCTAACACTAGGATGTCCCCCATTCGCGCAGCTTTTTCAATTTGCTGTAAGAGTTGTTACTCCTCATGTATGCTAATATCTGGTTGCTTATAGCATGTGCAAATGACTAGTTTCTTTGCATCAGTGCCCCCAATAGTGATCTCAACCCATAGCGACTCCACGTTATCCCCAGTCCCCTCATAAATTACATCTATTAAGTTTAGTTCAAGAGATGGATTAAGAAAGAGACATATCCCTCCTCCCCTTTTGGTTGCCCTATCCCTCCTGAAAAGAGAATATCCCTCCAAATACACAGCTCAGTCGTGGGACTTGTCCCACCATGTTTCCGTAATACCTATAATATCATACTGATACTTTAATGCAAGCCATTCCAATTCCCCCATTTTACCTGATAGGCTTCCTGCGTTCGTAAGCATACATTTTAGCTTAGTATTTCCCCTGCCCATTTGTTTGAATGGTATCTTATCTATGTGTACGAGTGTCTGCACATAGATAATGAATAAATTGCTAATAGTTTCAGTAAAAAATGTGACAGCTGTTTCTTCATCTAATTAGAGGCTCTGCGTCCCACTTCATAAAAGTGAGGTATAGCAATTGACTCCTGTGTATACCCGATTAATCTCAGTGAGCATTCAACTGAAATATAAAGCAATATAATTAATTTATGTAAATATGGAACAATAGTCCTTTAGCTCATTCAGTTGTAAATAATAGAGTAGACTGGCAGATCAAATGTACATCATTGAGTAACAGTGGTAATCCTTTGTAACTGGAGTAACAATAGTAATCTTATTTGATTGTAGTAAAACAGGCTCACAAAAGCTGAAATTCATATACAGATCCAAATCACATAAGTGTCCACAGTGTTAGTGGTAAATGATAGTCTTTAAAGAACTTCTTATGCAAACTGAGCGACAATCTTGTACAGATGGCGGCTCAATCTGTCTCCATCCAGGCGCGCGGACGGAGACACTCTCCATTCAAGTGAATGGGGCGTATCTCCGTCATGGGCGCGGATGCCAGATGGACGGAGACGATCTCGGCGCTAGGCGCGCCCGGGCGTGCTCGCCTAGCTACAGACGGAGCCACGACTAGCGTGGCTCCATCTGTAGTTCATATACTGTACAAAGCTGTGTAAGCAGGGATGTTAGATCTAAAGTTCAGTCATATTTAATGCATCTAATGTTCGAATGCAGTAATAAATAGTTCAAACAAGATTCACCACAGCAGAGCAGTGTATTATTAATCAATGAAAATCTTTACAACTCAGTATAAATCAACAATAAACATACTTTATTATGAAGATCACCTATTTCGATGTAATAGCAGTACATTTATCCAACTGGGGATTCAACAAATTTAACAGATGCCAATCCTTTGTCCCATATAACGAGTTTTATGGTAAGAACTTACCTTTGTTAAAACTGTTTCTGCGAGGTACACTGGGCTCCACAAGGATAGACATTAGGGGTGTAGAGTAGGATCTTGATCCGAGGCACCAACAGGCTGAAAAGCTTTGACTGTTCCCAGAATGCATAGCGCCGCCTCCTCTATAACCCCGCCTCCCTGCACAGGAGCTCAGTTTTTAGTTAACCAGCCCAATGCAGTAGCAGGAAAAGAGATGACAACGGTTAGTAGCCACATACACCACACTCTCACGACAGGAGAATTTTCAGCGGCTAATGCCATACCAACCCAAAGAAGCCAAGTGCGTCAGGGTGGACACCTTGTGGAGCCCAGTGTACCTCGCAGAAAGAGTTTTAACACAGGTAAGTTCTTACCATAAAACTCATTTTCTGCTGCGGGGTACACTGGGCTACACAAGGATAGACATAGGGGATGTCCTAAAGCCGCTCCTTATGGGAGGGGACGCACTGTAGCGGGCACAAGAACCCTGCGTCCAAAGGAAGCATCCTGGGAAGTGGCAGTATTGAAGGCATAGAACCTTATGAACGTGTTCATAGAGGACTACGTAGCCGCCTTGCACAATTGTTCAAGGGTCGCACCACGGCGGCCCGCCCAAGAAGGTCCAACAGACCGAGTAGAATGGCCCGTAATGTGAGCAGGAGCTGACAGACCAGCCCTCACATAACCATGTGCAATCACCATTCTAATCCATCTGGCCAAAGTCTGCTTGTGAGCAGGCCAGCCCCGTTTGTGAAACCCAAACAGAATAAAGAGAGAATCAGATTTCCTAACAGAAGCAGTTCTCTTCACATAGATATGGAGAGCCCGTACCACATCCAAAGACCGCTCTTTGGGAGACAGATCAGGAGAAACAAGTGCCGGAACCACAATCTCCTGGTTAAGGTGGAACGAAGAAACCACCTTAGGTAAATATCCGGGACGAGTCCTAAGAACCGCCCGGTCACGGTGAAATATCAGATATGGGGAACTACAGGATAAGGCACCCAAATCCGACACTCTTCTAGCTGAAGCAATAGCCAGCAGAAACACCATCTTAAGGGAAATCCACTTAAGATCAGCTGAACCAAGAGGTTCAAACGGAGACTCTAGTAACGCCTCAAAACCACCGACAAGTCCCAAGGAGCCACAGGCGGGACATAGGGAGGTTGGATATGCAACACACCCTGAGTAAAGGTAAGGTCACAATTTTTCTCTGAAACCACGCCGACAAGGCAGATATTTGAACCTTGAGGGAGGCTGTTATGCACACCAGTGCCTGCAGGAATGTACTGGTGTTTGAATTGTTATGCACACCAGTGCCTGCAGGAATGTACTGGTGGTTGAACTGTTATGCACACCAGTGCCTGCAGGAATGTACTGGTGTCTGAACGGATAGGTATGCAAAACAAATGAACTCACAGACAGACTGGGGTATATGACATTACGTACACAGAAGGTGATAGGGTAACAAAATAACACAAAGTGAACAGAGAAGCCCAGAGGCTAAGAAACTGGGTGTCTCCCTAGTATTAGTAATGCTCAGATGGGAAAAGCAAGATGTTGTGTTTTAATACGTAGAGAACCCAAAATGCTGTTGCTAAGGGCAACAGCAAAACCCTAAAGGGTTACCAACGGGTGTGGCAGTAAACTCCTTGGTCAGAGATGGAATGATAGACACAAGGAGAGTCTCCACAATCCTAATCCTCACTTGCAGTGCACAGGTTCAGTTTACTGCCACTAAACTGACACCTGACACCTTGCACAGTGAGACAGGATTTAGGCAGGCAAGTCTTAGAATACAGCCGCAAACTTGCTAAGTTCACAGAGTAGTAAAAGAACCCCAGCAAGCTAAACGACTGACTCTAGTCTTACTGCTAGGTCTGGATTGGCAGAGTGTAGTACCAAATCCCCAGGCCTATTTGCAGTAAGCAACAACAAATACAAAGCTACACAGTACTGGCTAACTTTCAGGAACTGACTAACCAACAAAGATTCAGCAGCATCTGCTTAACCTGAGAAGAGGCCTTATAAAGCAGGTGCTGTCCACGCCCCACTCAGACCTCACAGATTGTGAGCACAAAAACCAGCACCGGATCCCCTGCCGTGCACAGAGCCTGTAACCACTGCACAGCAAAAGACCCGAACCGGAGTATCAGCTGCGCTCAGGTTACTCCGCTAGCACTTGTCTCCCGGTTGCCATGACGACGTGGCAGCACAGGGCAGGAGACCCTAACAGTACCCCCCCTCTGACGAGGGGTCAAAGAACCCCTACCACCGGGTTTATCGGGGAACTGCGAGAAGAAAGAGCGTATCAGTCTGGGGGCATGAAGATCACAACTGCGCACCCACGACCGCTCCTCCGGGCCATACCCCTTCCAGTGCACCAAAAATGACAGCCGACCCCGAACCATCTTGGAGTCAAGAATCCTTTCAACAACAAACTCCCTCTGGCCACGTATCAGAAGAGGGGAAGGTCTTCCACTGGAAGAAGGATTACTAATCGCCCGTTTTAAAAGGGAACAATGAAATGTTTTATTGATACCCAAAGAACGGGGCAGATCTAACTGAAATGCCACCGGATTGATAACCCTGGTGATCTTATAAGGGCCGATGAACCGGGGGCCTAACTTATGAGATGGCTGTCTCAACTTCAAATTCTTGGTAGACAACCAGACGAAGTCTCCTAATTTGAGGCTGCAGGGTCTTTTCCGCTTATCAAAAACCCTTTTGGTCACTAATGACACAGACACAAGGGCTTTCTTCACTTTCCGCCAAACACCTCTAAGGACCGAAACCACAGAGGAACCACCAGGCGTGGAGTCCAGGGGGTCAAAAGAATTGGCCTTAGGATGATGCCCATACACACAAAGGAAGGGAGAGATCCCTGTAGCAGAGTGAGACGCATTGTTATAGGCAAACTCCGCCATGGACAGATGAGCAACCCAGTCAGTCTGACACTTGGAGACATAACACCTGAGGAACTGCTCCAAGGACTGGTTCACCCTTTCAGTCTGCCCATTAGACTGCGGATGGTAGCCTGACGACAAGCTGACAGAAATCTGGAGATCGGAACAAAATGCCCTCCAGAATTTGGCCACAAACTGGGATCCGCGGTCAGAGACCACATCAAGTGGCAACCCGTGGAGACGCACAACATGCAGCATAAATAATTCAGACAGGCGTCTGGCCGATGGCAGCCCAACCAGTGGAACGAAGTGCGCCATCTTCGAAAACCTGTCAACGACAACCCAGATGGCTGTCATCCCCGAGGATTTGGGCAAGTCCACCACAAAATCCATTGAAATGTGGGTCCATGGCTTAGATGGGATAGAGAGTGGATGTAATGGGCCAAAAGGAACCCCTCTAGGAGTCTTATTTCGGGCACAGATGTCACATGCCCGAACCCACTGATTCACATCCTTAGCCACCGAGGGCCACCACACCGCCCTAGATAGCAACTCCCGAGTTCTGGCAATACCCGGGTGACCTGCCGACTTCTTGGCATGGAATTCCAGGAACACTCGCTGTCTTAACCTAGGAGGCACAAACAAAAGACCTACCGGAAGGTCTGGAGAGCCTGCTCCTGTGCTCTAAGGACTAATGATAAGAGGTCCTGGGTAATGCCCACTTTAATACATGATGGGGACACAATGGGCAACGGCTCCTCGGTGGTCTCCTGGATTGGAGCAAAACTCTGCGAGAGCGCATCAGCCTTGATGTTTTTTGACCCAGGGCGATATGTTATCAAAAAATTAAAGCGAGCAAAAAACAAAGCCCATCGTGCCTGCCTGGCATTGAGACGCTTCGCTGACTCTAAATATGCCAGATTCTTATGGTCGGTGAGAATTGAGACCACAAACTTAGCCCCCTATAGCCAGTGTCTCCACTCCTCGAGTGCATCCTTAATAGCCAACAATTCCCGGTTACCCACGTCATAATTCATCTCGGCAGGCGAAAATTTACGGGAAAAGTAAGCACAGGGATGAAGGCGATTATCAGACACTCCCATCTGAGAAAGCACTGCCCCAATACCCATCTCAGAGGCATCCACCTCCACCACAAAAGGACGCTCTGGATCTGGGTGTCGCAGCACCTTGGCCGATACAAATGCCCTTTTGAGACGGGCAAAAGCCGCTTTAGCCTCACAAGACCAGTAAGCAACATCCGCCCCTTTCTTAGTGAGTGCCACCAAGGGCGCCACTATAGACGAAAATCCAGCGATAAATCGTCTATAAAAATTCGCAAAGCCCAGGAAACGCTGAAGCGCCTTCAAACTAGTGGGCTGCACCCAATCCAGGACTGCCTGTACCTTGGAACCCTCCATTTGGAAACCTTCTGGGGAGATAATATATCCTAGAAATGCGATTTGCTGAACTTCAAATTCGCACTTCTCCAGCTTCGCCCCAAGCCGGTGGTCTCTGAGTTTCTGGAGGACTAAGCGTACATGCTTCCGATGTTCCTCCAGGGAATGGGAGAAGATTAGGATGTCATCTAAGTATACAACTAAGAATCTATCCAAATATTCCCTGAGCACATCATTCATGAAATCCTGGAAGACTGCCGGGGCATTACAGAGCCCAAAAGGCATCACCAAATATTCATAATGCCCTGAGTGGGTATTAAAGGCAGTCTTCCATTCATCCCACTCTCTTATTCGGATTAGATTGTACGCACCGCGTAGGTCAATCTTAGAAAAAATGGTGGCAGTACGAAGCTGGTCAAACAAGACCGAAATGAGAGGCAGTGGGTATGAGTTTTTAATCGTGATACGGTTCAATTCCCTGAAGTCGATGCAGGGTCGCAACGAACCGTCCTTTTTACCCACGAAGAAGAACCCCGATCCAACTGGAGACTGTGAAGGTCTGATAAATCCCTTAGCCAAGTTCTCCTGAATGTACTCTGCCATAGCCTGAGTCTCAGGACGTGACAGGGAGTACAACCTGCTCTTGGGAAGCTTAGCATTTGGCAACAAATCAATGGCACAGTCATAGGGGCGATGGGGAGGTAGTACCTCTGCAACTTTTTTGGAGAACACGTCCGCAAAATCTGCATAACACCCTGGCAATCCTGGCAAACTTAGCTGCGAGAGCCTGACTGGAAGGCTCAAGCAACTCCTGAAACAATTAGTACCCCAACTAAGAATCTCCCCAGAGACCCAGTCAAATTGAGGATTGTGGGCCCTTAACCAGGGTAACCCCAACACCAATGGGGCAAAAGTACAGACAGTCACATAAAAGGACAATTTTTCAGAGTGTGTGGCTCCAATAAACAAAGAAATCTGGCTAGTGCAAGAGGTAATTTTACCTTGGGATAATGGTTCCCCGTTTAACCCACAAATCTCAATTTCCGATGCCAAGGGTACTAAGGGAACAGAGTGTTTCAGGGCGAATTGGCGGTCCATAAAAACCCCGTCGGCCCCACTGTCCACAAAGGCCTCAGTCTTGACAGTTTGACCGAGGATCTTCAAGGTCACCGGAATGATAAAAGTCTTCTTGGGAAATTCTGACTTCTGGCCTGACAGGATATTTCCCATCACCCTCAGGCCCTGAAGTTTTCCGGCTTTTCTGGGCATGATACTACCACATGACCTTTATTCCCACAATACAAACACAGCCCCTGCTGTCTCCTCCGCGTCTTCTCACGCGAGGAGAGGCGGGTAGCCCCAATCTGCATAGGCTCCTCGGAAAATTCCATAGAGTCTGAGGTTCTATGGGGAAAGAAGGAAACCTCAGTCTCCCTTTCAAGCCTACGCTCTCTCAGCCGTCTATCCACCCGGATGGATAACTGCATGAGCTGATCCAAGCTATCAGGCAAGGGATATTGTACCAGTTGGTCTTTTATCTGGTTAGAAAGACCTCTTCGGTACTGGTGTCTCAGGGCTGGGTCATTCCACTGGGTATCATGGGCCAACCTCCGAAACTCCGTACAGTAAACCTCAACTGGCCTTCGCCCTTGCTTAAGGATCGAAATCTGAGCATCGGCTGAGGCCGTCTTGTCAGGGTCATCATACAACATGCCCAGTGCCGTAAAAAAAGCATCAACACTTTTAAGCGACGGACAGTCAGGCTGCAACCCATATGCCCAGACCTGTGGGTCTCCTTGTAGCAAGGAAATCACTATGCCCACCCGCTGAATCTCCGACCCAGAAGACTGAGGCCTAAGCCGGAAGTATAGCTTGCAGCTCTCCTTGAAACAAAAGAACTGCGAGCGATCTCCAGAAAAACGATCCGGGAGATTTACTTTCGGCTCCTTAACCCCTGAAGGTGCTGCTGCTGCGGGAGCTCCGCCAACGGCCTGGGAGGTGTGCATTTTAATGGACAAATCATTAAATTGTCGAGTCAGGACCTGCACCTGATCGACCACCTGTTGCAACGTATTTTGAGGGGTATGCTCCATATTCCCACAAAATTTCAACAGGAGTATTAGGCAGCTGAATATGTTATGCACACCAGTGCCTGCAGGAATGTACTGGTGTTTGAATTGTTATGCACACCAGTGCCTGCAGGAATGTACTGGTGTTTAAACTGTTATGCACACCAGTGCCTGCAGGAATGTACTGGTGTCTGAACGGATAGGTATGCAAAACAAATGAACTCACAGACAGACTGGGGAATATGACATTACGTACACAGAAGGTGATAGGGTAACAAAATAACACAAAGTGAACAGAGAAGCCCAGAGGCTAAGAAACTGGGTGTCTCCCTAGTATTAGTAATGCTCAGATGGGAAAAGCAAGATGTTGTGTTTTAATACGTAGAGAACCCGAAATGCTGTTGCTAAGGGCAACAGCAAAACCCTAAAGGGTTACCAACGGGTGTGGCAGTAAACTCCTTGGTCAGAGATGGAATGATAGACACAAGGAGAGTCTCCACAATCCTAATCCTCACTTGCAGTGCACAGGTTCAGTTTACTGCCACTAAACTGACACCTGACACCTTGCACAGTGAGACAGGATTTAGGCAGGCAAGTCTTAGAATACAGCCGCAAACTTGCTAAGTTCACAGAGTAGTAAAAGAACCCCAGCAAGCTAAACGACTGACTCCAGTCTTACTGCTAGGTCTGGATTGGCAGAGTGTATTACCAAATCCCCAGGCCTATTTGCAGTAAGCAACAACAAATACAAAGCTACACAGTACTGGCTAACTTTCAGGAACTGACTAACCAACAAAGATTCAGCAGCATCTGCTTAACCTGAGAAGAGGCCTTATAAAGCAGGTGCTGTCCACGGCCCACTCAGACCTCACAGACTGTGAGCACAAAAACCAGCACCGGATCCCCTGCACAGAGCCTGTAACCACTGCACAGCAAAAGACCCGAACCGGAGTATCAGCTGCGCTCAGGTTACTCCGCTAGCACTTGTCTCCCGGTTGCCATGATGACGTGGCAGCACAGGGCAGGAGACCCTAACAGAGGCCAGACGCAGGCCTAAGTCCAGGCCCTGCTGAAGAAAAGCCAACAAATTGGCTATACTAAACTTGGAAGCGTCATAATCGTTAGATGCGCACCAAACAAAGTAAGAATGCCAGACCCTATAGTAAATCCGAGCCGAAGCCGGTTTCCGGGCCCGCAACATAGTTTGAATGACCGCCTCAGAAACCCTTTAGCCCTTAAAATGGAAGCTTCAAGAGCCACGCCGTCAAAGACAGCTGGGCTAGGTCCTGGTAGACACAGGGGCCCTGAACGAGGAGGTCTGGGTGTTATGGAAGTAGAATTGGACGCTCTGACGATAGGCCTTGCAGGTCTGAGAACCAGTGCCGTCTGGGCCACGCTGGAGCTATGAGAAGCAGATTTCCTTTTTCTTGCTTGAACTTCCGAATTACCCTGGGCATGAGTGACACCAGAGGGAACACGTACAGCAGCTGAAACCTCCACGGCACCGCCAGCGCATCCACGAATGCTGCTTGAGGATCCCTTGTCCTTGCTCCAACGACCGGAACCTTGTGATTGTGTCGAGACGCCTTCAGATCTACGTCTGGAAGGCCCCACTTTTCCACTAGGAGTTGAAACACTTCTGGATGAAGGCCCCACTTGCCGGCATGTACGTCCTGACGACTGAGAAAGTCTGCTTCCCAATTCAGGACTCCCAGAATGAATATTGCCGGTAGATGGCGTTCCGCCCAATGTAGAATCCGTGAGACTTCCTTCATTGCCAAACGGCTTCGAGTGCCGCCTTAATGATTTAAGTAAGCCACTGTGGTGGCGTTGTCCGACTGTACTTGAACAGGACGGTTCTGAATTAAATGCTGGGCCAGGTTCAACGCATTGAAGACCGCCCGGAATTCCAGAATGTTGATCGAGTGGAGGGATTCCTCCTTGGTCCACCGACCCTGAAGGGAGTGTTGCTCCAGCACCACACCCCAACCTCTTAGACTGGCATCTGTCGTCAACAGGACCCAGTTGGATATCCAGAAGGGACGGCCCCTGCACAATTGTCGGTCCTGGAGCCACCAGAGCAGTGACAGACGGACCTCCGGAGTCAATGAGATCATGTGAGACCTGATCCGGTGAGGCAGACTGTCCTACTTCACTAGAATCAGCTTCTGGAGGGGGTGAGAATGGAATTGAGCATACTCCACCATGTCGAATGCTGATACCATGAGGCCCAGCACCTGCATCGCCGAATGTATCGACACTTGCGGACGAGAAAGGAAGCAACGAATCCTGTCCTGAAGCTTCAGGACTTTCTCCTGAGACAAGAACAACCTCTGGTTGTGAGTGTCCAACAACGCTCCCAGGTGCACCATGCTCTGAGCAGGGACCAGGGAGGATTTCTTCCAGCTGATGAGCCACCAGTGGGCTTGTACAAACCGGACAATCATATCCAGATGACGTAGGAGAACTTCTGGGGAATTTGCCAGGATTAACATGTCATCCAGATACAGCAGTATCCTGACCCCTTGACGGCGGAGTACCACCGTCATCACCGCCATAACTTTGGTGACGACTCGCGGATCCGTAGTTAAACCAAAAGGTAACGCCTGAAACTGGTAATGGAGGTTGCCAATCGCAAACCTCAGGTATTGCCAATGTGACGCTGCTATAGGAATATGCAGGCAAGCATCATGTATGTCCAGGGAGACCATGTAGTCCCCAGGTTCCAAGGCCAGAACTATAGAGCGAAGGGTTTCCATACTGAACTTGGAAACTTTCACAAACCTGTTCAATGCCTTGAGGTTGAGAATGGGCCGGGAGGACCCATTCGGTTTCGGGACTAGAAACAGCGGAGAATAGTACCCCCGGCCCCTCTGCACAAGAGGCACCTGTACTGCGACTCCTGTATCCAGGAGGGTCTGTACCACCGAATGTAGAGTGTTTGCCTTTGTCTGGTCCAATGGGACGTCTGTCTGTCAAAATCGATAAAGCGGTCGGTTTTTAAAGGCTATGGCGTAACCTCGAGTGACGACTTCCCGTACCCAGGCATCTGAAGTGGTCTTCAACCATTCCTGGGTATACGCTAGAAGCCGGCCCCCCACCCTGGGATCACCCAGGGGGAGGCCCGCCCCGTCATGCGGAAGGCTTATCGGTCTTGGAAGCTGGCTGACGGGCCGCCCAGGCTCTTTTGGGTTTTGGCTTACCAGGTTTGGAAGTACGGGCCTGCTTGTTGTACGCCTGACCTTTTGCTTTACCTGAAGGACGAAAGGGGTGAAAGGAAGTACCTTTAGCCTTCGACACAGAAGGAGCGGTACTTGGCAGACAGGCAGTTTTGGCAGTAGCCAAGTCAGCCACAATCTTATTTAAGTCCTCCCCAAACAGAATATCTCCCTTGAAAGGGAGTACCTCCAGGGTTTTTCTAGAGTCCAGATCCACAGACCAGGATCTCAGCCACAATATCCGGCGAGCCAGGACTGATGTAGTAGAGGCCTTGCCTGCTAGGATACCGGCATCAGAAGCTGCCTCTTTAATATAGTGAGAAGCTGTGACAATATATGACAAACATTGTCTAGCATGGTCAGAAGAGAGTTCAGCTTCTAACTCCAAGGCTCATGCTTCAATAGCTTCTGCAGCCCATGTCGCTGCAATAGTGGGCCTTTGTGCAGCACCCGTGAGGGTGTAAATCGCTTTCAGACAACCCTCCACACGTTTATCCGTAGGCTCTTTTAGAGACGTGATGGAAGTGACAGGTAGAGCTGAGGAAACCACCATCCTAGCCACATGTGAGTCCACTGGAGGAGGCGTTTCCCAATTTTTGAGGCACAAATTTCTTACCCAGGTTTTCCCAGGGTTCCTGATGTATATCCACTAGGTGGTCAGAGTGAGGTAAAACTTGTTTAACCACCTTCTAACGCTTGAACCTATCTGGTTTCTTAGGATGGACGGATGGCTCGGGATCATCCATAATCTGTAAAATCAATTTAATAGCCTCCAAAAGATCAGGAACATCCACATGTGAACTACCCTCCCCATCAGCAGTATCTGTGTCAGAATCTGTGGGGTCAGTGTAAGTGCCATCTTTATCAGATGAGGTGTCAGTGACAGCAGTGGATTGTGAGGAGACAAGAGCTCGCTTAGAGGACTCCTTGGGCTTGGGCAAGCGAGGGTCAGACTTTTAGTAGTCAGGGACTGGTTCAACTTCTTCAATTGAGCAGATAAATTGTCCGCCATTGGCGGGTTAGCTGCAGGGACCACATACAGTTGCACCGGCATAGGTGGTCCCATAGGGGCTGTTAGTTTACTAACTACCGTATGCAGAAGCGTGGAAAAAGCAGCCCACGGTGGGTCATTATGTACCTCCGTTGCTACATCCCACTGGGGGGTCAATGAGCCCCCACAACCAGAGCCCACAGCTGCTATATTCTCCTCATATGGATCTGTGGCTTCAGCAACACCTGCAGTCTGTTCCACCCCAGAACCGTTACCTTCAGAAGCAGACATGATATAACTTGCAGTATCAGGTTACACAGTACAATTGGCAGCAGCACAATACCTCTTTCCCAAACCCCTGCACAGTGTAGTCAGCACAAGCAGAGACATAGGAGAGATATGGTGACTAAAATCACAGAGAAAAATACGTATTAAAGTATATCTTGTGAAAATCCTATATAAAACCTGACGCACCAAGCCCCCTCAGGTTATAGAATATGGGGATAGCAAGTTGAGTGAGAGACACGAAATGGAAACCACTCAGCAAGCTAATGCACACACATATAGTCACAGTTATACAATGCAGAGGTTATTACCAACAATAATACTGCACTGGACCAGCTTATATAGCTATATAGTCAATAGATATAACACTGCACAGTAAGAACTGTATGTATATCACAGGGTAATTGTACTAGAAAACCCTGACTAAATGCACTCTTTCTTAACTAACACTGTCTAAAAGGCAGGTAGAATACTTAAGTGTCATGTAAAGTCACAGCGCTGACAACCAGGCGGCTTTACACAGGAGGATTTGCCCAAGCAGTCCCAGGAACAGTGTAGCTGAGAGAAATGGCGCCCAGACACTGACAGGGAGTGAGGGAGAGACAGATATGCAGCTCCAGGGCGGGAACATTTGCGGGAAATGGCGTCCTGGGTTTGGGGGAGGGGCTCCAGGTCTAAGCTTTATCCCCCTGCTGGCAAAACCACCGGTACTGTGGGCTACTATTAAAATGGTTTTAAGGGAAAACCTGACCTGCACCCATGCCCTGGTGATCTAGTGGGATCGCCTGTACTGCCACAGTGTCCACCGCCAGCGCGCACGGCCCGCCTCCCACTGACCGCGCCGGATCGCGATAAAGTACGGGTCCCACAAGCGGGACCCACTCACCACCTCCCGAAGCGCGGCCACGCGATCCCGGAGAGCCCCCGTTGTGTGTGCCTGACCAAGGAGGAAAACCGGAGCCTCCTGCTGTAGTTACCCGGCAACCAGGGCTCGGGAGTGTAAAGCGCCGCTGGGGAGAGCTGGAGCTGCAGCAGTGAATGTCTTCTGACATTTACACACCGCTGCTGCCCTTGTAGTCTTCACTTTTTCTTCAAAAAAAGCTCTTCTTAGGGCTGCCTGGAGCAGCCCCTCTGTTATGTGCCTGCTATCTGCGGCACCAACTACAAAACTGAGCTCCTGTGCAGGGAGGCGGGGTTATATAGGAGGCGGCGCTATGCATTCTGGGAACAGTCAAAGCTTTTCAGCCTGTTGGTGCCTCGGATCAAGATCCTACTCTACACCCCTATGTCTATCCTTGTGGAGCCCAGTGGAGCCCGCAGCAGAAAAAGCAATTAATTACAAATTGACCCAGGGGAACAGAGTGCTTGTTGGGAAGGCATAACCATATATCCTAAGTTGGTGAGGCCTCACCCAGTGGCGTATCTACCGTGGGTGCAGGGGATGCAGCTGCTATGGGGCCCAGACTGCCTACAGGGCTCGCAGCTCCCCCTGCACCCAGTCACACTACACGCCATCTAGCGAAGGGCCCCCGACACACCCACCAAAGCCCACAGAAGCCCAGACACCCCACCGATGCTGGAGATCTATGCACGCCAACTCAGCAGCACCAGCACCCACCATCCTCCAGGGAAGGGGAAGCAGAGCTTTGCCTCCAATTCCTGGGCACAGTTTCCTGGGGAGTCCTCTAACAACTCAGATGTGTCTCTGCCACCAGTCTCCCCTTTGGCCTGTACCTGGGTCCCACATGTGACACTCTGCAAATCTCCCAAATGAGGATCGGAGCACAGAGAGGGGAGCACCCGGGGTGCCTTGTAACCACCTACACCCCACCAGCCCTAGGTGTGAACCACTGTACCCCATACCTCTGTGTGTGTGGGTGTGTGTGTGTGTGTGTGTGTGTGTGTGTGTGTGTGTGTGTGTGTGTGTGTGTGACCCCCACTATCCCTCTCACCCTGGTGCATGAACTCCCAGACTCTCCTACCCCTGTATGTGTTACACATCTTCTATTCCCCTGGTGTTTCATACCCCGTACCAACTACTTCTGTGTATATGACACCCTGTACCCCCTATCCTTCCTTGTGTATGACAGAATTTATATCACTTGCTCCTGTGTGTGTGCGTGTTTGTGTGACACCCTGTACCCCCCGTGTGTGATGCAGTGTACACCCCCTACCTCTGTGTGTCAGTGACGTGCGGTGGGGTGAGGCAGGTGAGGCAGAGCCTTTCCTGTCATACTAACGTTTGTGCCAGAGTTTTGACTATATAAAGTATTTGAAAAATTCAAAGAATATGTTTGAAATATCTTCTTTGATTATTCTAATAATTTTTATAGTCAAAACTATGGCGTGAAAAGTCTATGGCAGGTGAGGCAGTGCCTCACCTGGCTAACTTTTCCGCACATCTCTAATCAAAACTCACCAAATTTCCAGGATTTTATACTGCTGCACCTGTGTACAATGCCCAGATGTACGCTTTGGCTAATATATTGCATGGAAATCTGGCTCAGGTGCTAGCCAGTGCCTCCTGAGCTAGCACCAGAGCCAGATTTACATGCAATATATGAGCTAAAGCGTTGCTGTGTGTGTGTGTGTGTGTGTGTGTGTGTGTGTGTGTGTGTGTGTGTGTGTGTGTGACACCCTGTACCCCCTACCCATGTATGATGCAGGGTAAACCCCCTACCACTGTATGTGACACCCGGTAACCTTCCCATGCATGAAACAGTGTACACCCTATGTGTGTGTGTGAGACACCCTGTATCTCCTACCCTCCCTGACATGTGTGACAGTGTACACCCCCTACCGCTGTGTGTGTGTGTGATATCCTGTACCCCCTAGCCCTGTTTGTGTGTTTGTGATGCCTTGTACCCCTACTCTACCTGTGTGTGTGTGTGTGTGTGTGTGTGTGTGTGTGTGTGTGTGTGTGTCACCCTGTACCCCCACTATACCCCTGTGTGTCACCTTGTACCTCCGCCTCTTTAAAGAAGGGGGGACTTTTCAAAATGTTGCTATGGGGCCCACAAAGTTCTAGTTACATCAGTGGCCTCAACCCTCCAGTGTGCACTGCCACAATGCTTAGCTTTTTCATAGGCCATCCAACAAGCCATGATTGTAAAGCGTTCTGTGTGTAAATCACCACAGGACTCTGAAGAACTGTAGCAGTGTGACTTTACTAGCTGCAAGTAATTACGAACAATGGTTGCAGCATTACTTCCTGTATCAACAAATACTTCCTGTGTAACAAATGCTTCCTGTAAAGACAAATGGATACCAGTGAATCTATCCACATACAGTATACATCTACAATGGCCAAACCCTTTTTCCATGCCCTCCCAATATTAGGTCCCATACGACCCTGATCAGATCATGTCCTTTAGCATAAAGCTTCTATCCAAAATAATAATTAGCAGCATGTTTATAAAGTCAGCTCTCAGAACAACACATCAGTGTAGTCATCCCCTTCAATATTGAATGATTGTCCGTTATCAAATGCCCCTGATACAGGAACAAGGTCAGTTGCCAAATTTGTTTGAGTTCAGTCAACCTTTGATTGACCTGATTGACATACATATGTCCTCTATCAGGTATATATACAAATCCAAATTATTTGGTCACTCTTCCATAGTTAATCAATATTTACATGTGTCCTGAATAAAATCGTCTAAGCAAAGAGCCAACAATTAACTGCTGTATATCAACAGGTAATCAAAATATGCAACCACATAAATTTAAAAAAATACTTTTATCAAATATTTTTACCAAAGTAATATAATAAATAAAATGCAGAACCTATCTATCTATGTGTCTAAATAGCTTTAATTCTGAACAAATATAATAAACCCCACTGAAATGTGAACAAAATGTACTGCCAAAAATTTTTGTACGAAACAGTAAGTCACCTCACTTATAAACATGAGTCCAAGCAAAATCGAACATTGAGAAATCGGTCTTCACACATCATGAAGGTTAATGATAGGGGAACAGGTACCATCTCCTGGGGTAGATGGCAGAAGACAGAAGCCGAGAGATTACACAAGTCCAAGGTTTCTGGTACAACTGGTCTCAATCAGTTTTATTAAGGAGCAAAACAAAATAAAACATCAACATAAAATAAGTCGCCGTCTGGTGCTAACTAAACACAGGTTATTCCTAACTCACTACACAAACAGAAGCAATATCACCAGGCACAACTCACTTGTTTCAATGGCAGATTCCTCTCTTTGAGACAGCAGTCTCCTCTTTCCCAGACAGTGTGAGAGAGCTAGTGATCATGCTCACATCCTTATAACACTGACATGCAGCTGAGATCACTAATTAGCCCACTGTGAGCGTCTAAAAAACCCAAACCCGTACTGGGCCTAAATAAATGGAGAACCCCGCCCTCTCTTCTCACATCCAACCCCAGGATCCCTTACCGACTGTTAGTAAAAGACAAAAGTTCACAGTAGAACCAATACAATATTCCTGGGGTTTTAAAGCACATAGGTAAGAAACCTGGGGCAAATATGCCTGCCTTCCACCACTATTCCAGTGATCTTGTTACACAAGGTTCTATCATATTTTCCTGATGACTGTTTGGTACAATTATACCATCTCATCTGGTATGAAGTGTATCTCCATGTGCTGTTTTTAACATTAAAATGTTTATTTATGTGGAATACTGCACCATAATTTTTTGGGGGGCACTATTCTCCTAGGACTTTGGATACTACCAAGAAGACACAGAATTACACTATTCAATGTTTTTTAAATACGTTCTGATTGCATGTCCATTGAGGGTACAGTCATCCGCTGGTTTGTGCATATACAGTATAACTCTGCAAATAACAACACCTGCACAAACACCATTCTCATTATGGGCCCAGGCACAAAGGAGTGAAGTGCGCAGGAACGCAGAAGTGCAGTACCCAGGCAACAAGGTGTGAAGTACACAGGCACCTAGACATACTGGCCCTCATTCCGAGTTGTTCACTCGCTAGCTGCTTTTAGCAGCAGTGCAAACGCTAGGCCGCCGCCCTCTGGAAGTGTATCTTAGCATAGCAGAAGTGTGAACGAAAGGATCGCAGTGCTGCTACAAAAAAAGAATGTGCAGTTTCTGAGTAGCTCGAGACTTACTCCTAGCTAGCGATCACTTCAGTCTGTTTAGTTCCTGTTTTGACGTCACAAACACGCCCTGCGTTCGGCCAGCCACGCCTACGTTTCCCCAGCCACTCCTGCGTTTTTATGCGACATGCCTGCGTTTTTACACACACTCCCCAAAAACGGTCAGTTACCACCCAGAAACACCCACTTCCTGTCAATCACTCTGCGGCCAGCAGTGCGACTGGAAAAGCGTTGCTAGACCTTGTGTGAAACTGCATCGGCTTGTGTGAAAGTACATCGTGCATGCGCACTGCGTCCCATAGGCCTCCGCAGAAAAGCCATTTTTTAGCCTGTTTGCTGCGCTGCGAACAACGGCAGCTAGCGATCAACTTTGAATGACCCCCACTATACAAGCTACTAGGACACCCAGAGCACTACACAGACACCATCTTAATGCAGAAGCTGCATAGAACACAGAAAAAAACAACACATAGTGTTTCCAGAGAAAAATGTCAGCACAGAATCTGTTTAGTACACAGAAGCTGCATAGATCACGCAGTAAAAACAGCACAGAGTGTTTTCAGCATATTGTGTCAGTACAGACACTGATTAGTGTACAGAAGCTGCATACTGTAGTTATGTCTGTAAGAAGCATGAATACAGGAGCTACTGTACACCCATAATGGGGTTTATCAAGCTCAAATGCGCAGATAATTATAAAACCTGGAAGTTTGCAATGGAAATGAGAACCAGATGCAGATTCAAACTCAGATGATATAGATAGAGCCATGGGAAGCATAGGCTTGAGTGTGGAGCAACACGTCTACTCTGTAATACATGGGAAGATGTCTGCAAAAGAAATGTAAACAGCATTGCAAGCAGTGTATCAGGATGTAGTTCTAAAGAAGAGAATACATTTAAGATGTGTATTGTATAACACAAACTGAAGTGAATACAACAGTATGAGTGATTACATAGAAAATTATGTCTGTCTCTCAGTAATTAACATCTGTTGAAGTGCAAATAGATGATGAAGAGTTTGCTACAGCAATGTTACAGAACTTAATGACTGAATTGACTTCCTTGTTGTGGTGTTGGAGGCAAATATGGAAAAGTTAACAACAGACACAGTTACAGCATAGTTATTTCAGTTCCAGGAATGAGTACCCTATGATTCAAATGCAGAGACTACTGCATTGTATACAAAGAGTGAATAATTCTGAAAATTTAAATTCAAGTGCTTCAATTGTCACAAGATATGTGACAAGTAATGTGAGTCTAAGCAAAAGAGTGTGAAGCCTATGCGAAGCAAGAAGTGCAATGGTAAAGATGAGTCAGCCCTGAATGTTACAGATATCCACAGAAAAGATTAATGGTACGTTGATTCAGGCACAACAAGGCATTTCATCTGCAATGAGGAGTGATTCACCAAGTTAACCAAATATGACCCTATCGCAATTAGAGGGATTGGCAGCCAAAAATTTGAAACAATAAGAGCATCCTTAAAAATTGAAAGAATAAAAGAAGTCACAGAAATCCAGCACGTGCTTTATGTACCAGAGATGGGAACAAATCTTATCGCAATCAGTGTCTTAGAACAGAGAGGCCACAGATATTACATCGCTAAAGGAAATTGCATTTTGCAAAACAGAAGATAGCTACAGTCACATGGTGTCAGCAATTTCACTTCCTTGATACACAGCACTGTTACATGATGATGACAACTCGCAGTCACTGGAACTCTGGCATAGAATATTTGGTTACCTTAGCCATGACTTTGTTTAGAAGTTACAAAACGGGATGGTCACAGTAAGGCCAGTAAGTAATAGAGAGAAATACATACAGTATATGAGAGCTGTATATTAGGGACACAAAGGTGTCAGCCAGTAAGGAGAATTACAGCACTACTTGAGATAGTACATACAAATGTGTGTAGCCCAATGGAAGTAAAGTCTGTGACGTTTATAAATGACTTCACAAGGATGACATGTGTACTTCATTAGAGAAAAATCTGAAGTGGCAAAAAATATTGTAGAATACAAGAGTCTTGTAGAAAATAAAAAAGGTTACAGACTCAAGCTTCTGAGATCTGTTAATGATGGAGAATATCTCAACAGAGAGGTGGAAGAAATCTTAAGAAAATATGGAATACAGCATCAATTGAAGATTGCCTATACTTTTCAGTAAAACAGAGTCAGAAAATGAGCAAACCATAAACTAGTGTGGAGAACAAAATGTGTGCTAAAGGAATCAGGAATTGCCAGTCAAGCAGTTTTGGGTGGAAGCCATGTCCACAGCAGTTTATTTCAAGAAGTGTTCTCCTACAGTTTCCATAAAAGACAAAACATCTATTGAAGCGTGGTCAAAGAAGAAACTAAGTGTAAAACATGTCAGAACACTTTGGAAGCACGGCCTATGTGCATATACCAAAATAATGAAGATGCAAGATGGATTAAAAACCAGTAAAGTGTGTCATGCTTGGCTATTGCCATGAAATCAAAGGCTACAGATTATAGTATCCAAATACCAGAAAGATTGTTATGTCACATGATGTTATCTTAAAAAATACAGAGTTTTAGAAAAACTGGAAGCTGATATGCAGAACAAGTGTGCGTCACTGGACATGCCAGCAGCTGGAAATGTACCTGAGTCAGAAACTACCAGCTTGGAAGTTGAGTCACAGAAAATATGTTCTACAGTACAAGATCAAATATTGGCAAGCAAATATTGGTACAGTATGATGATGAATTTGCAATTATAGCATTCAGTGAGCTTTGGGACATCAAGAAGCCAAAATCAAGTTCCAATTGGTGTGAGTGGAAGTCTAATATAGGAAAAAGGATTTTGTACGATTTAAAAGTCACAAGTCTGAAAGATTCCAAGAATCGTGACAGTGATATCAGTCCCAAGTTCGTGAGTCAAGAGTCTGTTGCCATGGTCCATGTTGTCAGTGAGGAGACTCTTACTGATATGTTTACCAGGAAAACTAGACCAAAGTCATATGATATGTTGATGTTTTATCATGTATTTAACCCAACCTGTCTTACAGGTAACTATGAGAAAACTGAAATTAAATGTTTGTGTAACATGGAAAAGCTTATAGTGAGGGATACACATGCTGGGCACTAGGTACTAGGGAGGTCTGTACTCCAAACTGATGTACTGCTGCACCATGTGACTGCAGCCATCTTGTAGATCCTAACTCTGTACAGTGAGACTGAGTGAGAAGAGACTACTTAGCTCCAGAGAGAGAGCTGCAATATAAAGCTGTTCCAGCATCCCTGAATCACTACCCACTGGCTGGTGAGCTGAATGAAACCCCACTCCCCTTCAAGCTCCACTATATATACCTAATCAGTGTATCACGGTGAGTACATCTGTACCTGTTATACTTCAATAAACCAACACCGCTGATTAATGTCAAGAAAAAGGAGGGGTGCGCTATCAATAGCAGCTGGTATGGGGATGATAAGTCCCCTAGAAAAATTTGGACAACAAGATAAGGAAAAGCTACCAGCGCTGGCTGATCATGCATAAAAAAATAAAAATAAACGATCTATATTCCAAAAGGCTTAATGAATAAAATACCACGTTTATTTCACATGTATAGACACATAAAAAGATTAATATGTAATAAATGAATAAAATATTCGATAATATATGCCACAGGGTGCTTGAATTATTTGTATGTCCACATTTGGCTGTTAGTAACACTCAAGGAGACTAAGGTCACTGGAGATGTCCATCACTAATCGGTTATTTTTGCATAAAGCCGATAATTTTGCAGATATGAGGTATTTACCAGTGATCCTGAAAGCAGATAATGTCCACCTGTTGTATAGCTGAGTCGGTTATCCTCTTTGGCATGGAGGAATGAATCCGGAAGGGTGGATGCTGCTGAGTGAATGTCCCAAATGGTGTACACCAGAGTGTCAGAAAAGCCAGTGGTAATGATGAATATCAGGATAAGTGAAATAGCTCAACGCGTTTCGCTGGTTTAGATGATCCAGCTTCCTCAGGAGCAAGTGAAATAGTGGCTGAAGTGAGGCCCTTTTATACTGTACCTGATATAAGTGGCAGTAATTGATTGCACATGAGTGAATTACATAAAATTAAAGTATATAAGCCTTTCGGAAAATTCATCTAATAATGCATATATTAAAATACCTATTGGTCCCACACACTCAATATAGTAACAAATAATCAAAACAATTTTGCACTAGATAGATACATACTTTTAAAAAAGTACACATGATTCCGTAACGCCCCAATCATGTGACTATTTAGGTCACGTGTTCGGCGCCCCATCCAATGGAAGGATATCATCTATATCATGTGATATAACACATGACCACAACAAAGTAGGTTGCTAGGTAGCGGGTCCGAATAGGGCTATGTCCGGCATCGTGACATTGATTGTCACGTGACCGGACATATACCCCCGTGTTTATCTTCTCCCGACCGTCCTCGTCCTATAGCCGCAAATGACGGCTGATCACATGACGTGTCCAGCCTCCTGTATAGATCACATGACCGGGGAGGACAGAGGGGATGTTTGTATGGGAGAAACCCTAATTGGAGGTTACAGTTCCTATAGCAACCCGTAAACCAGTAGGGGAATTCAGCAATGCAGATAATGACATTCATAACAAGGAAAATAGAGAGAGCGAGAGATAATTGATACATCATCATATCATATGGTATTTTCTGTAAAGATTAGTGTGTTAATCTGGAGAGATTCATCCCAACTAGGAAGAGATTAAACAATAGTAGAAAAACATCAGATCTGTTGATATGACATCCTTTAAATATATGAGAGTGAGTTACATCAAGAAAACAAAGTAAAATGCCCATTTAACTAGATGACAGAATTCAATTGCATGGTTTCATTTAAACCCACAGGATGCAGAGAATTAAATTTCAGCATCCAGTATACCTCACGGCTACAAAGTCTCTTGAATCTATCGCCCCCCCCCTAGGAGTTGGGGCGATCTGTTCAAGACATGTGACTGATAAGCAACCTATGTTTTGAAAAATAGTGTCGTGAGACACTATGAGTTTGACATTTGTTTATGATATTCCTTCTGTGTTCCATGAAGCGGACCCGTAATTTTCTGGTTGTGCGTCCTATATAATTAAGTCCGCAACTGCAAGTTAGCAAATAGATTACATAGGTCGTCTCACAGTTCATAAAAGTTTTTAATTCATAGGTCTCATTAAAAAATGGAATATTAATTGAATTGGTTTTATGTTGTATGTGCGAACACATCGTACATCTTGTCAGGCCACATTTATGGAAACCCAGTGGTTTTGTACTGAGCCATTCTACACCTTTCTGAGTGCTGGTTCTTTTATACTTTTTAGATGGCTAGGAGCCAAAATGGTTTTTAACGACCTGTTTTTCCTATAAGTAATTTGTGGTTGAGTAGGCAAAATGGTACTGAGTATGTTGTCTTGTTTTAATATTTTGTAATTACGTGACACTATAGACTTTATTTCTTGGGCACATCGATTATATTTACAGACAAAGGAAAATTCCCTAATTCCCTGTTTTTCTATTTTATGTATGGATTTTTTCTGATGAAGAAGTTGTTGTCTATCCATATTATAAACCTCTAGGTAGGCCTGTTGTAGTAATGTCTCAGGATAATCTCTAATCCTAAAGGAGTCTATTAATTCTTTGGCCTGTAGGGCGAATGTCTCGACAGTGGAACAATTGCGACGTAACCTCATAAATTGACCTTTAGGAATGTTGTTTTTCCAGGGTCTGTAATTTGAACTGGTATAGTGTAAGTATGAATGACTATTTACTGGTTTCATATAATTGGATGTTACAATCTTATTATTAATTATTTCCAGTGTCAAGTCAAGGAAGTCCACACAGGTCTTACTAAACGTGGAAGTGAAGGATAAATTAAATAAATTAGTGTTAAGAGTGGAAACAAAATGATTAGCAGATAACTCATCCCCATCCCAAATAATAAATAAATCATCAATATAACGGCCATAGAAGACCAGGCACGCCCCCCCATGGGCCATTCCAAACAAACTGTTCCTCAAAATCACCCATGTATAAATTTGCATAACTGGGGGTGAACCTGGTCCCCATGGCCGTTCCCATCACCTGTAGATGATAACGATCTAAAAACGTGAAATAATTGTGAGTGAGAATAAAAGTGATACACTGTAAAAGAAACAATCTATGATCCACACTGAGATCCCTATCCAGATCCAAATGTCTGGAAATACTATCACAGCCCCTTATATGAGGAATACGGGTGTATAGTGATTTAACATCAAGAGTCAGGAAAGCAAAAGAGTCCTGCCATTTTATGTCTTGTATTTTAGTAAGAAAGTCAGTTGTATCTTTTAGATGTGATCTCAGTGTGGAAACTCGTGGTTGAAGAAAAGTGTCAACATAATGGGACAAATTAGATGTGAGGGAATCAATACCCGAAACAATAGGTCGACCGGGGGGTAAAGTGAGGGATTTGTGAATTTTGGGTAAAAAATAAAAAGTGGGAGTGATGGGGTAGTGTGGTAGTAGGAACCGGTGTTCCTCCTTAGACAAGACACCTGATTCTAATGCAGAATCAAGGAAGTTTATTAATTCCATTAAGAAGGTGGATGTAGGGTTAATATCAAGAGTTTTACAGAAGTTTTTATCTCCCAATTGATTAATGGCCTCCTTGACATAATCCGTACGATCCATGATAACGAGACCACCGCCCTTGTCAACCTCTTTAAATATTAGTGAATTATCCTTTGTTAGTGTACGAAGTGCCCTATGTTCTTGTTTGGTTAAATTGGAAGGTGTTTGAAACTTATTCTGGTTACGTTCTACCATTTCTTTAAAATCATCTAACGTAATTCTGTAGAATTCCTCTATACTGCTGCTCTTGGCTGATATAGGGAATAACTCTACATTTAAATGAACTGGATTCCCTCTTTATATCAAAGATTTTTTCTGGCATCAGAGGTGAGGTGTTATTTTCTTCCCATAATTGTTCTAACATTGATAACATGATATCAGCTGTTAAGAACAATGGGTATAGACTCATCGTTTTTTGCACTTAAACTTTTCCTAGCAAAATACCTCTTGCGGCATAATGTGCATACAAATCTATTGAGATCAACATATAACTCAAAAAGATTAGGGTCATTAGTGGGGGGAAATTTTTAGCCTTTCTCCAGTAATGATAACTCCGAACTAGTGAGAGTTTTTCTAGAAAGGTTGAATACACTTGATTTTTTGTTACCTTGTAAGGTTTTCTTATTGACAGATTTTAATGTCTTCTGGGATTTTTTCTTTCGGTTTCTACCTCCTCTGACTCCTCTCTGCTGGAATCTCTTCTTCTTTTGGGTATTTCCCTTGGATTCCTGAAATTTGATCGCCACTGGGATGTCTTGGGGCGTGCCCCTAAAAAATCCCCCTTCTTTTCATGATGATTGGCTGCATCATTAGGGTATGGTCTTTTCTCTCTTATGGATTGATATCTATCCTTTTTGCTTGAATAATTAGAGGAAGGTGACTGAAATGTCCTATCCTCATATTCTGTCAGGGCTTCATATCTATTGGGGTGTATATAGTTCCCATGATTAAATTTCTGTACTGTATTCCTATTAAATTTAGAGTAGTCCCTGCGAGGGGGTTCAGTATTGTCTCTCCCTATGTTGGAATGTCTCTCTTTCTTCTCTCTGTCTAAAAGTACGGACTACATTATTTTCATAGTCCGACGTATCTCGTCTCATTTTTTTTTTGTTTCATACTCATAATATTTTGTTCGTACTTTACCACCTTGTCATTGATGACCCTATCTCTGTTATTGAACTCCTCATCCTTATCGTATACTTCCATATGTTTCTTTAGCAGATCGATTTCTTTTTCTATAGAATCAACCTTGGAGACCATATATCTGACAACCAATTTCATTAGTGCAATGGAGCACTCATCCAAAAGTTGGTCCCATTGTTTCTGATACTCTTCATCCTCTTGAAAGAAAAGGCTTATATACTTTAATTTTATGTAATTCACTCATGTGCAATCAATTACTGCCACTTATATCAGGTATAAAAGGGCCTCCCTTCAGCCACTATTTCACTTGCTCCTGAGGAAGCTGGATCATCTAAACCAGCGAAACGCGTTGAGCTATTTCACTTATCCTGATATTCATCATTACCACTGGCTTTTCTGACACTCTGTTGTACACCACTTGGGACATTCACTCAGCAGCATCCACCCTTCCGGATTCATTCCTCCATGCCAAAGAGGATAACCGACTCAGCTATACAACAGGTGGACATTATCTGCTTTCAGGATCACTGGTAAATACCTCATATCTGCAAAATTATCGGCTTTATGCAAAAATAACCGATGGACATCTCCAGTGACCTTAGTCCCCTTGAGTGTTACTAACAGCCAAATGTGGACATACAAATAATTCAGGCACCCTGTGGCATATATTAACGAATATTTTATTCATTTATTACATATTAATCTTTTTATGTGTCTATACATGTGGTATTTTATTCATTAAGCCTTTTGGAATATAGATCGTTTATTTTTATTTTTTTTATGCATGATCAGCCAGCGCTGGTAGCTTTTCCTTACCACTGATTAAATTACTGGGATGTTCATAGTTTGAGATATCCACTGGTGTGTGTCTACATAACTCAGCACATAGCAATACCTGCACCCACCATAACCAACATTTTTGCCTTGTTTGGACCCACTTAAAACACAGGAATTTCATTTTACTGAAGCACACAATTTAATGATTATCTCAAAACAGATGTGTTTCATCACATCAGCTTCATTATATTGAAATGATTAAATATTTGAAACTGCTATATAATTTAAAACTAAGAAAACTTTTCCAATGAAATAAATCTGGGCTTTAAAAATTAAATAGTCTTTTTTTTTTTGTACAATTTTTCCTATTTCCCTCATTACGTCTTATTTTTATTGATATTTTATATATATATATATATCCTAATTATAAATCACTTATAGTTAATTAATTAATTAATTGAACTTTAGCACCATACTCAAGAATTCACCCCTACAATATATGGATATCACCTCCATGAAGTGAAGAAATATTTCAATCTATTTGAGTTTCATTTAAACTATGTATATTGTTTTACAGATTTTATATTTGATTTGTCATCTAGATTTTGTGTACTTGTACATTTAATAATATTTTATCTGTATATGGGTAGGATGTACTAAGCATCGCATCCGCAATGCAGTACGGTACATCCCACCACTTACCGCCTACATACTAATAGCATATGTACTTACAATAAGAGCTGTCCTTTGCAAACACAAGACTTCCAGGTTTAGGACCCAGGAGCCCTTCGGCACATGTGTAGAGTGATGAGGTGGCCGTGGGGGGTGCTGGGAGGTTTCTGATTGGATTAATCTCAGGGGAAAATGCAATAGAAGCCAATAGGCTTCTATGGGGGTAATGACACATAAAGATGGCGTTAGCCACTGGTTCCAAGCACTGGAATGCATATACTCTATTATAGAACAGGAAGTGTTCTGATTTAAGAAAAAGTTAGGAATGGCAAACAAATGTCAAAGGCTCATTAAATTTACATAAGGTGGGTGCAATTATTTATTTATTAACTGTTATTTATAAAGCGCAGACATATTTTGCAGCGCTTTACAGAGAATAATTGTCCATTTACATCAGTCACATTCCCTACCACATGTACTAACATACCAAACATACACACATACAAGTATTCATTTTTGTCAGGAGCCAGTTAACCTAGCAGTATATTTCTGGATTGTGGGAGGAAAGCGGAGTACCCAGGGGAACCTTACAGAAGAATTGGAAGAATATACAATTGCAACACATTGCTGTAAGGCGGTAATGCTAACCATTACACAAGCCATGCTGCCCAATTACTACCAGCACATAAAGATTACTCCATTTAACAATATCAGGTTGCACTTCTTCATCCTACATTCTTCATCTGTCTCTTTTTGGGATGACCATGGATGACAAAGCTGGAAGATGGATGGCTGTTGTTATACCAGATACAGTACTTCATTGTATCAAGCTTGCCCAAAGTGTATTTATTGCAACTACACAATTACTGTAACTGCTATCAATATTCTGAAAACCAACAATATTCCAAACAGTTTACAAAGCTTACTGTGGGAGTCTGCAGACTTATGTTAAGAGCAGGGTTAATGCCTCACATATCCCTGCACGCACACCACAGCTACACAGGTGGATCACATGGGTGTAATTGTTTAGCTGGTGAGTGCTTGAGAGAAGGTATAGGCAGACTTGTATTGGAGGCAGGGCGACCGATGCCAGTTAGTTGGCCAGAGACTAGCAAGGAAACCACTGTATCTAGTCAGTTACAGGGTACCAGGAATACTTTATGGATGTGATTGCTGGAATCACACCTAATAATATCCTGACATTATCCTGAATAAAATACACTAAGCTGGTTTAGCGAGATATGTGTGGACATTCAATAATTACCTGGCTATCACACAATAGCTGCATAATAATTGTGTAAAGCTGTCGCATCTCCTCAATTTATGTGCAGTGGAAGACAGGATGGACCTAGGAAAAGAGGACTGGCCAGTGTGGTAAGTATGGGAGTGGGGGGGAAGGGGGCTGGAGCCTGGGTAAGGGGGTGTCAGAGATTTGCAATGTGGGGGGAACCGTGATAAAACAGGGGGGTGGGTAACAACAGAGAGGGGGGTGCCATAGAGGGGGAAGGGCTGAGTAGGAGGCAAGTGATGAAGGTGACCCTACCTTTATAGTTTATTAGAACATAGCTTCATTCTCCTTGAAATATGATGAAATTATAAAACAGTTTTCTCACGTATACCTGCATGCCTTTGCCATGCCATAAAATACAGCAAAGAAACTGTGAACAGAGATAAAGTATTGCATATTCTCCAAAGATATTCTAAAACTGTCGGGACAGAATTGTTGGTACTCCTTAGAAAAATAATATTTGGATTATAGTGATATTTCATACTAATTGCTTTATTGAATTAGCATCACACATGTCTTCAATTGTCTAATTAGTCATACAGCCTATTTAGAAGTAGTCACTTGTGTTTGGCATCATTGTGTGTACCACTCAGAACATGGACCAGAGAAAGCTAAGGAGAGAGTTGTCTGAGGAGATCAGAAAGAAAATGGTATTAACTACTGCCAAAATCTGCTCCGATATATATACTTTTCCAACACAGTTGACATTCACATCAAAAGTCACATGCTGAGGTGACAGTTAGTGTAAAGTAAATAACCAAAGCAAAGCTATGGCATTCAACAGACTCAGAAATAATAACTTGAACAGAGTCCATCATATCGACACATTTCGTGTTTAATTCAACCTGTCATCAGGAGACAGAGAGATATATACAGTAAGTCTGGAGACAGAGAGGGCGGGATGTACTAAAGGGAAAATGTGGTAAAACCCCCATTTTCTGGAGTTTTACCGCATTTTCATATGTACTAAGACCCCACCGCCAGGTTTACGCCACTGGGGGTATCGCCGTCTATTGATGGCGATACCCTATAGAAGCCTATGGGCTTATTACCGCCGCCGACGACCTGCGCCGCTCACGTCAACCTCCCTCCCGCCGGCCCCCCTCCTCCTTCTCCCCCACAGCACAGCCTTGTCTCCATCCGGCTGCAGGGGGGAGAAGGAGGATCATGGGGACTCCCTGCACATCACCTCCTGGGGCTGGGAGGTGAGGGAAGCCGCCTCAAACCCTCTCCTGCGGACCATCACTGATCGCAGGACACCCCTGGCATCGCTTTGAGATACTAATCACATATGTTAGTACATATGCGATTAGCATCATTGCGATGACTGGCGATGACCCGTGATCATTGATAGTACATCCCGCCGAGAGGAAGAAAGGCTGGAGAAAGAGGTGGATAAGGCTGGAGACTGAGAGGAGGGTAAGGCTGGAGACAGAGAGGAGGGTAAGGCTAGAGACAGAGAGGAGGGCAAGGCTGGAGACAAAGGACAAAGGGGGGGGGGTAAAGATGGAGACAGAGAGGTGGATAAGGCTGGAGACAGAGAGACAGAGAAAGGGGTATGGCTGGAGACAGAGAGAGGGGAAATTCTTATGGTCTTATCACTTGCACTAATTGAAAAATAGTGCAAGACACGCCCAATAGGTGGTTATAGACACACCCAATAGGCGCTGACAAACACACAATAGGTGGTACTAGATACGCCCCTCCGGCAGTGCACTAATAAATTGTGCTGCACACGCCTGTGACTTCAAGTATCAGCATTGTAGCACCTTTTATTATGATTAGACTTAAGCTGTGCAGTCCAGCCCCCATTCCCATATATGGCAGTAGAACATGTAAAATAGAAGCTGGTGGGCGGAGGGGAATGTGAGGGATGAGCTAATGGGCAAAGGGGTATGAGAGGGAAAAGATAGTTGGCAGAGAGTCTGGTGAGAAAAAATTGGTGGGCAAAAGAGCAAATAAGCAAAGAAACGGTGGGATGAGGGGCATTTGCGGGAAAGCAGATGGGTAGAATGGGGCATGTGATAAAAATGCTGGTGGACAGAGAGGGGTATATGAGAGAAATATGATGGGTAGATGTGCATGTGAGGAAAGCAGACAGGCAGAGGGGCAAGTGATGTAGAAGCTAGAGGGGTATGAGAGGGAAAAGATAGTTGGCAGAGAGTCTTGTGATAAAAATCCAATTGGCAGAGGGGCAAATGAGCAAAGAGCTGAGGGCTGAGGGGCATATGAGGTAATAGCTGGTGGCAGAGGGATATTTGAGAAGTGCTTGCGAGGAAAAAGCTGGTAGAGATTTTCATGTCTACATTGTACCTTTTCTCTTATTTAGAATATACACTTTGATGACAATTCAATGTAATACTCTCTTAAAAATGCTTTACCACACGTAAGGAATTTGTGTACCTGCTGTTACCAGGTTTTTTGTTTCTGGTTGCTGGAACCAATGAGTGCAAGTAGGTCTGCAAGCGTGAATGCAGTTAATCTCAGTGGTGCCCAGGATAATGAGAAATTATAAAATGTCCTAATCAGTCCCAGCAGGAATTGTACAGAGTTTTTATGAGTTCAATTATAGAAAACACACAGACAAATTTAGTTACATTTGATACACAATAAACATTGTTGGAGTTTCCATAGAGAAATATGTTAATAGCAACATGGTCAAAGAAATAACCAAAGTTCAGTTCATTTAGAAGTTAGCTAAATGAAGGCAGGTGGCTACCAGCCATGTTTCGGGTTGCAGCGGCTCCGTGTGTCATCACGCAGCCACCGTGGCCCACCCAGCAAATGGTCCGGACACGCCTGCATTGTCTAGACCGTGCTCCGAAAACGCTTTTGCGATTCCCCCTCCCTGCCTCGTGAACACCTCTGCCTGTCAAGAGGGGCGAGTCAGTTAAATCCTTTGGCGCATAGGAAAAGGGGACCCCTTTTCCTATGCACCAAAGGATTTAACTGACTCGCCCCTCTTTGCTTGTATATGTTGTTGGATAAAAGGTGAAATCCAGATTTGAGTCAGTGTTTTCCATAGGCAGCATTTCCCTTGCGCCGTCTTTTGTATTCGTTACAGTAATACCATTTTTTTGCACCTCTGCCTGTCAGTCAGAGGCGTTCGCAGATGTGAGATGCTTTCGCATCTCACAGTGTGGGCACACGCAGTACGGCTGCTACGAGTGTGCACACTTCACAGGGCTTCATGCTGAATTAGGCCCTGAGTTAGGTAAGTGGTGCATGTCGCAACAACACTTGTGACACACATACCTCTAGTCGTCACAGGCTGAATATTTAATGCAATTCATTTTTCTTAACACTGTCAATATTCCTGCCCATATTTTCACATTCATTATAAAGTCCCAAAGCATGATTGAATCCTTCTGAATGTAAGCATTATGGGCTGGATGTAATGAAGTCTGAGTTGGCCGGAGGTGTGGGTTCCCAGCAAATTTGGACTTTTTTTTAAAGCGGCAATCATGTACAAGGCAAAACCTTCGGACTTCATTACAAACAAATTTCTTTCAAAAATAATTTCCGAAACCTGTCACACCATTTTTGTGACTTTATCTCAGCTCCTTGAATCTGTAGACCCCCTGGATTTCTTTCATGTGTTGAAGAAAATGACGTTGTAATGCTATGTGTCAGGAGGCCTTTTATTATATTTAATTTATGCTTACAAAATCTTTCTCCCAAAGATCTTGTCCTCTTGATATATTATAGCCCACAGGATATATTGTAGGTGGATTCACAACTAGTAAATTGTTTGACAGGGAATGTATTATAATTATTATTTGTGTTGTAAATCACCTACTTTGCTTTTATTGTTAATAAATTCACACGTTAAAAGGATAATCCTATTTTGCGATATGATACGATACGATACTTTATTTGTCATTAACAAAACAACAATGAAATGTCAATGAAATTATCATGTAAACATCCTGTACAATAAACAAGCAGTAAAACATATCTCATTTAAAAAACTAACCCAATTCGTTTAAACCATTTAATGCACATACAGCTGCATTTATAAAAACCATTAGGTCTAGTTATCAGGGTAACCATGTTATCAGTAGTTATTTCTTGTATATATGGATCTGGATTATTTAAAAAATGGGTAACTACAGTCTATGTAAGGTGCTCTTTAAATTTCTGTTCTACTCAAAAATAGCAACAGTTTTCTCGGTATAATAACATCTGACAAAAATGGTTCTTGTTTCAAAATATCATAATTCTTGGTTATTATGTTTCTTATTTAATGTGATTTATTATTAAATTTGGAAATACACATGATGTTCTGATTCCCAGAAAACCAGTCTACTTGTATTTGTTCCTTCTTTGTTTCTTCACTTTCAATATTTTTTTTTTCTAACTAGATTTTTTTTCAGATATTTTCTCCACCTAAAGGACCTTTTCTGGATATCCCCTCTCCATGAAATCTTGTTTTTTCTACTTGTACTTCAAAACATTAATCTTTATACAGTACATGGCATTTGACCTCTTGGTATATTTGTATATTCGTTATACATTGGACTGTAGTGACTACTATGGTAATGCAGATAACTGCTGCATTCAGTTGTTTTACTCAAGTTATTGGATATGATTTTATCTCCCTTTATATATAGGGTAACATCCAGGAAGTGCATCATATAGTAATAAAAAATATATTTTTTAATGTTTCTACTTTAGCATTAAAGTGTACAGCAAACTGTGACTGAATATATACAGTACCCCATGCCAAAAAAGTCTATCATCAATATAATGACTACAGAACACCAATTTCAAACCAAAGGGATCATTCTAAATGAAATGGTCCTCAAATTAGGCCATATAAAAATTTTTGAACCTTGGTGTGAACATGATGGTCCACAAGAGGAAATAGTTATACCAAATGCAGGATATCAGTGAATGTTTAGATCTTTTTATCCTCTCAACCAACTGTTCTGCAGGTAAGTCAGCCATATGCATCACTCCTGGCCTAGTAGGGGCAGACTGCCAGTAGCCACACACTATGGAGGCACTAAAGAGGCAAACAGAAGATAGTGCCCTGCCTCTCTGATTGTGTTGTATACACATTGGAGTGGCTGGATAGCATCCTCTGCAAGCTTCTCATGCACAGACACCACAGTAGTGGGATGATTAGTGGATGGCACTGGTCATTCAGCAATGAGTGCAGGCAGGGACAGGACTATGCATAATTCCTCACCCCTCTGGATCCTATTTGTGTCACATGCAAATGGCCTATTGAGCCATCAAGCTCACCCCATGAGCCCTTTTCTGAACTAAGATCATCAGTATCCCTGCCCTCTACACCCCAAGCACACACATACCTTATACACACCTTAATGCCCAAAGTCGTATCCTAGCCACTACACCATGGGAATTAGCAGGGAGCAAGCATACATTCCTTGCCCAATGTCACACCAGCATGTTGCTCTAGTTAAACATATAAACAAATTTTGACCCTATGGACCACAACTACCTTTTTCCCTGGTGGGTCTATCATTTACAAATGGTCCCCAGCATCCTTTCACACAACTGTCACCTCACCTCTATAATATTACCTTGCCAATAGCCCAGCATTTCCTTCATCTGAAGTACATGAACATGGGAGGTCATTCCGAGTTGATCGCTCGCAAGGCGATTTTAGCAGAGTTGCTCACGCTAAGCCGCCGCCTACTGGGAGTGAATCTTAGCATCTTAAAAATGCGAACGATGTATTCGCAATATTGCGATTACACACCTCGTAGCAGTTTCTGAGTAGCTTCAGACTTACTCGGCATCTGCGATCAGTTCAGTGCTTGTCGTTCCTGGTTTGATGTCACAAACACTCCCAGCGTTCGCCCAGACACTCCTCCATTTCTCCGGCCACTCCTGCGTTTTTTCCGGAAACGGTAGCGTTTTTTCCCACACGCCCATAAAACGGCCTGTTTCCGCCCAGTAACACCCATTTCCTGTCAATCACATTACGATCGCCAGACCGATGAAAAAGCCGTGAGTAAAATTCCTAAGTGCATAGCAAATTTATTTGGCGCAGTCGCAGTGCGAACATTGCGCATGCGCATTAAGCGGAAAATCGCTGCAATGCGAAGATTTTTACCGAGCGAACAACTCGGAATGAGGGCCATGATTCACAGAAGAAAGCACTGCGAGAGAAAGGTCTTGACATTTGCCACAAGAGACACTGAACTACGGTAGGATGCTCAGGGAGGCCTAACACATAGGGATATATACAGTAGAGATGAGCGGGTTCGGTTTCTCTGAATCCGAACCCGCCAGAACTTCATGTTTTTTTTCACGGGTCCGAGCGACTCGGATCTTCCCGCCTTGCTCGGTTAACCCGCGCGCGCCCGAACGTCATCATGACGCTGTCGGATTCTCGCGAGGCTCGGATTCTATCGCGAGACTCGGATTCTATATAAGGAGCCGCGCGTCGCCGCCATTTTCACACGTGCATTGAGATTGATAGGGAGAGGACGTGGCTGGCGTCCTCTCCGTTTAGAATAGATTAGAGAGACACTTGATTTACTAATTTTGGGGAGCATTAGGAGTACTCAGTACAGTGCAGAGTTTTGCTGATAGTGACCACCAGTTTTATTTATAATCCGTTCTCTGCCTGAAAAAAGCGATACACAGCACACAGTGACTCAGTCACATACCATATCTGTGTGCACTGCTCAGGCTCAGGCCAGTGTGCTGCATCATCTATTATCTATATATAATATTATATATATCTGTCTGACTGCTCAGCTCACACAGCTTATAATTGTGGGGGAGACTGGGGAGCACTACTGCAGTGCCAGTTATAGGTTATAGCAGGAGCCAGGAGTACATAATATATTATATAGTGAGTGACCACCAGACACACAGTGCAGTTTATTTAATATATCCGTTCTCTGCCTGAAAAAAGCGATACACACAGTGACTCAGTCAGTCACATACCATATCTGTGTGCACTGCTCAGGCTCAGGCCAGTGTGCTGCATCATCTATATATATTATATATCTGTCTGACTGCTCAGCTCACACAGCTTATAATTGTGGGGGAGACTGGGGAGCACTACTGCAGTGCCAGTTATAGGTTATAGCAGGAGCCAGGAGTACATAATATTATATTAAAATTAAACAGTGCACACTTTTGCTGCAGGAGTGCCACTGCCAGTGTGACTAGTGACCAGTGACCTGACCACCAGTATATATAATATTAGTAGTATACTATCTCTTTATCAACCAGTCTATATTAGCAGCAGACACAGTACAGTGCGGTAGTTCACGGCTGTGGCTACCTCTGTGTCGGCACTCGGCAGCCCGTCCATAATTGTATATACCACCTAACCGTGGTTTTTTTTTCTTTCTTTATACATACATACTAGTTACGAGTATACTATCTCTTTATCAACCAGTCTATATTAGCAGCAGACACAGTACAGTGCGGTAGTTCACGGCTGTGGCTACCTCTGTGTCGGCACTCGGCAGCCCGTCCATAATTGTATATACCACCTAACCGTGGTTTTTTTTTCTTTCTTTATACATACATACTAGTTACGAGTATACTATCTCTTTATCAACCAGTCTATATATTAGCAGCAGACACAGTACAGTGCGGTAGTTCACGGCTGTGGCTACCTCTGTGTCGGCACTCGGCAGCCCGTCCATAATTGTATATACCACCTAACCGTGGTTTTTTTTTCTTTCTTTATACATACATACTAGTTACGAGTATACTATCTCTTTATCAACCAGTCTATATATTAGCAGCAGACACAGTACAGTGCGGTAGTTCACGGCTGTGGCTACCTCTGTGTCGGCACTCGGCAGCCCGTCCATAATTGTATATACCACCTAACCGTGGTTTTTTTTTCTTTCTTTATACATACATACTAGTTACGAGTATACTATCTCTTTATCAACCAGTCTATATATTAGCAGCAGACACAGTACAGTGCGGTAGTTCACGGCTGTGGCTACCTCTGTGTCGGCACTCGGCAGCCCGTCCATAATTGTATATACCACCTAACCGTGGTTTTTTTTTCTTTCTTTATACATACATACTAGTTACGAGTATACTATCTCTTTATCAACCAGTCTATATATTAGCAGCAGACACAGTACAGTGCGGTAGTTCACGGCTGTGGCTACCTCTGTGTCGGCACTCGGCAGCCCGTCCATAATTGTATACTAGTATCCAATCCATCCATCTCCATTGTTTACCTGAGGTGCCTTTTAGTTGTGCCTATTAAAATATGGAGAACAAAAATGTTGAGGTTCCAAAATTAGGGAAAGATCAAGATCCACTTCCACCTCGTGCTGAAGCTGCTGCCACTAGTCATGGCCGAGACGATGAAATGCCAGCATCGTCGTCTGCCAAGGCCGATGCCCAATGTCATAGTACAGAGCATGTCAAATCCAAAACACCAAATATCAGTAAAAAAAGGACTCCAAAACCTAAAATAAAATTGTCGGAGGAGAAGCGTAAACTTGCCAATATGCCATTTACCACACGGAGTGGCAAGGAACGGCTGAGGCCCTGGCCTATGTTCATGGCTAGTGGTTCAGCTTCACATGAGGATGGAAGCACTCAGCCTCTCGCTAGAAAAATGAAAAGACTCAAGCTGGCAAAAGCAGCACAGCAAAGAACTGTGCATTCTTCGAAATCCCAAATCCACAAGGAGAGTCCAATTGTGTTGGTTGCGATGCCTGACCTTCCCAACACTGGACGTGAAGAGCATGCGCCTTCCACCATTTGCACGCCCCCTGCAAGTGCTGGAAGGAGCACCCGCAGTCCAGTTCCTGATAGTCAGATTGAAGATGTCAGTGTTGAAGTACACCAGGATGAGGAGGATATGGGTGTTGCTGGCGCTGGGGAGGAAATTGACCAGGAGGATTCTGATGGTGAGGTGGTTTGTTTAAGTCAGGCACCCGGGGAGACACCTGTTGTCCGTGGGAGGAATATGGCCGTTGACATGCCAGGTGAAAATACCAAAAAAATCAGCTCTTCGGTGTGGAGGTATTTCACCAGAAATGCGGACAACAGGTGTCAAGCCGTGTGTTCCCTTTGTCAAGCTGTAATAAGTAGGGGTAAGGACGTTAACCACCTCGGAACATCCTCCCTTATACGTCACCTGCAGCGCATTCATAATAAGTCAGTGACAAGTTCAAAAACTTTGGGTGACAGCGGAAGCAGTCCACTGACCAGTAAATCCCTTCCTCTTGTAACCAAGCTCACGCAAACCACCCCACCAACTCCCTCAGTGTCAATTTCCTCCTTCCCCAGGAATGCCAATAGTCCTGCAGGCCATGTCACTGGCAATTCTGACGAGTCCTCTCCTGCCTGGGATTCCTCCGATGCATCCTTGCGTGTAACGCCTACTGCTGCTGGCGCTGCTGTTGTTGCCGCTGGGAGTCGATGGTCATCCCAGAGGGGAAGTCGTAAGCCCACTTGTACTACTTCCAGTAAGCAATTGACTGTTCAACAGTCCTTTGCGAGGAAGATGAAATATCACAGCAGTCATCCTACTGCAAAGCGGATAACTGAGTCCTTGACAACTATGTTGGTGTTAGACGTGCGTCCGGTATCCGCCGTTAGTTCACAGGGAACTAGACAATTTATTGAGGCAGTGTGCCCCCGTTACCAAATACCATCTAGGTTCCACTTCTCTAGGCAGGCGATACCGAGAATGTACACGGACGTCAGAAAAAGACTCACCAGTGTCCTAAAAAATGCAGTTGTACCCAATGTCCACTTAACCACGGACATGTGGACAAGTGGAGCAGGGCAGGGTCAGGACTATATGACTGTGACAGCCCACTGGGTAGATGTATGGACTCCCGCCGCAAGAACAGCAGCGGCGGCACCAGTAGCAGCATCTCGCAAACGCCAACTCTTTCCTAGGCAGGCTACGCTTTGTATCACCGCTTTCCAGAATACGCACACAGCTGAAAACCTCTTACGGCAACTGAGGAAGATCATCGCGGAATGGCTTACCCCAATTGGACTCTCCTGTGGATTTGTGGCATCGGACAACGCCAGCAATATTGTGTGTGCATTAAATATGGGCAAATTCCAGCACGTCCCATGTTTTGCACATACCTTGAATTTGGTGGTGCAGAATTTTTTTAAAAACGACAGGGGCGTGCAAGAGATGCTGTCGGTGGCCAGAAGAATTGCGGGACACTTTCGGCGTACAGGCACCACGTACAGAAGACTGGAGCACCACCAAAAACTACTGAACCTGCCCTGCCATCATCTGAAGCAAGAAGTGGTAACGAGGTGGAATTCAACCCTCTATATGCTTCAGAGGTTGGAGGAGCATCAAAAGGCCATTCAAGCCTATACAATTGAGCACGATATAGTAGGTGGAATGCACCTGTCTCAAGTGCAGTGGAGAATGATTTCAACGTTGTGCAAGGTTCTGATGCCCTTTGAACTTGCCACACGTGAAGTCAGTTCAGACACTGCCAGCCTGAGTCAGGTCATTCCCCTCATCAGGCTTTTGCAGAAGAAGCTGGAGGCATTGAAGAAGGAGCTAAAAGGGAGCGATTCCGCTAGGCATGTGGGACTTGTGGATGCAGCCCTTAATTCGCTTAACAAGGATTCACGGGTGGTCAATCTGTTGAAATCAGAGCACTACATTTTGGCCACCGTGCTCGATCCTAGATTTAAAGCCTACCTTGGATCTCTCTTTCCGGCAGACACAGGTCTGCTGGGGTTGAAAGACCTGCTGGTGACAAAATTGTCAAGTCAAGCGGAACGCGACCTGTCAACATCTCCTCCTTCACATTCTCCCGCAACTGGGGGTGCAAGGAAAAGGCTCAGAATTCCGAGCCCACCCGCTGGCGGTGATGCAGGGCAGTCTGGAGCGACTGCTGATGCTGACATCTGGTCCGGACTGAAGGACCTGACAACGATTACGGACATGTCGTCTACTGTCACTGCATATGATTCTCTCAACATTGATAGAATGGTGGAGGATTATATGAGTGACCGCATCCAAGTAGGCACGTCACACAGTCCGTACTTATACTGGCAGGAAAAAGAGGCAATTTGGAGGCCCTTGCACAAACTGGCTTTATTCTACCTAAGTTGCCCTCCCACAAGGGTGTACTCCGAAAGAGTGTTTAGTGCCGCCGCTCACCTTGTCAGCAATCGGCGTACGAGGTTACATCCAGAAAATGTGGAGAAGATGATGTTCATTAAAATGAATTATAATCAATTCCTCCGCGGAGACATTGACCAGCAGCAATTGCCTCCACAAAGTACACAGGGAGCTGAGATGGTGGATTCCAGTGGGGACGAATTGATAATCTGTGAGGAGGGGGATGTACACGGTGATATATCGGAGGGTGAAGATGAGGTGGACATCTTGCCTCTGTAGAGCCAGTTTGTGCAAGGAGAGATTAATTGCTTCTTTTTTGGGGGGGGTCCAAACCAACCCGTCATATCAGTCACAGTCGTGTGGCAGACCCTGTCACTGAAATGATGGGTTGGTTAAAGTGTGCATGTCCTGTTTTGTTTATACAACATAAGGGTGGGTGGGAGGGCCCAAGGACAATTCCATCTTGCACCTCTTATTTCTTTTCTTTTTCTTTGCATCATGTGCTGATTGGGGAGGGTTTTTTGGAAGGGACATCCTGCGTGACACTGCAGTGCCACTCCTAGATGGGCCCGGTGTTTGTGTCGGCCACTAGGGTCGCTAATCTTACTCACACAGTCAGCTACCTCATTGCGCCTCTTTTTTTCTTTGCGTCATGTGCTGTTTGGGGAGGGTTTTTTGGAAGGGACATCCTGCGTGACACTGCAGTGCCACTCCTAGATGGGCCCGGTGTTTGTGTCGGCCACTAGGGTCGCTAATCTTACTCACACAGCTACCTCATTGCGCCTCTTTTTTTCTTTGCGTCATGTGCTGTTTGGGGAGGGTTTTTTGGAAGGGACATCCTGCGTGACACTGCAGTGCCACTCCTAGATGGGCCCGGTGTTTGTGTCGGCCACTAGGGTCGCTTATCTTACTCACACAGCGACCTCGGTGCAAATTTTAGGACTAAAAATAATATTGTGAGGTGTGAGGTATTCAGAATAGACTGAAAATGAGTGTAAATTATGGTTTTTGAGGTTAATAATACTTTGGGATCAAAATGACCCCCAAATTCTATGATTTAAGCTGTTTTTTAGTGTTTTTTGAAAAAAACACCCGAATCCAAAACACACCCGAATCCGACAAAAAAAATTCGGTGAGGTTTTGCCAAAACGCGTTCGAACCCAAAACACGGCCGCGGAACCGAACCCAAAACCAAAACACAAAACCCGAAAAATTTCAGGCGCTCATCTCTAATATACAGCATAAAGAGTTGTGCTTTCAAATTAATACAATGTAACAGAGGGAGCCTCTGCAGATTTACACATACAGATGTGTCTTCATATACTATGGATTCAACCAGGCCAAACAAACAATCTTCTTATTCACAGAAATAAAACAACTGGAAGTGAAAAAAACTATTTTGCTAGACTGCACTGATTCATTTGATATGCAGCATTTGCATATCTGTGTGCGAATTAGTGATGGTTTTGGATTCGGTTCTGCGGGCGTGTTTTGGATTCGGACGCGTTTTGGCAAAACCTCCCTGAATTTTTTTTGTCGGATTCGGGTGTGTTTTGGATTCGGGTGTTTTTTTACAAAAAACCCTCAAAAACAGCTTAAATCATAGAATTTGGGGGTCATTTTGATCCCATAGTATTATTAACCTCAATAACCATAATTTCCACTCATTTCCAGTCTATTCTGAACACCTCACACCTCACAATATTATTTTTAGTCCTAAAATTTGCACCGAGGTCGCTGTATGAGTAAGCTAAGCGACCCAAGTGGCCGACACAAACACCTGGCCCATCTAGGAGTGGCACTGCAGTGTCAGAGAGGATGGCACTTAAAAAAAATAGTCCCCAAACAGCACATGAAGCAAAGAAAAAAAGAGGCGCAATGAGGTAGCTGTGTGACTAAGCTAAGCGACCCAAGTGGCCGACACAAACACCTGGCCCATCTAGGAGTGGCACTGCAGTTTTCTAGCGAGAGGATGAGTGCTTCCATCCTCATGTGAAGCTGAACCACTAGCCATGAACATAGGCCAGGGCCTCAGCCATTCCTTGCCACTCCGTGTCGTAAATGGCATATTGGCAAGTTTACGCTTCTCCTCAGACGCTTTTAATTTTGATTTTTGGGTCATTTTACTGAACTTTTGTTTTTTGGATTTTACATACTCTCTACTATGACATTGGGCATCGGCCTTGGCAGACGACGTTGATGGCATTTCATCGTCTCGGCCATGACTAGTGGCAGCAGCTTCAGCACGAGGTGGAAGTGGATCTTGATCTTTCCCTATTTTACCCTCCACATTTTTGTTCTCCTTTTTTTTTTCAATGTGTGGAATTATATGCCAATATCAATAGCAATGGCCTACTACAATATATACTGCGCACAACTGAAATGCACCACAGGTATGGATGGATAGTATACTTGACGACACAGAGGTAGGTAGAGCAGTGGCCTACTGTACCGTACTGCTATATATTATATACTGGTGGTCAGCAAACTGTGCAAAACTGAAATGCACCTCAGGTATGGATGGATAGTATACTTGACGACACAGAGGTAGGTAGAGCAGTGGCCTTCTGTACCGTACTGCTATATATTATATACTGGTGGTCAGCAAACTGTGCAAAACTGAAATGCACCACAGGTATGGATGGATAGTATACTTGACGACACAGAGGTAGGTAGAGCAGTGGCCTACTGTACCGTACTGCTATATATTATATACTGGTGGTCAGCAAACTGTGCAAAACTGAAATGCACCACAGGTATGGATGGATAGTATACTTGACGACACAGAGGTAGGTAGAGCAGTGGCCTACTGTACCGTACTGCTGTATATTATATACTGGTGGTCAGCAAAATTATGCACTGTACTCCTACTATATACTACAATGCAGCACAGATATGGAGCGTTTTTCAGGCAGAGAACGTATAATACTGGTGGTCACTGGTCACTGGTCAGCAAAACTCTGCACTGTACTCCTCCTATATAATACTGGTGGTCCCCAGTCCCCACAATAAAGCAGTGTGAGCACAGATATATGCAGCACACTGAGCACAGATATGGAGTGTTTTTCAGGCAGAGAACGTATAATACTGGTGGTCACTGGTCAGCAAAGCTCTGCACTGTACTCCTTCTATATAATACTGCTGGTCCCCAGTTCCCACAATAAAGCAGTGTGAGCACAGATATATGCAGCACACTGAGCACAGATATGGAGCGTTTTTCAGGCAGAGAACGTATAATAGGGGAAGGGAGATTTTTTGCTGCGCATATGTCTATCAATTATCTTGAATAAATTAAAACAGAACTAATGTCTTAAACATGGGATTACAAGTGTCAAAAGTGTGTGCGCCTCTATAAGGAGTAGTGTGTTACTCCTATGCTGATGAGCTGGAAGGAAATGGGAGAAAATAGAAGCGCTCAACACTTTCTGACACTGTGATCCTAGATCAGTTCACAACCAAAGGGTCAAAAAAATGTTTTTTGTTTTTTTTTATATTAAAAATAATTTATTATGTGTATAGTGTATTTTATACTGCATATACTGCATCATAATAAATTATTTTTAATATAAAAAAAAAACAAAAACATTTTTTTGACCCTTTGGTTGTGAACTGATCTAGGATCACAGTGTCAGAAAGTGTTGAGCGCTTCTATTTTCTCCCATTTCCTTCCAGAGAACGTATAATACTGGTGGTCACTGGTCAGCAATACTCTGCACTGTACTCCTCCTATATAATACTGCTGGTCCCCAGTCCCCACAATAAAGCAGTGAGCACAGATATTTGCAGCCACCTGAATAAAACTGAGAGGACGCCAGCCACGTCCTCTCACTATCATTTCCAATGCACCAGTAAAAAATGGCGGCGACGCGCGGCTCCTAATATAGAATCCAAATCTCGCGAGATTCAGACAGCGGAATGATGACGTTCGGGTGCGCTCGGGTTAACCGAGCAAGGCGGGAAGATTCGAATCTGCCTCGGAACCGTGTAAAATGGGTGAAGTTCGGGGGGGTTCGGATTCCGACGAACCGAACCCGCTCATCACTAGTGCGAATGAGTCTGAATCTGTAGAGGAAGTGCTACAATGCAGCGGCTGTGGCTTTCCTCACACCAAGTTCCGTTCTGCTTTATCTGCGACTTTGTCGGTGTTTAAAACTCATTTGTGTGCAGTTAGAGTTGCAGCCCAGTGTCTCTAGTATATTTTGTTGTGTTTTGTTGCACCTGCGATGCCAAATATACAGCATAAAGAGTTGTGCTTTCAAATTAATACAATGTAACAGAGGGAGCCTCTGCAGATTTACACATACAGATGTGTCTTCATATACTATGGATTCAACCAGGCCAAACAAACAATCTTCTTATTCACAGAAATAAAACAACTGGAAGTGAAAAAAACTATTTTGCTAGACTGCACTGATTCATTTGATATGCAGCATTTGCATATCTGTGTGCGAATTAGTGATGGTTTTGGATTCGGTTCTGCGGGCGTGTTTTGGATTCGGACGCGTTTTGGCAAAACCTCCCTGAATTTTTTTTGTCGGATTCGGGTGTGTTTTGGATTCGGGTGTTTTTTTACAAAAAACCCTCAAAAACAGCTTAAATCATAGAATTTGGGGGTCATTTTGATCCCATAGTATTATTAACCTCAATAACCATAATTTCCACTCATTTCCAGTCTATTCTGAACACCTCACACCTCACAATATTATTTTTAGTCCTAAAATTTGCACCGAGGTCGCTGTATGAGTAAGCTAAGCGACCCAAGTGGCCGACACAAACACCTGGCCCATCTAGGAGTGGCACTGCAGTGTCAGAGAGGATGGCACTTAAAAAAAATAGTCCCCAAACAGCACATGAAGCAAAGAAAAAAAGAGGCGCAATGAGGTAGCTGTGTGACTAAGCTAAGCGACCCAAGTGGCCGACACAAACACCTGGCCCATCTAGGAGTGGCACTGCAGTTTTCTAGCGAGAGGATGAGTGCTTCCATCCTCATGTGAAGCTGAACCACTAGCCATGAACATAGGCCAGGGCCTCAGCCATTCCTTGCCACTCCGTGTCGTAAATGGCATATTGGCAAGTTTACGCTTCTCCTCAGACGCTTTTAATTTTGATTTTTGGGTCATTTTACTGAACTTTTGTTTTTTGGATTTTACATACTCTCTACTATGACATTGGGCATCGGCCTTGGCAGACGACGTTGATGGCATTTCATCGTCTCGGCCATGACTAGTGGCAGCAGCTTCAGCACGAGGTGGAAGTGGATCTTGATCTTTCCCTATTTTACCCTCCACATTTTTGTTCTCCTTTTTTTTTTCAATGTGTGGAATTATATGCCAATATCAATAGCAATGGCCTACTACAATATATACTGCGCACAACTGAAATGCACCACAGGTATGGATGGATAGTATACTTGACGACACAGAGGTAGGTAGAGCAGTGGCCTACTGTACCGTACTGCTATATATTATATACTGGTGGTCAGCAAACTGTGCAAAACTGAAATGCACCTCAGGTATGGATGGATAGTATACTTGACGACACAGAGGTAGGTAGAGCAGTGGCCTTCTGTACCGTACTGCTATATATTATATACTGGTGGTCAGCAAACTGTGCAAAACTGAAATGCACCACAGGTATGGATGGATAGTATACTTGACGACACAGAGGTAGGTAGAGCAGTGGCCTACTGTACCGTACTGCTATATATTATATACTGGTGGTCAGCAAACTGTGCAAAACTGAAATGCACCACAGGTATGGATGGATAGTATACTTGACGACACAGAGGTAGGTAGAGCAGTGGCCTACTGTACCGTACTGCTGTATATTATATACTGGTGGTCAGCAAAATTATGCACTGTACTCCTACTATATACTACAATGCAGCACAGATATGGAGCGTTTTTCAGGCAGAGAACGTATAATACTGGTGGTCACTGGTCACTGGTCAGCAAAACTCTGCACTGTACTCCTCCTATATAATACTGGTGGTCCCCAGTCCCCACAATAAAGCAGTGTGAGCACAGATATATGCAGCACACTGAGCACAGATATGGAGTGTTTTTCAGGCAGAGAACGTATAATACTGGTGGTCACTGGTCAGCAAAGCTCTGCACTGTACTCCTTCTATATAATACTGCTGGTCCCCAGTTCCCACAATAAAGCAGTGTGAGCACAGATATATGCAGCACACTGAGCACAGATATGGAGCGTTTTTCAGGCAGAGAACGTATAATAGGGGAAGGGAGATTTTTTGCTGCGCATATGTCTATCAATTATCTTGAATAAATTAAAACAGAACTAATGTCTTAAACATGGGATTACAAGTGTCAAAAGTGTGTGCGCCTCTATAAGGAGTAGTGTGTTACTCCTATGCTGATGAGCTGGAAGGAAATGGGAGAAAATAGAAGCGCTCAACACTTTCTGACACTGTGATCCTAGATCAGTTCACAACCAAAGGGTCAAAAAAATGTTTTTTGTTTTTTTTTATATTAAAAATAATTTATTATGTGTATAGTGTATTTTATACTGCATATACTGCATCATAATAAATTATTTTTAATATAAAAAAAAAACAAAAACATTTTTTTGACCCTTTGGTTGTGAACTGATCTAGGATCACAGTGTCAGAAAGTGTTGAGCGCTTCTATTTTCTCCCATTTCCTTCCAGAGAACGTATAATACTGGTGGTCACTGGTCAGCAATACTCTGCACTGTACTCCTCCTATATAATACTGCTGGTCCCCAGTCCCCACAATAAAGCAGTGAGCACAGATATTTGCAGCCACCTGAATAAAACTGAGAGGACGCCAGCCACGTCCTCTCACTATCATTTCCAATGCACCAGTAAAAAATGGCGGCGACGCGCGGCTCCTAATATAGAATCCAAATCTCGCGAGATTCAGACAGCGGAATGATGACGTTCGGGTGCGCTCGGGTTAACCGAGCAAGGCGGGAAGATTCGAATCTGCCTCGGAACCGTGTAAAATGGGTGAAGTTCGGGGGGGTTCGGATTCCGACGAACCGAACCCGCTCATCACTAGTGCGAATGAGTCTGAATCTGTAGAGGAAGTGCTACAATGCAGCGGCTGTGGCTTTCCTCACACCAAGTTCCGTTCTGCTTTATCTGCGACTTTGTCGGTGTTTAAAACTCATTTGTGTGCAGTTAGAGTTGCAGCCCAGTGTCTCTAGTATATTTTGTTGTGTTTTGTTGCACCTGCGATGCCAAATATACAGCATAAAGAGTTGTGCTTTCAAATTAATACAATGTAACAGAGGGAGCCTCTGCAGATTTACACATACAGATGTGTCTTCATATACTATGGATTCAACCAGGCCAAACAAACAATCTTCTTATTCACAGAAATAAAACAACTGGAAGTGAAAAAAACTATTTTGCTAGACTGCACTGATTCATTTGATATGCAGCATTTGCATATCTGTGTGCGAATTAGTGATGGTTTTGGATTCGGTTCTGCGGGCGTGTTTTGGATTCGGACGCGTTTTGGCAAAACCTCCCTGAATTTTTTTTGTCGGATTCGGGTGTGTTTTGGATTCGGGTGTTTTTTTACAAAAAACCCTCAAAAACAGCTTAAATCATAGAATTTGGGGGTCATTTTGATCCCATAGTATTATTAACCTCAATAACCATAATTTCCACTCATTTCCAGTCTATTCTGAACACCTCACACCTCACAATATTATTTTTAGTCCTAAAATTTGCACCGAGGTCGCTGTATGAGTAAGCTAAGCGACCCAAGTGGCCGACACAAACACCTGGCCCATCTAGGAGTGGCACTGCAGTGTCAGAGAGGATGGCACTTAAAAAAAATAGTCCCCAAACAGCACATGAAGCAAAGAAAAAAAGAGGCGCAATGAGGTAGCTGTGTGACTAAGCTAAGCGACCCAAGTGGCCGACACAAACACCTGGCCCATCTAGGAGTGGCACTGCAGTTTTCTAGCGAGAGGATGAGTGCTTCCATCCTCATGTGAAGCTGAACCACTAGCCATGAACATAGGCCAGGGCCTCAGCCATTCCTTGCCACTCCGTGTCGTAAATGGCATATTGGCAAGTTTACGCTTCTCCTCAGACGCTTTTAATTTTGATTTTTGGGTCATTTTACTGAACTTTTGTTTTTTGGATTTTACATACTCTCTACTATGACATTGGGCATCGGCCTTGGCAGACGACGTTGATGGCATTTCATCGTCTCGGCCATGACTAGTGGCAGCAGCTTCAGCACGAGGTGGAAGTGGATCTTGATCTTTCCCTATTTTACCCTCCACATTTTTGTTCTCCTTTTTTTTTTCAATGTGTGGAATTATATGCCAATATCAATAGCAATGGCCTACTACAATATATACTGCGCACAACTGAAATGCACCACAGGTATGGATGGATAGTATACTTGACGACACAGAGGTAGGTAGAGCAGTGGCCTACTGTACCGTACTGCTATATATTATATACTGGTGGTCAGCAAACTGTGCAAAACTGAAATGCACCTCAGGTATGGATGGATAGTATACTTGACGACACAGAGGTAGGTAGAGCAGTGGCCTTCTGTACCGTACTGCTATATATTATATACTGGTGGTCAGCAAACTGTGCAAAACTGAAATGCACCACAGGTATGGATGGATAGTATACTTGACGACACAGAGGTAGGTAGAGCAGTGGCCTACTGTACCGTACTGCTATATATTATATACTGGTGGTCAGCAAACTGTGCAAAACTGAAATGCACCACAGGTATGGATGGATAGTATACTTGACGACACAGAGGTAGGTAGAGCAGTGGCCTACTGTACCGTACTGCTGTATATTATATACTGGTGGTCAGCAAAATTATGCACTGTACTCCTACTATATACTACAATGCAGCACAGATATGGAGCGTTTTTCAGGCAGAGAACGTATAATACTGGTGGTCACTGGTCACTGGTCAGCAAAACTCTGCACTGTACTCCTCCTATATAATACTGGTGGTCCCCAGTCCCCACAATAAAGCAGTGTGAGCACAGATATATGCAGCACACTGAGCACAGATATGGAGTGTTTTTCAGGCAGAGAACGTATAATACTGGTGGTCACTGGTCAGCAAAGCTCTGCACTGTACTCCTTCTATATAATACTGCTGGTCCCCAGTTCCCACAATAAAGCAGTGTGAGCACAGATATATGCAGCACACTGAGCACAGATATGGAGCGTTTTTCAGGCAGAGAACGTATAATAGGGGAAGGGAGATTTTTTGCTGCGCATATGTCTATCAATTATCTTGAATAAATTAAAACAGAACTAATGTCTTAAACATGGGATTACAAGTGTCAAAAGTGTGTGCGCCTCTATAAGGAGTAGTGTGTTACTCCTATGCTGATGAGCTGGAAGGAAATGGGAGAAAATAGAAGCGCTCAACACTTTCTGACACTGTGATCCTAGATCAGTTCACAACCAAAGGGTCAAAAAAATGTTTTTTGTTTTTTTTTTATATTAAAAATAATTTATTATGTGTATAGTGTATTTTATACTGCATATACTGCATCATAATAAATTATTTTTAATATAAAAAAAAAAAAAAAAACATTTTTTTGACCCTTTGGTTGTGAACTGATCTAGGATCACAGTGTCAGAAAGTGTTGAGCGCTTCTATTTTCTCCCATTTCCTTCCAGAGAACGTATAATACTGGTGGTCACTGGTCAGCAATACTCTGCACTGTACTCCTCCTATATAATACTGCTGGTCCCCAGTCCCCACAATAAAGCAGTGAGCACAGATATTTGCAGCCACCTGAATAAAACTGAGAGGACGCCAGCCACGTCCTCTCACTATCATTTCCAATGCACCAGTAAAAAATGGCGGCGACGCGCGGCTCCTAATATAGAATCCAAATCTCGCGAGATTCAGACAGCGGAATGATGACGTTCGGGTGCGCTCGGGTTAACCGAGCAAGGCGGGAAGATTCGAATCTGCCTCGGAACCGTGTAAAATGGGTGAAGTTCGGGGGGGTTCGGATTCCGACGAACCGAACCCGCTCATCACTAGTGCGAATGAGTCTGAATCTGTAGAGGAAGTGCTACAATGCAGCGGCTGTGGCTTTCCTCACACCAAGTTCCGTTCTGCTTTATCTGCGACTTTGTCGGTGTTTAAAACTCATTTGTGTGCAGTTAGAGTTGCAGCCCAGTGTCTCTAGTATATTTTGTTGTGTTTTGTTGCACCTGCGATGCCAAATATACAGCATAAAGAGTTGTGCTTTCAAATTAATACAATGTAACAGAGGGAGCCTCTGCAGATTTACACATACAGATGTGTCTTCATATACTATGGATTCAACCAGGCCAAACAAACAATCTTCTTATTCACAGAAATAAAACAACTGGAAGTGAAAAAAACTATTTTGCTAGACTGCACTGATTCATTTGATATGCAGCATTTGCATATCTGTGTGCGAATTAGTGATGGTTTTGGATTCGGTTCTGCGGGCGTGTTTTGGATTCGGACGCGTTTTGGCAAAACCTCCCTGAATTTTTTTTGTCGGATTCGGGTGTGTTTTGGATTCGGGTGTTTTTTTACAAAAAACCCTCAAAAACAGCTTAAATCATAGAATTTGGGGGTCATTTTGATCCCATAGTATTATTAACCTCAATAACCATAATTTCCACTCATTTCCAGTCTATTCTGAACACCTCACACCTCACAATATTATTTTTAGTCCTAAAATTTGCACCGAGGTCGCTGTATGACTAAGCTAAGCGACCCAAGTGGCCGACACAAACACCTGGCCCATCTAGGAGTGGCACTGCAGTGTCAGAGAGGATGGCACTTAAAAAAAATAGTCCCCAAACAGCACATGAAGCAAAGAAAAAAAGAGGCGCAATGAGGTAGCTGTGTGACTAAGCTAAGCGACCCAAGTGGCCGACACAAACACCTGGCCCATCTAGGAGTGGCACTGCAGTTTTCTAGCGAGAGGATGAGTGCTTCCATCCTCATGTGAAGCTGAACCACTAGCCATGAACATAGGCCAGGGCCTCAGCCATTCCTTGCCACTCCGTGTCGTAAATGGCATATTGGCAAGTTTACGCTTCTCCTCAGACGCTTTTAATTTTGATTTTTGGGTCATTTTACTGAACTTTTGTTTTTTGGATTTTACATACTCTCTACTATGACATTGGGCATCGGCCTTGGCAGACGACGTTGATGGCATTTCATCGTCTCGGCCATGACTAGTGGCAGCAGCTTCAGCACGAGGTGGAAGTGGATCTTGATCTTTCCCTATTTTACCCTCCACATTTTTGTTCTCCTTTTTTTTTCAATGTGTGGAATTATATGCCAATATCAATAGCAATGGCCTACTACAATATATACTGTGCACAACTGAAATGCACCACAGGTATGGATGGATAGTATACTTGACGACACAGAGGTAGGTAGAGCAGTGGCCTACTGTACCGTACTGCTATATATTATATACTGGTGGTCAGCAAACTGTGCAAAACTGAAATGCACCTCAGGTATGGATGGATAGTATACTTGACGACACAGAGGTAGGTAGAGCAGTGGCCTTCTGTACCGTACTGCTATATATTATATACTGGTGGTCAGCAAACTGTGCAAAACTGAAATGCACCACAGGTATGGATGGATAGTATACTTGACGACACAGAGGTAGGTAGAGCAGTGGCCTACTGTACCGTACTGCTATATATTATATACTGGTGGTCAGCAAACTGTGCAAAACTGAAATGCACCACAGGTATGGATGGATAGTATACTTGACGACACAGAGGTAGGTAGAGCAGTGGCCTACTGTACCGTACTGCTGTATATTATATACTGGTGGTCAGCAAAATTATGCACTGTACTCCTACTATATACTACAATGCAGCACAGATATGGAGCGTTTTTCAGGCAGAGAACGTATAATACTGGTGGTCACTGGTCACTGGTCAGCAAAACTCTGCACTGTACTCCTCCTACATAATACTGGTGGTCCCCAGTCCCCACAATAAAGCAGTGTGAGCACAGATATATGCAGCACACTGAGCACAGATATGGAGTGTTTTTCAGGCAGAGAACGTATAATACTGGTGGTCACTGGTCAGCAAAGCTCTGCACTGTACTCCTTCTATATAATACTGCTGGTCCCCAGTTCCCACAATAAAGCAGTGTGAGCACAGATATATGCAGCACACTGAGCACAGATATGGAGCGTTTTTCAGGCAGAGAACGTATAATAGGGGAAGGGAGATTTTTTGCTGCGCATATGTCTATCAATTATCTTGAATAAATTAAAACAGAACTAATGTCTTAAACATGGGATTACAAGTGTCAAAAGTGTGTGCGCCTCTATAAGGAGTAGTGTGTTACTCCTATGCTGATGAGCTGGAAGGAAATGGGAGAAAATAGAAGCGCTCAACACTTTCTGACACTGTGATCCTAGATCAGTTCACAACCAAAGGGTCAAAAAAATGTTTTTTGTTTTTTTTTATATTAAAAATAATTTATTATGTGTATAGTGTATTTTATACTGCATATACTGCATCATAATAAATTATTTTTAATATAAAAAAAAAACAAAAACATTTTTTTGACCCTTTGGTTGTGAACTGATCTAGGATCACAGTGTCAGAAAGTGTTGAGCGCTTCTATTTTCTCCCATTTCCTTCCAGAGAACGTATAATACTGGTGGTCACTGGTCAGCAATACTCTGCACTGTACTCCTCCTATATAATACTGCTGGTCCCCAGTCCCCACAATAAAGCAGTGAGCACAGATATTTGCAGCCACCTGAATAAAACTGAGAGGACGCCAGCCACGTCCTCTCACTATCATTTCCAATGCACCAGTAAAAAATGGCGGCGACGCGCGGCTCCTAATATAGAATCCAAATCTCGCGAGATTCAGACAGCGGAATGATGACGTTCGGGTGCGCTCGGGTTAACCGAGCAAGGCGGGAAGATTCGAATCTGCCTCGGAACCGTGTAAAATGGGTGAAGTTCGGGGGGGTTCGGATTCCGACGAACCGAACCCGCTCATCACTAGTGCGAATGAGTCTGAATCTGTAGAGGAAGTGCTACAATGCAGCGGCTGTGGCTTTCCTCACACCAAGTTCCGTTCTGCTTTATCTGCGACTTTGTCGGTGTTTAAAACTCATTTGTGTGCAGTTAGAGTTGCAGCCCAGTGTCTCTAGTATATTTTGTTGTGTTTTGTTGCACCTGCGATGCCAATATGATGCAAAATGTAAAGAAACAGATCACATTACACCTCTCGGAGCAGCTCAGTACACTTGGTGGATTTTCCAAAGTACAGAAAACTCATCGATACTAGGTTTGATATAGGAAAATCTGATGTCATGTACTGTTTTCACCTTTCTCTGCATCAAACCATCCCATTACCCACTTTAGGTAATGGTAGGCTTTGGAATTAATTTGTATATAGTAATGCATGCCTTTATGTATAATCACTAAGCATGAAGAACTAGGGTGCAAGATTTATGTGTACATATCTGCATTTACAGGTTACCTCAGTGGGGGGTTCAATATACTGTATACAAAGTGGAAAGTATATGATATGATGTGGGAGACTCACATTGTTGATCACTAGAAAATGCAATGCAATAAATCATAATTGCTACAGGCATGACAAGGGCAGCTGGCAGAGGGAATTTGCAACTGTTGTACAAACATTTCTGCAGTAAACGCCACGGGTAAGCATGAAGCAGACTGAGGCTTTGGTAATGTACAGTGATGTCTTGCTATGGCACCAGCATTAATGGAAAGCACTCCAGTAACCCACAAAGACTTATGTATTAAGGGCCATGGTATCACTTGCACTGTGGATGAAGTGCGCCATCCCATCCTTGTGGGACATCCTGGTGAAGGTCGTGAGTGTGCAGTTTGCACAAGGTGAGGAAATTTGCTCCCTTCAGATCTCTGGATTACATCTTACAGCACTGTTTTGGTTCACTATAAAAATACAATTAATTAATTTCACTTTATATAATCGTATCTTTATTGCAAGGATGTGCATATTAAACATGTGATAATAAAAGGGGGCACAACCTGAGTGACCCACCTATCGTAAATATGTAGCCGGTGTGGCTGCCCTTTTCTTTCTGTTTCCTAAAAGATGCCAGCCCCCCTCCCCCCCTGGTATGGGCTAATTATCTTACTGTATTATAGGCTGCTGTTATAATCAGATGACCACGCTCCAAAATGATTGACTGTGGGAGGAACGTTTCACAGCTTTTGTAATGTAACTACTAACTACTAGAGATGAGCGGGTTCGGTTTCTCTGAATCCGAACCCGCCAGAACTTCATGTTTTTTTTCACGGGTCCGAGCGACTCGGATCTTCCCGCCTTGCTCGGTTAACCCGAGCGCGCCCGAACGTCATCATGACGCTGTCGGATTCTCGCGAGGCTCGGATTCTATCGCGAGACTCGGATTCTATATAAGGAGCCGCGCGTCGCCGCCATTTTCACACGTGCATTGAGATTGATAGGGAGAGGACGTGGCTGGCGTCCTCTCCGTTTAGAATTAGAATAGATTAGAGAGACACTTGATTTACTAATTTTGGGGAGCATTAGGAGTACTCAGTAGTGTACAGTGCAGAGTTTTGCTGATAGTGACCAGTGACCACCACTTTTATTTATAATCCGTTCTCTGCCTGAAAAAAGCGATACACAGCACACAGTGACTCAGTCACATACCATATCTGTGTGCACTGCTCAGGCTCAGGCCAGTGTGCTGCATCATCTATTATCTATATATAATATTATATATATCTGTCTGACTGCTCAGCTCACACAGCTTATAATTGTGGGGGAGACTGGGGAGCACTACTGCAGTGCCAGTTATAGGTTATAGCAGGAGCCAGGAGTACATAATATAATCCGTTCTCTGCCTGAAAAAAGCGATACACAGCACACAGTGACTCAGTCACATACCATATCTGTGTGCACTGCTCAGGCTCAGGCCAGTGTGCTGCATCATCTATTATCTATATATAATATTATATATATCTGTCTGACTGCTCAGCTCACACAGCTTATAATTGTGGGGGAGACTGGGGAGCACTACTGCAGTGCCAGTTATAGGTTATAGCAGGAGCCAGGAGTACATAATATATTATATAGTGAGTGACCACCAGACACACAGTGCAGTTTATTTAATATATCCGTTCTCTGCCTGAAAAAAGCGATACACACAGTGACTCAGTCAGTCACATACCATATCTGTGTGCACTGCTCAGGCTCAGGCCAGTGTGCTGCATCATCTATATATATTATATATCTGTCTGACTGCTCAGCTCACACAGCTTATAATTGTGGGGGAGACTGGGGAGCACTACTGCAGTGCCAGTTATAGGTTATAGCAGGAGCCAGGAGTACATAATATTATATTAAAATTAAACAGTGCACACTTTTGCTGCAGGAGTGCCACTGCCAGTGTGACTAGTGACCAGTGACCTGACCACCAGTATATAATATTAGTAGTATACTATCTCTTTATCAACCAGTCTATATTAGCAGCAGACACAGTACAGTGCGGTAGTTCACGGCTGTGGCTACCTCTGTGTCGGCACTCGGCAGCCCGTCCATAATTGTATATACCACCTAACCGTGGTTTTTTTTTCTTTCTTTATACATACATACTAGTTACGAGTATACTATCTCTTTATCAACCAGTCTATATATTAGCAGCAGACACAGTACAGTGCGGTAGTTCACGGCTGTGGCTACCTCTGTGTCGGCACTCGGCAGCCCGTCCATAATTGTATATACCACCTAACCGTGGTTTTTTTTTCTTTCTTTATACATACATACTAGTTACGAGTATACTATCTCTTTATCAACCAGTCTATATATTAGCAGCAGACACAGTACAGTGCGGTAGTTCACGGCTGTGGCTACCTCTGTGTCGGCACTCGGCAGCCCGTCCATAATTGTATATACCACCTAACCGTGGTTTTTTTTTCATTCTTTATACATACATACTAGTTACGAGTATACTATCTCTTTATCAACCAGTCTATATTAGCAGCAGACACAGTACAGTGCGGTAGTTCACGGCTGTGGCTACCTCTGTGTCGGCACTCGGCAGCCCGTCCATAATTGTATATACCACCTAACCGTGGTTTTTTTTTCTTTCTTTATACATACATACTAGTTACGAGTATACTATCTCTTTATCAACCAGTCTATATATTAGCAGCAGACACAGTACAGTGCGGTAGTTCACGGCTGTGGCTACCTCTGTGTCGGCACTCGGCAGCCCGTCCATAATTGTATATACCACCTAACCGTGGTTTTTTTTTCTTTCTTTATACATACATACTAGTTACGAGTATACTATCTCTTTATCAACCAGTCTATATATTAGCAGCAGACACAGTACAGTGCGGTAGTTCACGGCTGTGGCTACCTCTGTGTCGGCACTCGGCAGCCCGTCCATAATTGTATATACCACCTAACCGTGGTTTTTTTTTCTTTCTTTATACATACATACTAGTTACGAGTATACTATCTCTTTATCAACCAGTCTATATATTAGCAGCAGACACAGTACAGTGCGGTAGTTCACGGCTGTGGCTACCTCTGTGTCGGCACTCGGCAGCCCGTCCATAATTGTATATACCACCTAACCGTGGTTTTTTTTTCTTTCTTTATACATACATACTAGTTACGAGTATACTATCTCTTTATCAACCAGTCTATATATTAGCAGCAGACACAGTACAGTGCGGTAGTTCACGGCTGTGGCTACCTCTGTGTCGGCACTCGGCAGCCCGTCCATAATTGTATATACCACCTAACCGTGGTTTTTTTTTCTTTCTTTATACATACATACTAGTTACGAGTATACTATCTCTTTATCAACCAGTCTATATTAGCAGCAGACACAGTACAGTGCTGTAGTTCACGGCTGTGGCTACCTCTGTGTCCGCACTCGGCAGCCCGTCCATAATTGTATACTAGTATCCAATCCATCCATCTCCATTGTTTACCTGAGGTGCCTTTTAGTTGTGCCTATTAAAATATGGAGAACAAAAATGTTGAGGTTCCAAAATTAGGGAAAGATCAAGATCCACTTCCACCTCGTGCTGAAGCTGCTGCCACTAGTCATGGCCGAGACGATGAAATGCCAGCAACGTCGTCTGCCAAGGCCGATGCCCAATGGCATAGTACAGAGCTTGTCAAAACCAAAACACCAAATATCAGTAAAAAAAGGACTCCAAAACCTAAAATAAAATTGTCGGAGGAGAAGCGTAAACTTGCCAATATGCCATTTACCACACGGAGTGGCAAGGAACGGCTGAGGCCCTGGCCTATGTTCATGGCTAGTGGTTCAGCTTCACATGAGGATGGAAGCACTCAGCCTCTCGCTAGAAAAATGAAAAGACTCAAGCTGGCAAAAGGCAAAGCACCGCAAAGAACTGTGCGTTCTTTGAAATCCCAAATCCACAAGGAGAGTCCAATTGTGTCGATTGCGATGCCTAACCTTCCCAACACTGGACGTGAAGAGCATGCGCCTTCCACCATTTGCACGCCCCCTGCAAGTGCTGGAAGGAGCACCCGCAGTCCAGTTCCTGATAGTCAGATTGAAGATGTCAGTGTTGAAGTACACCAGGATGAGGAGGATATGGGTGTTGCTGGCGCTGGGGAGGAAATTGACCAGGAGGATTCTGATGGTGAGGTGGTTTGTTTAAGTCAGGCACCCGGGGAGACACCTGTTGTCCGTGGGAGGAATATGGCCGTTGACATGCCAGGTGAAAATACCAAAAAAATCAGCTCTTCGGTGTGGAGGTATTTCACCAGAAATGCGGACAACAGGTGTCAAGCCGTGTGTTCCCTTTGTCAAGCTGTAATAAGTAGGGGTAAGGACGTTAACCACCTCGGAACATCCTCCCTTATACGTCACCTGCAGCGCATTCATAATAAGTCAGTGACAAGTTCAAAAACTTTGGGTGACAGCGGAAGCAGTCCACTGACCAGTAAATCCCTTCCTCTTGTAACCAAGCTCACGCAAACCACCCCACCAACTCCCTCAGTGTCAATTTCCTCCTTCCCCAGGAATGCCAATAGTCCTGCAGGCCATGTCACTGGCAATTCTGACGAGTCCTCTCCTGCCTGGGATTCCTCCGATGCATCCTTGCGTGTAACGCCTACTGCTGCTGGCGCTGCTGTTGTTGCCGCTGGGAGTCGATGGTCATCCCAGAGGGGAAGTCGTAAGCCCACTTGTACTACTTCCAGTAAGCAATTGACTGTTCAACAGTCCTTTGCGAGGAAGATGAAATATCACAGCAGTCATCCTACTGCAAAGCGGATAACTGAGGCCTTGGCATCCTGGGTGGTGAGAAACGTGGTTCCGGTATCCATCATTACTGCAGAGCCAACTAGAGACTTGTTGGAGGTACTGTGTCCCCGGTACCAAATACCATCTAGGTTCCATTTCTCTAGGCAGGCGATACCGAAAATGTACACAGACCTCAGAAAAAGAGTCACCAGTGTCCTAAAAAATGCAGCTGTACCCAATGTCCACTTAACCACGGACATGTGGACAAGTGGAGCAGGGCAGGGTCAGGACTATATGACTGTGACAGCCCACTGGGTAGATGTATGGACTCCCGCCGCAAGAACAGCAGCGGCGGCACCAGTAGCAGCATCTCGCAAACGCCAACTCTTTCCTAGGCAGGCTACGCTTTGTATCACCGCTTTCCAGAATACGCACACAGCTGAAAACCTCTTACGGCAACTGAGGAAGATCATCGCGGAATGGCTTACCCCAATTGGACTCTCCTGTGGATTTGTGGCATCGGACAACGCCAGCAATATTGTGTGTGCATTAAATCTGGGCCAATTCCAGCACGTCCCATGTTTTGCACATACCTTGAATTTGGTGGTGCAGAATTTTTTAAAAAACGACAGGGGCGTGCAAGAGATGCTGTCGGTGGCCAGAAGAATTGCGGGACACTTTCGGCGTACAGGCACCACGTACAGAAAACTGGAGCACCACCAAAAACTACTGAACCTGCCCTGCCATCATCTGAAGCAAGAAGTGGTAACGAGGTGGAATTCAACCCTCTATATGCTTCAGAGGTTGGAGGAGCAGCAAAAGGCCATTCAAGCCTATACAATTGAGCACGATATAGTAGGTGGAATGCACCTGTCTCAAGTGCAGTGGAGAATGATTTCAACGTTGTGCAAGGTTCTGATGCCCTTTGAACTTGCCACACGTGAAGTCAGTTCAGACACTGCCAGCCTGAGTCAGGTCATTCCCCTCATCAGGCTTTTGCAGAAGAAGCTGGAGGCATTGAAGAAGGAGCTAAAAGGGAGTGATTCCGCTAGGCATGTGGGACTTGTGGATGCAGCCCTTAATTCGCTTAACAAGGATTCACGGGTGGTCAATCTGTTGAAATCAGAGCACTACATTTTGGCCACCGTGCTCGATCCTAGATTTAAAGCCTACCTTGGATCTCTCTTTCCGGCAGACACAGGTCTGCTGGGGTTGAAAGACCTGCTGGTGACAAAATTGTCAAGTCAAGCGGAACGCGACCTGTCAACATCTCCTCCTTCACATTCTCCCGCAACTGGGGGTGCGAGGAAAAGGCTCAGAATTCCGAGCCCACCCGCTGGCGGTGATGCAGGGCAGTCTGGAGCGACTGCTGATGCTGACATCTGGTCCGGACTGAAGGACCTGACAACGATTACGGACATGTCGTCTACTGTCACTGCATATGATTCTCTCAACATTGATAGAATGGTGGAGGATTATATGAGTGACCGCATCCAAGTAGGCACGTCACACAGTCCGTACTTATACTGGCAGGAAAAAGAGGCAATTTGGAGGCCCTTGCACAAACTGGCTTTATTCTACCTAAGTTGCCCTCCCACAAGTGTGTACTCCGAAAGAGTGTTTAGTGCCGCCGCTCACCTTGTCAGCAATCGGCGTACGAGGTTACATCCAGAAAATGTGGAGAAGATGATGTTCATTAAAATGAATTATAATCAATTCCTCCGCGGACACATTGACCAGCAGCAATTGCCTCCACAAAGTACACAGGGAGCTGAGATGGTGGATTCCAGTGGGGACGAATTGATAATCTGTGAGGAGGGGGATGTACACGGTGATATATCGGAGGGTGAAGATGAGGTGGACATCTTGCCTCTGTAGAGCCAGTTTGTGCAAGGAGAGATTAATTGCTTCTTTTTTGGGGGGGGTCCAAACCAACCCGTCATATCAGTCACAGTCGTGTGGCAGACCCTGTCACTGAAATGATGGGTTGGTTAAAGTGTGCATGTCCTGTTTTGTTTATACAACATAAGGGTGGGTGGGAGGGCCCAAGGACAATTCCATCTTGCACCTCTTTTTTCTTTTCTTTTTCTTTGCATCATGTGCTGATTGGGGAGGGTTTTTTGGAAGGGACATCCTGCGTGACACTGCAGTGCCACTCCTAGATGGGCCCGGTGTTTGTGTCGGCCACTAGGGTCGCTAATCTTACTCACACAGCTACCTCATTGCGCCTCTTTTTTTCTTTGCGTCATGTGCTGTTTGGGGAGGGTTTTTTGGAAGGGACATCCTGCGTGACACTGCAGTGCCACTCCTAGATGGGCCCGGTGTTTGTGTCGGCCACTAGGGTCGCTAATCTTACTCACACAGTCAGCTACCTCATTGCGCCTCTTTTTTTCTTTGCGTCATGTGCTGTTTGGGGAGGGTTTTTTGGAAGGGACATCCTGCGTGACACTGCAGTGCCACTCCTAGATGGGCCCGGTGTTTGTGTCGGCCACTAGGGTCGCTAATCTTACTCACACAGCTACCTCATTGCGCCTCTTTTTTTCTTTGCGTCATGTGCTGTTTGGGGAGGGTTTTTTGGAAGGGCCATCCTGCGTGACACTGCAGTGCCACTCCTAGATGGGCCCGGTGTTTGTGTCGGCCACTAGGGTCGCTAATCTTACTCACACAGCTACCTCATTGCGCCTCTTTTTTTCTTTGCGTCATGTGCTGTTTGGGGAGGGTTTTTTGGAAGGGACATCCTGCGTGACACTGCAGTGCCACTCCTAGATGGGCCCGGTGTTTGTGTCGGCCACTAGGGTCGCTTATCTTACTCACACAGCGACCTCGGTGCAAATTTTAGGACTAAAAATAATATTGTGAGGTGTGAGGTATTCAGAATAGACTGAAAATGAGTGTAAATTATGGTTTTTGAGGTTAATAATACTTTGGGATCAAAATGACCCCCAAATTCTATGATTTAAGCTGTTTTTTAGTGTTTTTGGAAAAAAACACCCGAATCCAAAACACACCCGAATCCGACAAAAAAAATTCGGTGAGGTTTTGCCAAAACGCGTTCGAACCCAAAACACGGCCGCGGAACCGAACCCAAAACCAAAACACAAAACCCGAAAAATTTCAGGCGCTCATCTCTAGTAACTACTGTAAAGGGGGGTTACACATAGAGAGATCCGTGTTTAAAATCTAAGCAATCTGACTAGATTGCTTAGATTTTGAGCACGGATCTGTTCTGTGTATGTCCCCCCAGCGATAGCGATGTGCGGGCTATCGCTGATGCTAGATTGAGCCTGCATGCAGGCTCAATCTAGCAGGTCGCTCACTTCACCGCTGTGTGAAGTGAGCGGCCCCCCGTCCTCCCCCCCCCCCTCCTCGCTCAGCACACATCGCGCTGTGCTGAGCGGGGGGAGAGATGTGTGCTGATCGGTCTGTGTTAAGATTGCTCAGCACACATCTCTCCCGTCAGTACTGCCCTTAAGCTACTTACAAGCAAACAAAGAATAAGAAGTAAAATAGAACCATATTTTAATGTAAATGTATTTGTGGAGATGTACATGTGCCTGCTCCACTTCTTTATTATATGCTGTACATGCAGTACCTGATGATCTGATAGGCAAAGGCCTGGTTTGGTCCCTAAGTGTTATGCTCACGGACAGATACGTCAGGGCCGGCGACACGGGAGTTCAAAGGGGACACCTGTACCGGGCCCCAAGGATCAGAGGGGCCCCAAGGATATGCCACTTAGTGCCTGGCAGGGATGTGAACCGTCTTGTCCAAATAGTGCAGCGAGCTGTAGGCGGTGTGGGCGCAGCCTCAGAGTGACAGGAGCCTCTCACACACCATGACTGTGCAGTGCGAGTGTGAGTGTGTACCCACATTTCCGGGTCCAGTTCTGTTGCAGGCAGTTATGGGACATTGCAGCAGCTCTGCAGGCCAGTATTCCCAAGCCTTGCGCCAGCCTCCTCTGGTGGGGTGTGAGGGCCGCATGGTACCTGCTGTGCGGTGTTCGGGTCTGGGAGTGCAGCGCAGGTGAGTCTCTCCCCGGGGTAAGAGTGGATTGGTGAAGGGATACAGTGCTTTGGGATGGGGTGAGAGAGCTGGGAATACATCATGGAGTCATTGGGGAGAGACAGACTGTGGTGTGTGGGAGGAAGGAGAGATATGCATATTTATATATGTGTATAGATGAATATATATATTTATTTATTAACAGCTTCTTATACATATATATGTATTTATTACCAGTTAATACAGAGAATATTTGGCCATTCACATCAGTCCCTGCCCCAGTAGAGCTTACAATCTATATTCCCTACCACATGTACACACACACACATTCACGCTAGTGTTAATTTTTGTTGGGAGGCAATTAACCTACCAGTATATTTTTGGAGTGTGGGAGGAAACCGGAGTACCTGGCGGAAACCCACGCAAGTACGGGGAGAATATACAAACTCCACACAGTTAGGGCCATTGTTTTCACTCATTGTAAAATGTTGCTGTGCGCCTGATTTCCTAATAGGATCAGTGAGTGTCTTTGTTGTAGGGTGTCGCCGTGTGGAATGGCTGATTCATGTGCCCTCTCATGCGCTTGATGGAGCTAATTAGACTGCAGTCTTGTTAGTTGCAATTCAGAGACTGGATTATTCTGTTTCTCATTACATTTCATTTTTAATCACTGAAGTTACCCTTGCTGGTTTATTTCCAGCATCAATATAACCCCATAACATTGAAATACATCTGTGTAATTGAAGACAGAACAATTCCAATGAAACATATTTATTTTGGTTCAGAAAAGTAAAGTCCTATTTCTTTGCACCCATGCACTTTACTATGAATGAAGGGCCAAGTGTGAGCTCATTGCCTTCAGAGCCTTATAGACCACTGCTATCTACTGGCAGTGGAAGGGGGTAAAATAAGAGACTCCTATTAGGGTGTTTGTGTGTGTAGCATGTGTATATTACTGACATCATGTATGATCAGAGAGCTGGGTCTGCTACAGCAGCTGTCAAAATAGTTTATTCTGGTTAACTGATAGCAGTTAAAAACGGTGACATTACGTAATTAGTGATGAAATATATGTAATTGATTGAGATTAATCTGAGTTTTTGTTCTAGTCCTTAGCGTACAGGGAATGGCTATTTACATACTCTATAGCAAGGCTGTCCAACTCATGGGCTGTATGTAGCAGACTAAGGGGGTAATTCAGACTGCATCGCGGCAGCGATCACAGTATGAATTACTATGCGCGGTGCGCACGCGTGTGTCCCGCCAGTGAGATGCGAAAGCATCTCACTGATGTGATTGCCTCAGCCTGATTGACAGGCAGAGGCAGTCGCGGGGCAGGAGGGGGCATGCCAACCGCGTTAGAACACCATTGGCGGTGCGTGGTATGGACAACGGAGGCGTGTCTGGACCGTTGGGGGGGTGGCCGCGTGACATCACATGCAGCCGCTGCGACCCGGGACGCGGCGGTTAGCCCCCTGCCAGCGCGCAGGAGCTGTGCTGGCAGGGAGCTACTTGTCAGGTACAAGAGCATTGCTGCCGTGCAATGCTTTTGTTCCTGTGCGGGAGGGGGGTAGGGCCTGACATGCGGGGCGGACTAGCCTTGTGCTGGGCATCCCCCCGCTTGTCAGAGAGACTGATCGTAGATATGCTAAATTTAGCACATCTATGATCAGGTCCGAATTACCCCCAAAGGCTTTTTCTTGGCCCCCATTTTTCCTGAAAACTGACATATTCTATAACATAATATTTTTAATAATGTATAAACTGTTGCTATATAGTTACAGTAGTATATGTGGCTCTCTTGTCATATAAAGGACTGGGCAGTATTGCTGTATAGCTTAGGCATGCATTTTGTTTGGCTTATTAGATGTTATGGTGACTAAATCTCCCAGCTACTTGTGGAACATACTGTATTTTACCAGTAGCTTTTGGAGACCTAGATTGACGAGCCAATCTAGAGATTGCAATAACCCTACTGTACATCATGAAATATCAGTTGACCATGTAAGGAAAAATAAATACTTTTACTGGCAGTCAACTTTATATATAAATACGCAGCCGTGCCTTGGCACATGTCCAGGCTTTGAAAGTACAATTTACTAGCGTTTCAGCAAATGGCGTTACAGGGGGTACAGAATGGGTAGAGAAGGCAGATATTAATCTTGGTGAGGAAGTGCATTTAGAGGGGACAGTGCAGAGGTGAAGGCAAGTACTCCCACATTGTGTGCATGGAAATACATGGGTACAGTAGCCTGTATGCTGAGTGTTACATATCTCTGTGGTTAGACAGTCCCCCCCATATTATTGTGTTCATAGACATGAAATGCGGGGAAATGCGGTGCTAGGGGCCCATTCTTAGAGGCTTGGCTAACCAAAAGTGCATGGTCTGGGCCCCTTGATAAATATATATAGTAAAATAAGAATTTACTTACCGATAATTCTATTTCTCGGAGTCCGTAGTGGATGCTGGGGTTCCTGAAAGGACCATGGGGAATAGCGGCTCCGCAGGAGACAGGGCACAAAAAAGTAAAGCTTTACTAGGTCAGGTGGTGTGCACTGGCTCCTCCCCCTATGACCCTCCTCCAGACTCCAGTTAGGTACTGTGCCCGGACGAGCATACACAATAAGGGAGGCATTTTGAATCCCGGGTAAGACTCATACCAGCCACACCAATCACACCGTACAACTTGTGATCTAAACCCAGTTAACAGTATGACAACAGAAAGGGCCTCTTAAAGATGGCTCCTTAACAATAACCCGAATTAGTTAACAATAACTATGTACAAGTATTGCAGATAATCCGCACTTGGGATGGGCGCCCAGCATCCACTACGGACTCCGAGAAATAGAATTATCGGTAAGTGAATTCTTATTTTCTCTATCGTCCTAAGTGGATGCTGGGGTTCCTGAAAGGACCATGGGGATTATACCAAAGCTCCCAAACGGGCGGGAGAGTGCGGATGACTCTGCAGCACCGAATGAGAGAACTCCAGGTCCTCCTTTGCCAGGGTATCAAATTTGTAAAATTTTACAAACGTGTTCTCCCCCGACCACGTAGCTGCTCGGCAGAGTTGTAATGCCGAGACCCCTCGGGCAGCCGCCCAAGATGAGCCCACCTTCCTTGTGGAGTGGGCTTTTACAGTTTTAGGCTGTGGCAGGCCTGCCACAGAATGTGCAAGTTGAATTGTGTTACAAATCCAACGAGCAATCGACTGCTTAGAAGCAGGTGCGCCCAACTTGTTGGGTGCATACAATATAAACAGCGAGTCAGATTTTCTGACTCCAGCCGTCCTTGCAATGTATATTTTTAAGGCTCTGACAACGTCCAACAACTTGGAGTCCTCCAAGTCGCTAGTGGCCGCAGGCACCACAATAGGTTGGTTCAGATGAAATGCTGATACCACTTTAGGGAGAAAATGCGGACGAGTCCGCAGTTCTGCCCTATCCGAATGGAAGATTAGATAAGGACTTTTATAAGATAAAGCCGCCAATTCAGATACTCTCCTGGCAGAGGCCAGGGCTAGTAACATAGTCACTTTCAATGTGAGATATTTCAAATCCACCTTTTTCAATGGTTCAAACCAATGGGATTTGAGGAAATCTAAAACTACATTTAGATCCCACGGTGCCACCGGAGGCACCACAGGAGGCTGTATATGCAGTACTCCCTTGACAAAAGTCTGGACCTCAGGGACAGAGGCCAATTCTTTTTGGAAGAATATTGACAGGGCCGAAATTTGAACCTTAATGGATCCCAATTTGAGACCCATAGATAATCCTGATTGCAGGAAATGTAGGAAACGACCCAGTTGGAATTCCTCCGTCGGAACCCTCCGATCCTCGCACCACGCTACATATTTTCGCCAAATGCGGTGATAATGTTTCACGGTGACTTCCTTCCGTGCCTTAATCAAGGTAGGAATGACTTCTTCTGGAATGCCTTTCCCTTTTAGGATCTGGCGTTCAACCGCCATGCCGTCAAACGCAGCCGCGGTAAGTCTTGAAAAAGACAGGGACCCTGCTGTAGCAGGTCCCTTCTCAGAGGTAGAGGCCACGGTTCGTCCGTGAGCATCTCTTGAAGTTCCGGATACCAAGTCCTTCTCGGCCAATCCGGAACCACTAGTATTGTTCTTACTCTTCTTTGCCGTATGATCTTCAATACCTTTGGTATGAGCGGCAGAGGAGGAAACACATACACTGACTGGTACACCCAAGGAGTTACCAGTGCGTCCACAGCTATTGCCTGTGGATCTCTTGACCTGGCGCAATATTTGTCCAGTTTCTTGTTGAGGCGAGACGCCATCATGTCTACAATTGGTCTTTCCCAACGGTCTATTAACATGTTGAAGACTTCTGGATGTAGACCCCACTCTCCCGGATGAAGATCGTGTCTGCTGAGGAAGTCTGCTTCCCAGTTGTCCACGCCCGGGATGAACACTGCTGACAGTGCTATCACGTGATTCTCCGCCCAGCGAAGAATCTTGGCAGCTTCTGCCATTGCACTCCTGCTTCTTGTGCCGCCCTGCCTGTTTACATGGGCGACCGCCGTGATGTTGTCCGACTGAATCAACACCGGCTTTCCTTGCAGGAGAAGTTCCGCCTGGCTTAGAGCATTGTAGATTGCTCTTAGTTCCAGAATGTTTATGTGAAGAGACTTTTCCAGACTCGTCCATACTCCCTGGAAGTTTCTTCCTTGTGTGACTGCTCCCCAGCCTCTCAGGCTGGCGTCCGTGGTCACCAGGATCCAATCCTGAATGCCGAATCTGCGGCCTTCTAATAGGTGAGCCTTCTGCAACCACCACAGAAGTGACACCCTTGTCTTTGGTGACAGGGTTATTCGCAGGTGCATCTGCAGATGCGACCCTGACCATTTGTCCAACAGATCCCTTTGGAATATTCTTGCATGGAATCTGCCGAATGGAATTGCTTCGTAAGAAGCCACCATTTTTCCCAGGACTCTTGTGCATTGATGTACTGACACTTTTCCTGGTTTTAGGAGGTTCCTGACCAGATCGGATAACTCCTTGGCTTTTTCCTCTGGAAGGAAAACCTTTTTCTGAACCGTGTCCAGAATCATTCCTAGGAACAGCAGACGAGTTGTCGGGATTAAATGGGATTTTGGAATATTCAGAATCCACCCGTGTTGTCTTAGCACCTCTTGAGATAGTGCTAAAGCTGTCTCCAGCTGTTCTCTGGACCTTGCCCTTATTAGGAGATCGTCCAAGTATGGGATAACTAATACGCCTTTTCTTCGAAGAAGAATCATCATCTCGGCCATTACCTTGGTAAAGACCCGAGGCGCCGTGGACAATCCGAACGGCAGCGTCTGAAACTGATAGTGACAGTTTTGAACAATGAACCTGAGGTACCCCTGGTGTGCGGGGTAAATCGGAACGTGTAGATACGCATCCTTGATGTCCAAGGATACCATAAAGTCCCCTTCTTCCAGGTTCGCTATCACTGCTCTGAGTGACTCCATCTTGAACTTGAACTTTTTTATGTAGAGGTTCAAGGACTTCAGATTTAGAATAGGCCTTACCGAGCCATCCGGCTTCGGTACCACAAATAGAGTGGAATAATACCCCTTTCCTTGTTGTAATAGGGGTACTTTGACTATCACCTGCTGAGCGTACAGCTTGTGAATGGCTTCCAACACCCTCTCCCTTTCGGAAGAGACGGTTGGTAAGGCAGACTTCAGGAAACGATGAGGAGGATCCGTCTCTAATTCCAACCTGTACCCCTGAGATATTATCTGCAGGATCCAGGGGTCTACCTGCGAGTGAGCCCACTGCGCGCTGTAATTTTTGAGACGGCCCCCCACTGTCCCCGAGTCCGCTTGAGAGGCCCCAGCGTCATGCTGAGGTTTTTGCAGGAGCCGGGGAGGGCTTCTGTTCCTGGGAAGGAGCTGCCTGTTGGTGTCTCTTCCCTCTTCCTCTGCCTCGTGGCAGGTACGACAAGCCCTTTGCTCTCTTATTTTTGTAGGAGCGAAAAGGCTGCGGTTGAAAGGTCGGTGCCTTTCTCTGTTGGGGAGTGACTTGAGGTAAAAAAGTGGATTTCCCGGCAGTAGCCGTGGCCACCAAGTCTGATAGACCAACTCCAAATAACTCCTCCCCTTTATACGGCAAAACCTCCATGTGACGTTTTGAATCCGCATCGCCTGTCCACTGTCGTGTCCATAAGGCTCTTCTGGCTGAAATGGACATAGCACTCACCCGAGATGCCAGTGTGCAAATATCCCTCTGTGCATCACGCATATAGATAAATGCATCCTTTATTTGTTCTAACGACAGTAAAACATTGTCCCTATCTAGGGTATCAATATTTTCAATCAGGGATTCTGACCAAACTACTCCAGCACTGCACATCCAGGCAGTTGCTATAGCTGGTCGTAGTATAACACCTGCATGTGTGTATATATTCTTTTGAATAACTTCCATCTTTCTATCTGATGGATCCTTAAGTGCGGCCGTCTCAGGAGAGGGTAACGCCACTTGTTTGGATAAGCGTGTGAGCGCCTTGTCCACCTTAGGGGGTGTTTCCCAGCGCGCCCTAACCTCTGGCGGGAAAGGGTATAATGCCAATAACTTTTTTGAAATTATCAACTTTTTATCAGGAGCAACCCACGCTTCATCACACACGTCATTTAATTCTTCTGATTCAGGAAAAACTGTTTGTAGTTTTTTCACACCATACATAATACCCTGTTTTACGGTATCTGTAGTATCAGCTAAATGTAACGTCTCCTTCATTGCCAAAATCATATAACGTGTGGCCCTACTGGAAAATACGTTTGAATTTCTACCGTCGTCACTGGAATCAGTGCCCGTGTCTGGGTCTGTGTCGACCGACTGAGGCAAAGGGCGTTTTACAGCCCCTGACGGTGTTTGAGGCGCCTGGACAGGCATTAATTGATTGTCCGGCCGCCTCATGTCCTCAACTGACTGTTTAAGGGAAGATAAACCATCACGTAATTCCACAAATAAAGGCATCCATTCTGGTGTCGACCCCCTGGGGGGTGACATCTGCATATTTGGCAATTGCTCCGCCTCCACACCAATATCGTCCTCATACATGTCGACACCACGTACCGACACACACCGCAAACTCACAGGGAATGCTCTAATGAAGACAGGACCCACTAGCCCTTTTGGGGAGACAGAGGGAGAGTCTGCCAGCACACACCACAAAGCGCTATATATACAAGGGTTATCCTTATATTAAGTGCTCCCTTATAGCTGCTTTAATATATATATATATAGCCATTAATGTGCCCCCCCTCTCTGTTTTACCCTGTTTCTGTAGTGCAGTGCAGGGGAGAGACCTGGGAGCCGTTCTGACCAGCGGAGCTGTGACAGAAAATGGCGCCGTGTGCTGAGGAGATAGGCCCCGCCCCTTTTTCGGCGGGTTCTTCTCCCGCTATTTTTCCAGTCAGGCAGGGGTTAAATATCTCCATATAGCCCCTATGGGCTATATGTGAGGTATTTTTAGCCTTGTATAAGGTTTATATTTGCCTCTCAGAGCGCCCCCCCCCAGCGCTCTGCACCCTCAGTGACTGCCCAGTGAAGTGTGCTGAGAGGAAAATGGCGCACAGCTGCAGTGCTGTGCGCTACCTTATGAAGACTGAGGAGTCTTCAGCCGCCGTTTTCCGGACCTCTTCACGCTTCAGCATCTGCAAGGGGGTCGGCGGCGCGGCTCCGGGACCGGACTCCACGGCTGGGCCTGTGTTCGATCCCTCTGGAGCTAATGGTGTCCAGTAGCCAAGCAGCAAATCCACTCTGCATGCAGGTGAGTTTACTACTTTCCCCCTAAGTCCCACGTTGCAGTGATCCTGTTGCCAGCAGGACTCACTGTAAAGAAAAAAAAAAAAACCTAAACTAAACTTTCTCTAAGCAGCTCTTTAGGAGAGCCACCTAGATTGCACCCTTCTCGTTCGGGCACAAAATCTAACTGGAGTCTGGAGGAGGGTCATAGGGGGAGGAGCCAGTGCACACCACCTGACCTAGTAAAGCTTTACTTTTTTGTGCCCTGTCTCCTGCGGAGCCGCTATTCCCCATGGTCCTTTCAGGAACCCCAGCATCCACTTAGGACGATAGAGAAATACTGCTAGTGCATGCATGATAATGTTCCAGATTAGTAACAGCAATGCACTGTAGAAGATACACCATGTATTTTGCAGTATAATGTAACATATTCATAATGTACAATTGAGAGGGTGGGTCCCCAGGCAGTGGGGCCCACCGGTGGTCTCCCCTGTACCCCTATAGGCCAGTCCGAGCCTGTACAGATCAACACCCGGGCGGGGATGGACGTGGATAAGCACGGCAAGCTCCAGAATGGCAGTGTTTGCTGAAGGTAGCCGTTCCAGTCCAGCATTCCTGGGATCTGGACCGTAAATTACAGCCTCCCTGTATGGTCCTGACAGGTGTCACAGGGGTGCTGACCCTGTCCGATCCAGCATTCATGGATCCATTCCGTTTTCTTTTTTTTTACCCATAGACTTAAAAATTGTACTTTAATGCTATGCACATTGCAGTGATGACACCAATCAAAACAATACATGTCCCTTCGCGCCAACATACAACCAATAAAATACCTGCACATACTACATATGACAGATCAACAGTTCAGTATGGCCTGACGTATAGTGGTGCCACCAGTGCTTAAAGTGTTCCTAGAGAGGTGGTGGAACTCACCCCCCTCCCCATGGCACCCATGTATTAAAGGTATACGGCGCGCTGCAAAAATGGGGTGTGGTCTTACAAAAAGGGGGTGTGGTCTCAAAAAGAAAGGGGCGTGGTCACACAATAGTAATAATGCCCACAGTAGTAGCACCCAAGTGGAAATTTTGAAGTGGGGGGTGGCCACTCAAAAGGGGCATGTCCTTTAGTTTAGTTTACCACACCATATACCCATTATACACATTATGCACCACAATAGTAGGATCCCTTACTGGTGCCCCTTTCACATTATACCACACAGTATGAGCCGAAATTCCCATTATACCACACAGTATGAGCCAAAATTCACATTAAACCCAACAGTATGAGCTGAAATTCACATTATTGCACACAGAATGAGCAGAAATTCACATTATAGTCCACGGTATGAGCCGAAATTCACATTATAGAGTGACAGAGGGAAAGCAAGGGCATACAGTAGGGACTAGGGAGAGAGAAAGGCAGCAGGGTAAGATCACATGTTTAGCAGCGGCGGTGGTCTGTGGTGCGGTGAATTGGAGCAGGCTATATTCCAGCAGGATATGTGGAACAGAGCCCAGCAGGAGATGTTGGACAAAGCCCATGAGGAGATATGGAACAGAGCCCAGGAGTAGCAGGACAGAGCATATGAGGAGCAAGCCAGAGCCCAGGAGTAGCAGGACACAGAATTAAAGGAGCAGGACACAGAACCAAAGGAGAAGAATGCAGAACCAAAGGAGCAGGACACAGAACCAAAGGAGCAGGACACAGCATAATTTAAAGGTACAATCTAAATACTTTCTAGACTCCAATTTATTTTCTTAAATGTATATATTGTATATTATCTGCCATAATAATAATAATAATAATAATAAATGCTTTTTTTTTTTTTTTTTTGGGTGGTGTGCTAAGTTAGGGAAAGTAGAACTGACAACGATTAACAATTAATGATTACGTCCATCACGACACTTGACCAGAAGAATTTGCAACACTGAAGACTTGGCACGACAGAATCAACTAAGGGTCCAGTGTGCACAACAAAGACAAAGGCTGGTATTGAGTTTCCGATGGAGTTGCAAAACAATAAATTGTGTAATTTTTTTGACTCCCCCCAAGTTAGGTTTTTCTCTTTTTTTTTTTTTGGGGGGGGGGGGGGGGTTTGCTAAGTTAGGGAAAGTAGAACTGACAGTGATTAAGGGACAGAGTTAAGAACAAAAAACATTTGCATAATTGTAAAAAAAACAACATATATTTTCTGCTTATTTCTCCCCTTGCAGCATGTCCATCCAGACAATTGAACAACAGACTTTGCGACACAGAAGACTTTGCAATACAGAATCAACTAAGGGTCCATTCTGCAAAACAAAGACAGAGGTTGGCATTGAGCTTTCTGGTGGAGTTGCAAAGGGTAAATTGTGTAAATTTTTGGGTGTGCTAAGTTAGGGAAAGTAGAACTTTCAACGATAGAGGGACAGAGTTAGGACCAAGCAAAGTATGATTTGTAAAAAACTCACTTGTGTTTTATTTTTCATTTAGCATCACGTACATCACGACACTTGTCCAGAAGAATTTGCAACACTGAAGACTTGGCAAGACAGAATCAACTAAGGGTCCAGTCTGCAAAACAAAGACAGAGGCTGGCATTGAGCTTTCCTGTGGAGTTGCAAAGGGAAATTGTGTAATTTTTTTTACTCCCCCCCCCCCCCCCCAAGTTAGGTTTTCTCTTTTTTTTTTTTTGGGGGGGGGGGGGGTGCTAAGTTAGGGAAAGTAGAACTGACAACTATTAAGGGACAGAGTTAAGAACAAAAAATATTGACATCATTGTAAAAAACATATATTTTCTGTTTATTTCTCCCCTTGCAGCACGTCCATCCAGACAATTGAACAACAGACTTTGCGACACAGAAGACTTGGCAATACAGAATAATCTAAAGGTCCAGTCTGCAATACAAAGACAGAGGCTGGCATTGAGCTTTACGGTGGAGTTGCAAAGGGTAAATTGTGTAATTTTTTTCACTCCTCCCAAGTTAGGTTTTTCTTTTTTTTTTGGGTGTGCTAAGTTAGGGAAAGTAGAACTGACAACGATAGAGGGACAGAGTTAGGAACAAAAAACATTAACATAATTGACAAAAAAAAATATTTTCTTTGGATTTCTACCCTTGCAGCACATCCATCCAGACACTTGAACAACAGACTTTGCGACACAAAATACTTGGCAAGAAAGAACATTGAAGGGTCCAGTATGAGAAGAGGAGAGAATGTTAAGGCTGGCATAGAGATAGCAAGGAACGGACCATCGGTAAGTGTGGCTTACCTACACACCACATTTTTTTTACTGTAGGTTAGGAAGAGAGTTGTGAATTATGAAGGGACAGGGTTAGGCATCAATATGGCAGTATTTGAAAGTAACTCATCATTTACTTTTTTTGTTCTCCTTTTGCAGCACATCCATGATAGAAGAACTGAAGACTTCGTCAATAAACTAACTTGGCAGAACAGAAGCGTGCTACAGTACATCCTGAAGGCATCAACAATAAAAGCATTGCATATAGTTATAAAAGACTAAACATAATTTGATTTTATAGTAATTAAATTAATAAAACATCTATAATGTTTTAGTTTATATTTAATATGAATTGAATAAAGATTATTTAATAGATATTTAATGTGATAGACTATATTTGCAAAATAAAGGTACATTTATAGATGGAAAATGTCAGTATAATTGGCTGTAATGTGGTATATAACAAAAAATGGATTGACGTTATTATTATTGTACTTTCAATACATTTTTGTAGATTTACTTTTGAGTATCTTTTCTTTCCATATAATAAACATGTAATGTAAATATTGATATTCCTCTTCACACATTTAGCAATTCAAACTATGGCAGAGGTTCCCAAATGCGGTCTTCAAGGCACACCACTGGTCCAGGTTTTAAGTTTATCCATGGCTCAGAACAGATGGTTATCTCAAGATGACAGAGGTACTAATTAAATCAACAGTGGCAAAGAATGGATATACCTAAAACCAGGACTGTTATGGTGCCTTAAGGACCATGTTTGGGAACCTGAACTATGGTGAAAAATCACTAATTGTTGTATTTAGCATATACTGCCATTAGGACATTTATAGTAAAAAGTAATTTTTAAAAACATGTCCGATTGCATTTTCAAAAATAGTCTACTGAAGAAAGTACACATTACCATCAGGTTGATGGGGGAGGCAAAGGGGACACCTGTACTGGGCACCAAGGATCAGAGGGGCCCCAAGTATATGCCACTTAGTGTCCAGAAGGGATGTGAGCAGTCTTGTCCAAATAGGGCAGAAAGCCACACAGTGAATGTGTGGCGTGAGTGTGTGCCCGCTCTACCAGGTCCAGCTCTGTTGCAGGCAGTTACGGTACATGGAACCAGATTCAAAGTCCGGGATTCACGTGCCGTGTGCCAGCCTCTTCTGGTGGGTTGTGAGGGCCACATGGTACCTGCTGTGCGCAGGGCCGTCTTTCCGTATGGGCTCAGTGTATTGAGTTCCCATGCCTATATGATGGATACACCTTAGTCTGCAGCCTGATTATCTGACTGCTGACACAGATTAACATTGTAATTTGTTTTTGTCCTGGTTACCTAATTAGAATGGTTACCTTAATGGAGTAAAACTCTAGGATGAACAGTATATGAAACATAAAATAATTAAAAATAATAAAAATAATAAATATATAACAAATTGTATGGAGCTAATGATTCACCACTCCGCTCTCCTTTTTTTCTCCGGTTAATATTATTAAATAGAATTAACAACAGCTATTTCAGGAGAAAAAAAAGGGTATCTTGTGGTCATTAGTAAATATGTGAGAAGTATCAGCTGAAACATAGAATTTAGCATAATTGCTGGGGTTCTCGGTGTAATTTTTGTTTTTTTCGTTACTTCAGTTGACACAATAAAATCGATGGGTTTTCTAATGACAGGTTGTCTAAAAAGATCAAATGATCTATTTATGGTAATGGTGATATATGAGCCAGAAATGGATCACCATATATGCTCATTTTATGTAGAAACAGCTAAAGCGATATACAGTTTTATTGATCAAAGAAAGTGTGGTTTAATTGTATCCTTAGAATGATAAGTCTATCAATTGGATTGTATATAACATCTAGTTGGCTGTTGGTTACCATGCCAACTAGATGAGGTCATTAGGCCACGTTGCTTACGTCCGGAACCGCCCTGACGTTACGAACGAGACCGAACTCCCTATTTCCATTAGGGAAGCGACGGTCACGTGACTGGAAGGACGGAGGACGTGGGAAGATGATTCCCCCTCCCCAAGCTGAATGGTGGAACAGCGGAAGTAACAGAATATCGTTAACCCGGAAGTTAGTATTGAAGATACAAATTTTATCTATATTTTATAAGTTTTTGTCCCCTGCTTTGTCTATCAATATAATATTGTGCATATAACTGAAAGAGTGACTTTATATATAGATCACTCAAGGCATATGCTGGGAATTGTTATGTATAATTTGACTATGTGCCCCCCGTGACCCGGAAGTAATGTGAGGATATGTATATTCTAATATTAGAATTCAGGTTTTTTCTGTTTGAATTTAAAAAAAACTAATTCTAGTTATCCGAGTCTGTCCTAGGATTAAATTTAGAGTTTGTAGAAGGTGAAACATGATTGTTATGATGAGTATTTTTAATGAATGGAAGGATTGAGTGAACAGCTGTAGATTGTTTGGTAATTACCAAGGGTATAAATATCTGGTCAGTCTACTTGCCTAAACTACCTTTGATAAAGCTGCAGTGCCTGCAGCGAAACGCGTCAGGGGCTATCTGGGTCAAAATTCACGCTGGTTTTACTGCCGAACTGTATCCGGACCAATCACTGGACTTTGTTACCTGCAGAAAAAGTGAGGTGACCATTTACATCCGGAGCACCACCAACTCTTTACTTCATAAAGAGGACACCGTGACAGCATGAGGATCCCAAACCTGGCTGGTTTTGAGTAAAATATCAAAGACACTCTTAAGGGACTACTCCTCTAGCAGCTTGGAAAAAGTTAATTGGTGAGACTGTGCCGTCAGTCCATCTCCATCTGCTCTGCAGTCCAGTATACATTTAATAGGAACGGATGACATAGATATAGGCAGTCACAGCATCTGACCCATATTTTCTGTTTTTATTGTTATTAATTTTTTGAATTTGTGCATATAGTTTTAATGAGGGCTAATTTTATATTTCATTAAATGTGAACAATTTATCACTCAATCCTTCTCATTATATTTTACTCAGTATCACATTAGCGCTGCTATTTTTGTTGTTTCCTTTTTGTAAATTATGGTTTGGGTGTGACTACCCCTAACGGTATAGCAGCAGCATTAGAGACACAGCACCTACTAGCGCCCGATCATCCATTTCTTGGTAAATTTTTCTTGCTACCCCAGGAGTATAAGGGCTGATAGCTGAAGGTCCCCTCTTTTCAGGGGTATCAGATTTTTGAAAATAGGCCCTAGGGAACCAGAGATATCTGACTTCAAAGCAGTGGTCCCCATCCAAGCCCGTTAATTGCTCTTACCAGCCAGATCTCTTGGACTCTGTCTGACTTAGAGATTTTCTGAGGGTATACTCCAAAAGCTGGGACTCTCCCCTTTCGGTGGACACTGGCAGATTGTGTCTACTATGCCCAGAACCAGAGATATCAGCCTTCCAGCAACTGGTCCCTGCGCCAGCTCCACACGCCTGGTATGCAGTTTTATATATTTGTTGATGGATTGCTCTGGCTCCTGAAATCTGATCCCCAAGTCCCCAGTACCTCCTAAAAGGTGGGACTCTCTAGTGTTTTACCCCATTCAAAGCTAAGAAATCTTTTTCCAGGAACTAGAGATATCTGCAGTCAAGCAAGCTGCATTCTCACCAGAAAATGATGAATATTAAACCCACTCCACTATCGACCCCTCCCCTACATATTAAACACAACATACCACTCTGGAAGTCATGCACCAGGGCCCCTTCATTCAGTCCAATGCCCCCTTCTACAGTTTAGTGCTCTCCCTCCTACCCTATCTGTGCAGTAAAAGAGTAATTAGCAGAAGTTACTACTCCAAGTCCTACATGCTGAGAGGAAAACAGAACACCCCCTACCACCCATGGACATCAAAGCTGCCAATGATAGCACCCCCCCACCTTTACAGCTGGAGGATGGGTAGGGGCTCCAGTGCATTTCTGTGCCCAGGGGCCCACACTGCTGTTAAGACGGCCCTGGCTGTGCGGTGTTCAGATTTGGATACTGGGGAGTACAGCACAGGTGAGTCTCATCCCAGAGTAACAGTGAATTGGTGAAGGGATACACGACTTTGGGATGGGGTGATAGAGCAATCAGCATGGAGTTATTGGAGAGAGACAGACCATGGAGCGTGTGGAAGGAAGGAGCGATATACATTATTATTATTCTCTATTTATATGGTGCCACAAGTGTTCCGCAGCGCCTAAATACAGAGTACATATGCACATAATCAAAGCAGGAAAACAGTGACTTACAGTTGAAGACAATATAGGAAAAGTACAAGGTAACTAACCATAACTACACAAGTAAATGACATAGAGATAAGTTCCAAGGTGGCCAAAAAACTGCAGGATTTGGGTAGTGAGGATTATTAAAGTAAGAAAAGGATAAGCACATGAGGAAAGAGGGCCCTACTCGTGAGAGCTTACATTCTAAGGGGAGGGGTAGACATGGGTGACACAGATGGGGTACATAGAGAGCGTGGAACAGAGGGTTAGGATGAGATTTGGCTGGGTTTGGTAAAGAAGTGGGTTTTAAGAGCCCGTTTGAAGTTTTGTAGAGAGGTGGAGAGTCTGAGGGGGAGAGGTAAAGAATTCCAGAGAAAGGGAGCAGCACGTGAAAAATCTTGGAGATAGGAATGGGAGGAAGTAATCAGAAGACAGGAGAGTCGGCGTGCATTAGCAGAGCGAAGAGGATGGGTGGAAGAGTAAAGGGAGATAAGGTCAGAGATGTAAATGGGAGAGGAGTGGGTGAGTGCTTTGTAAGTGAGTGTGAGAAGTTTGAATTGGATTCTGAAAGGGAAGGGAAGCAAGTGAAGGGCTTGTAGGAGAGGGAAGGTGGACGTAGTGCGTTTGGTGAGGTAGATGAGCCAGGCAGAAGCATTGAGGATAGATTGGAGTGGAGAGAGGTAATTGTCGGAGAGGCCAGTTAGGAGGAGATTACAGTAGTCCAGTCTGGAAATAATCAGTGAACGAATAATGATCTTAGTGGCATCCTGGGTTAGAAAAGGTCTGATCCTGGAAATGTTTTTGAGATGAAAATGACAGGTTTGTGAGAGGTGCTGAATGTGTGGTTTGAAGGAGAGGGAGGAGTCGTGAGGAGAGCCATGGAGAGATCAGGGGAGGAGAGGTAGATTTGAGTGTCATCAGCATAGGGGAGGTATTGGAAGTTAAAAGAACTAATGAGTTCACCTAAAGAGAACGTATAGAGAGAGAAAATGAGAGGACCAAGAACAGAGCCTTGGGGGACACCAACAGATAGTGGAAGTGGGGGAGAGGTAGCATCATGAGATGAGACAGAGAAGGAACGATCAGAGAGGTAGGAGGACAACCAGGAGAGGGCAGTATCATGCAGACCAAGAGAGTGAAGGATTTGCAGAAGGAGAGGGTGGTCCACAGTGTCAAAAGCAGCAGAGAAGCCAAGAAGAATAAGCAGAGAGTAGTGGCCCTAAGATTTGGCTGCATGGAGGTCATTGCATACTTTTGTGAGGGCAGTTTCAGTGGAGTGGAGAGAATGGAAACCAAACTGGAATGGGTCAAGCAGTGAGTGAGAGGAAAGAAAGGCAGTTCGGTGATTATAGACAATACGCTCAAGAAGTTTGGAGGTGAAAGGGAGGATAGAGATGGGTCGATAGTTGGAGAGAGTGTTTGGATCAAGGGTAGGTTTTTTTAAGAATAGGGGAGACAAGAGCATGCTTGAAGGCAGAGGGGACAGTGCCTGATGAGAGGGAGAGATTGAGAAGGTGGGCAAGATGAGAACAGGCAGAAGGAAAGAGGTAGCGGAGGAGGTGGGAGGGGATAGGGTCAAGTGAGGAGGTTGTTGGGGGGGAGAGGAACGGATGAGGCACATGACTTCCTCTCCAGATGCATAAGAGAAAGATGTCAGAGTTGGTAAGAGGGAAGGGGAGGTGTGGCAAGGGATGGGTGGTGGCTGGTTGCTGGTCTGGTGGGATGTGATGTCCTTACGTGTGGAGTCAATCTTGGATGTGAAATAAGTGGCAAAGTCAAGAGCAGACAATGAGGAAGGGAGAGGAGGTGGTGGTGGGCAGAGAAGGGAGTAAACAGTAGCAAAGAGGCACCGGGGGTTGGAAGACTGGGTAGATATGAGGATTTTAAAGTATGATTGTTTAGCGAGCAAAAGGGCAGTACTGAAGGATGAGAGCTTAAATTGGAAATGGAGGAAGTCTGCTTTAGAGCGTGATAGCTGGTGCATTTGGTGTGCGAGGGTTGAGGTGTTGATCTACGAGGGTAAATAGTGGTTGGCGGAGCAACAGAGTCAAGGGCAGAAGTAAGAGATGTATTGTATAGGGATGTGGCTTGTTCAGGGCATGTGAGAGAGAGAAGAGGAGAGAGAAGTGAGTCAAATAGGGAGGATAGGGATGAGGTGTCAATAGCCTCAATGCATATTTATATGTGTATACTGTAGATAAATAAACAGATTAATTTAATAACAGTTTATTGTATAGCGCAGCAAATTCCATTGCGCATTAAAATTTATATATATATATATATATATATATATATATATATACTATCTGAGGGGGGCCCAGATAAATCACTGTACCGCACAGCAAGAGTTGTGTATAGGGGAGATACTGATCGCTTTCTGCGCTTGTAATGAGCTGCTCAGTTTCTAGATCAAGGGATCAGTTTTATGGGGAATGCTACTAAGCGCTATGTTTGTGGCTGTGAAATTAATATCTGATCAAAATATATATTTGGCAAATAAATATATATAAATTAAAAATGAAAATTAAAATAAATAGAAATAAATAAATATAAATTAATGCAAAAATTGCAGCTGTCAATAAGGAAAAAGAAGAAGAAAGTGCAGTGGGTGCAGCAAAGATAGGAAAGGAGAAAAGGACACTAGAGATGTATCATTTATAAAAGTATATAAAAATATATATAAAAATATATATAAAAACAATGGTCTAGTGACCCAGTGTGTACAGCCCCTTCTGGGTGATTTGGTTGGAGCTGATTCGACACTTTGTGGATGACAGTCCTGCTTGAATACTGTGGGTGAACACTGTCCTTGGCTTATCCGCAACAGTATTTATACATACGAACTTAAGACCACCATCAACCTTCTTCCCGAGTCACATTAAGGGTCCACACATTATAATTTTCCAAACTCTAGTGGAAAAGGAAATAGAAGAACTATCAACAAAACCAAAGAAAGGATATAGTTTCACAAAAGAAGAAAGGAACGCACTCAAAAGTCTAAAAGAGGACAACACATTAGTAATAAAAGTTGCAGACAAAGGGGGGGGAGTGGTCATCCAAGATGTCGACAAATATAAGCAAGAAGTGGAACGCTTACTTTCAGATGCAACCACATATAAAAAAACTGTTAAAAGACCCAACAGATGAATTCTCAAGAAGATTATGGGACCAAATGGAAGACGGACTAGTACTGGAATCATTACCAAAAAAAAAACACGACTGCACCTCCCGAAAATACATAAAGACCAAGAACCACCACCAGGAAGACCAATTGTGTCGGAATTGGGTCCATCTCCTCCAATCTATTGAAATACATTGATTATTATCTGCAAGAGCTAGTAGGAAAACAAAGAAGCTTCCTGAAAGACACTACCAGCATCTTACAAGTTCTGACCACCATCAGGTGGCAACAAGGCTATACATTGTGCACAAGTGACATCAAATCATTATATATGGCAATCCACCATCAAGAGGGATGTGAAGCAAAATAAGTTTCTTTCCACACAAACTACAATTTCAAATATGTAAATAAACTTTATCATGGACAGAATCGAGTACATCTTATATCACAATTGCTTTTGGTATGAAGGAGAGTTCTACCTACAGCAGTGCGGAACAGTGATGAAAACATAATTTGCGCTGAGTTGCGCAATTTTTTTTGTATCCCGTTGGGAAGACCTGAACATTTGGGACAACAGCCCCCACTTGCACAACATCGTATGCTGGCATTGTTACATCGATTACATTTTTTTGTTTGGAAAGGAACTCAAGATGACCTAACCAACTTCATTAAACATTTCAATAACAATAAAATGAATCTTGAGTTCACTACTACACACAGCCATGAAACAGTTACTTTCCTGCATCTAGAAATCTATATAGAGGAAAACCAAATCCAGACAAGAACTCATTTTAAAAAAGTAAATGGCAACAACATGCTATCGCACAAAAGCCATAGACAATGGATTGAAAATATTCCGGGTGGGCATTTTCGCAGATTAAAAAGAAACTGCACAGATGACAAAATCTTTGAACAATAAGGACAAGACATGAAAAACAAGTTTTTACAGAAAGGTTATAAAAACCACCAGCTGGACCAACAATTATAAAAAGTAAGAAAACGCCAAAGGACCGAATTACTCAAATTTAAAACACATGAAAAGAAAAAACACTTTCCATTATCATTCATCACACAGTTCAATAGTAATCATACAGACATCTAACAAATTCTTTAAAAAAAATTGGCATATTCTACTCCTGGATGAAGATTTGAAAGACTCAGTCCCCAAAAAACCAAGAGTAATCTATAAGAAAGCCAATAATCTTAAGCAACAACTCACAAGCAGTTATTTACCAATACTTTCAATGGTAAGAACGCTCAACATAACAAAAGGATTCCATCACTGCACAGACTGTGCCGGTTGTAAAAATCAACATACAACCACGAAACCAATCACATATTTTACATCAAACATAACAAAGGAAGAATTCAATATTCAAGATCAGATAACCTGCCACACAGAAGGAGCTGTATATCTTCTGGAGTGCCCATGCAGAAAACAAAATGTAGGACAAACCAAACGGAAACTAAAAACCAGAATTGCATTGCACGTCTATAATATAAAAAGAGGTCTGAAAACACATAGCGTGTCAGCACACTCTTTAACCAAACATAACAAAGACCTTGCAGGTCTAACATTTATTGGTATCCAGAACGTCAGTGCACACTGGAGGGGTGAAAATTTAGTTGACTCCTTGAAGAAAAAAGAAACTGAATGGATCTACAAGCTAAAAACATTGGTTCCAAACGGTCTGACCATTGACCTTAATGTGTTTCTCTAATACCATCATCAAAATCACAACCACCACTTTGTATTTTATTTTTATCTTTATTATTTTCATCTATTATTTTTTATTATTTTGTATTTATTGCCATTATTTTTATTTATTTTTATACATTTTAGTTTTCACTTTCATTTTTATTTTTATTTATTTTTATTTACTCGCATTTTTGTTTACATTTTATTTACATTTTACCTTGGTTGCCCCTTTTTCTATTGCAGTAATACCTATTTTTTCTTCATCTCTTTCTTTCTACTAATAATTCCACTCTACTTTACTCTATCTATAAGGACAATAAGGGATAACTTTTTTTACCATAAGGTTGCCGCCGAGTATGTCACTTCCGGTTCCGGCTACTTTTGTTTTTTTAATAACGTTTTACCAATAAAAGGGGCAGAAGAGACAAACACAACCTATCCCTGAGAAAGAATCCAACAGGATTTGAAATGCGTTGGATGTAGTGTGGGAGCAGACACAAGAGAACAAGAAAGCACCGCCGCCGCCAACGTCTGATGTCACTGGAAGCCGCCACACGAACTTCCGGTTGAAGCGCACAGAGCGGGACCTAATTTAGGGTAATCCAGGTACAGTGTTCACCCACAGTATTCAAGCGGGACTGTCATCCACAAAGTGTCAAAACAGCTCCAACCAAATCACCCAGAAGGGGCTGTAAACACTGGGTCACTAGACTATTGTTTTTATATATATTTTTATATATATTTTTATATACTTTTATAAATGATACATCTCTAGTGTCCTTTTCTCCTTTCCTATCTTTGCTGCACCCATATACTTTCTTCTTCTTTTTCGTTATTGAAAGCTGCAATTTTTCATTAATTTATATTTATTTATTTCTATTTATTTTAATTTTAATTTTTAATTTATATATATTTATTTGCCAGATATATATTTTGATCAGATATTAATTTCACTGCCACAAGTGTTGTTTTGCCGGCCCTGATTACCCTGGATGTTATGTGAAAAGTTTGGAAAGGAAAAATACATTATGTTTAAAAAAATATATCAAATAATAAGGAAATAGGGCCAAATGTACTAGGTTTGAAAAGTGATGAAATGGAGTATGATAAATCAATATCCAATCAGCTCATAGCTACCATGTAACAGTCTGTGTTTGAAAAATAGCAGCTGATTGGTTGGTTGTTTATCACTCTCCATTTTATCACTTTTCAAGGATTAGTAGATATCACTGATACACCTACTACCACACCATTAACATATTATACACCTATCCCATTGGAAAGTATTCACCTATAGATGCTTTGAAAATAAAATAAATTGCACTTTTATGCCTTTAAATAATAATTACACTGTGGCATGTAATGCTGGATAATAGTCTTCAACCATTTATATTAATGTAGTTTTGCTAGACCATTAAAAAAATAATTAAATATATAACAAATAGATACACAAATGTAGGATATTTTTTAGAAATGCAATTTGTAAAGAAGAATCATTAAAATACAATATATATAGTTTTATATGCTCTCCAGGTATAACGATTCAGTAGCCATGAGTTGTGATCCCTAAAAAATAAAATACATAGAAGAGAATAATTTTATCTTATCCTCTGTATTGTTGTAATACATAATGGTTATATTTGTTAGCTCTTCAGAGCAGGGCCCTCTTTCCTCTTGTTATCTAAGCCCTCGTCTCAACACATTTCACTCACAGCACTCCCCTACTCAACGACCATTTTTATCCTGCTAGTAAAGGCTCATCTCCATCTATGACCACCAGCCTCTAGTAGTACGATCATCACTCCCTCAATACTTACATCTTAGCTGTACTATGTCTTGAGAATGTGTGGTGCTCTGTTACCTGTACTCTATTTCTGTTATTTATTTACTGTAATGCAATGTTTTGTCCCCTGTACTGTCCTTTGTACGGCGCTGCGAAACACATGTGGCGCCTTATAAATAAAATGTAATAATAATAATAATAATAATAATTTTATTTTCTTATACAGTATGCATTGTTTGAATTAATGGGTTTAGAGCACATCAAAACTAATAAATATAATAAAACAAATTCTTCCACAAAAACATAACCATAATGTATTGCAAAAATACAGAAGACAATAGAAAAATATTATCTTCTATGTATTTTATTTTTGGGGGTTCAAAACTGTGGGAGATATAATCTTTATACATTAATCTTTATACATGGAGAGCACATCAAAACTACAAACAGAGATATTGTAAATGTGAAAAATTTTATGGGTTAAACACACATATTTATAAGAAATAAAAATTGATACTTACCAGAAATTAGATGATGGATTAGCTTCCTCTTCTTTTTTTTTTTTTTGAGGAAACTTGAAACTTCAAATGTTAACTTTCAAAAAATGTATCTAATTATAACAATGGCAGAAGAAGAAATTAAAAAGGGAAAAATGTCACTATTTAACTTTAAGTTAATGTAAGATGGTGTGCAATGCCAGCCAGATATTCCATTACATTCAACTGTGAAACACAATGCTGGATCGCCTCTTCTCGTGATTTAACATATCTCCTTGTGGGGGTTCTTGGAATATTAAAAATAACTTTATGTATTAGGCTAGCTGTGACTTTCTGTTCTTTCTGTAGAAATTCAATTAACTTGTACACACCAAACTTTTTGTCGCCTAGGATGATGTTCCATCTATGATGCCAACCTTCTAACTTATTTTGGGTTCAGGGCATTCTACCTTGCATAGTCTCGTATACAGACCACAGATCGGGTGATAAAAGGGGAGGGGACCTGCTTTAAAGTCTTGTACGGTCTCTAATATGCTCCAGTACATAAGTCTTCAAAAGAATTCATTACAGGGGCAGCAATTGCTGGCATTTCTGCTTTCAATTGCCCAAAAGCAGCTGGAATGTCATCTGGGGGCAGAAAAGCAAGGGCTTGAATGTGCCTTAATTTCTCTGCAAAAGCATTATCTGTTCCATACTGGCTTGAAAGTCCAAATGCTTGGATTTTTTTCCAAATGTTTTGAGAGATGGAACATACAATTAATTTGGTGGTGCAGAATTTTTTTTTAAATGACAGGGGCATGCTGGAGATGCTGTAGATGGCCTGAAAAATTGTGGGCCACTTTCAACATTCAGCAACTGCGTGCCACTCCTAGATGGGCCAGGTGTGTGTGCGCACATTTGTATCGCTTAGCAAAGGCATACAGCTACCTCATTGCACCTCTTTTACTTCTTTGCATGATGTGCTGTTTTGGGACTAGTTTTTTTTAATGCCATCCTGTCTGCCACTGCAGTGCCACTCCTGGATGGGCCAGGTGTTTGTGCTGAACACCTGTGTCGCTTAGCTTAGTCATACAGCTACTTCATTGCACCTCTTTTACTTCTTTGCATGATGTGCTGTTTTGGGCTAGTTATTTTTAAGTCCCATCCTGTCTGTCAGTGCAGTGCCACTCCTAGATGGGCCAGGTGTTTGTGCCGCACACTTGTGTCGCTTAGCTTAGTCATACAGCTACCTCATTGCACCTCTTTTACTTCATTGCATGATGTGCTGTTTGGGGACTATTTTTTTTTACTTTTTTTTAAACTCATTCAGACAGAGGGCTAGCTTACCTGAGAGCCACCCCTAGGATCTCTCATTAGTACTACAAGGACCAGCATGCCTTCCAAATGCTGCTCCCATTCAATGTCTTTTCAAACATGCAGACAAACAGTGGTAGCTGCTCAATCATTCCTGGAGATAATTATATATCAGGTGCTAAAAAAGTGTGCTGGGGGGATACCAAGGGGGATGCATTTTTGTATGAGCCTTTATCATGAGGCTTTACTGTAGACAAATCACATGGCCCTATGTGGGCACTGCTATTATGTAGTGTTAGGACTGCTATCGAAAAAGCCTTGACGCGGCTCAGCAGCTAAACATGTCTTTGCAAACGCATGTGACCAGGCTCGGACTGGCCTGCCGGGGTTCCGGTGGTTACACCGGTGGGTCACGATCATTTTAGCCACGCCCACTTCTGCCAGGGGTCGTGGTTTAGCAGTCAGCAGTTTGCAGAGCATCGTGTGTGGATGCAGTGGACTGACGTCACGTCACGTTGCGCCGCACCATGCTCTGGAGGATCCCGCCACGGTCTGGAAGAGAAGGAGCGCAGAGCGGCAGAGGAGAAGGCAGTGGCACGCCTGGAGACTGGAGAGGAGCGGAGCTGGTGAGTGAGTGCGCGCAGTCGCAGAAATCCCGGAGGCAGTGAGTACTTTGCCGCCGGGCTCCAGCTGCCGTGCCGTGGAGGGGGGATCGGGGGGCACAGAGGAGAAACAGCCAAGTGCGGGTTGACCCAGGAGGAAGGAGAGAATACTCCCCCAGGTCGGCGCTGCACTGTACGCTCAAAGTCTCTCACAGTAGAATCAGTCATCAGTTTCAGTGACAGGCTGGCTAGCAGTGTCTGGCCAAGGCCCCGCCCCCATGACTGCGGCCCACCCCCAATCGTGACCTGTACACACTGTATAGTAAGGTGACCTGCTCTCATTCTGTAGCAAGCAGATCACCACAGGGATCACTGACACTTGGTAGATTGAGCTATTAGGAGTGTTGGCCCTTATCTCTCTTACATACAGGTCCCCACTCTCAGGGATCACAACGGATAATTGTCCGTTCAGCGCTTCCTCTACAGCTCCCAGACCCGCTCCCTGCTCTCCTCCCCCTACTCCAATTCCCCGAGCATAGTGTGCAGCTCTGCACTGCACATACACAGAATAGGCCAGTGTGACTTGTAAGTGGTATAAGTTCCCCAGCCCTTCTCTGCTATACAGACTGTCTCACTGTCCTCCTTACCATTCCTACCTCTAAACCTTACCCATATATGTGACTCTGCCCCCCTCACATCTGTTTCTCTGACCAATACCCGTTTATTTGCCCCTGCCCCATACCTGTGCCCTCTCCTTATATGTGCCTCCGCCTGTCCCCATCTTTCCTCTGCCCCCTCCCCATATCCATAACTCTCACCCCCCCCTCATATCTTTGCCTCTGCCCTTCCTCATCTGTGCCTCTGCTCCCTCCCTATCTATACCACTGTCCCCTATGTGCCTCTGCACCTCATCTGTGCCTCTGCTCCCTCCTTATCTATGCCCCTGTCCCCCGTGTACCTCTGCCTCTTTATCCATGTGTGCCTCTGCTGCCTCACCCAGTGACTGCTGGCTGGTGATAAGAGGCATGACTGAATTACTCTCAACTTGCATGAATATATACTGGCACATTGCTTCCTCCTTTGTCTCCACAGCTGTGCCACTGTGCATGCGCCAACAGATGTTGGCGCATGCGTAAGCTGGAGCCACGGGTGTGAAGGGGACACCATCATCTGTTTCGCCTCCGGGCGCTTGGAATATACTTACGCCTCTGAGTGGCGGGCAGCAGGCGGGTCGCGGCAGCAGACATTTCCCTTCCCGGGTGGCATGCCGCGTCCGATGCAGTCTACTGAGTGACTGCAGGTAGTACACGCTGAGCACGCACCGTACAGCATGTCTGTGAGGGGGTGCTGGAGGTAGTGGTAGGTCGGGTGGGGCCCTGGGCAATGCTGGATTAACAATGGGTCGGATGGAGCTTCAGCTCCAGGCCCCCATGTAAAATAGGCCCACAGTATCTACTGCAGAGTGGCCTGCTGTCGGGCACCGTAGCATGACTAGCATCCGTTTACAAGAATGTGCTGCTCTCCCCCAGTTCAAGATGATCAGCCCCCTCCCCTCGCTGGAGGCTGCAGCAGCGGATGATAGTAACTACCCCCACCCCTCCTCCTGGAGGCTACAGCCATGGAGGATGGAGCGGAGGGTGGGGGAGAGGGTGCGGTTGTGGGCAAAACTGTACAGTACCGGGCCCGGCTACCATAGGCCAACTGAGGATGCAGTGATAGGAGGGAGGGGGTGGCGGCATGCACAGAGGAGCAGACGCCAGCAAGAGCCAACACGATCCAATGGCATGCACAGTACCCCACTGGGTGATATTGTTGCATACTGCCAATGCAGTATGCATCGATTTAGTTAATATAGAGGGTGCAGCTCTTCCTTGTTTGCAGCCCCTGACTTCTCCTAAACCCCCTGTCTTCTTCTGCCCACTCCCCATGCTCTCTGCCTGTGCACCACTTGGAGGGTAACCCCTGGGTGGTGGGGAAGATGTTGAATTTTTCCCTTGAATGGCCTGGGGCTGGGTCATCAGATGCGGCTGCCGCTACTTATATCAAGCTGTATCTTTCATGTCAGTTACTGCCGTTTAGATATTGTCCCACTGCACCTTTTATCAGCTGTGTCTTTGCCCCCTGCTTACTTGTCTCTGCCCCCTCCTCACCTATATCTCTGTCCCTCCACCCCATGTCTTCCTACGTTAGTCTCTGCCCCCTGTTCACTTGTGCCTCTGCCCCCATCATTCTCGCCTACAGTATATCTCTGTCCCTCCACCCCGTGCCTTCCTACCTGTGTCTCTGCCCTCTCCTCACTTGTGCCTCTGCCTCCATCTCACCTATATCTCTGTCCCTCCACCCCATGTTTTCCTACTTGTGTCTCTGCCCACTCCTCACCTGTGCCACACTTATTTTACCACTTTTGCCTCTGCCTCCCACCTCACTTGTGCCTCAGCCCCGTCCTCACCTATATCTCTGTCCCTCCACACCTGCATCTCTATACTTGTGCCTTTGCTCTCTTCACACCCATATTACTGCCTCTTTGACTACCTGTGCCTCTGCCTCCCTTGTCACTTGTGCCTCTGCCCCGATACACCTATACCTGTCTCCCTCAACTGATTTTTTTTTGCCCCATCATCATCATCATCATTTGTGTCTTTGCCCTCTTCACCACTTCTGCTTCTGCCCCTCTTGCCATCTGTGCCTCTGCCCTCCAATCCCAACTGTGAAGCCACAAGTGAAGAAAAGTGCTGCTCGTAGCAGTAGGGCCTGAAGAAGCAAGTGTAGCAGCAGTTTCATCAGGGAGGCATCACAGTGTGCGGCATGGAAGAAGATCCAGAAGTAGTGCAGATGAGCCCTGTACAGGATGAGGAGGTCAGTAGTCTGCATCTGGGAGGAAGGGTTCAATATGTCCCATACACCGCTTATTTAGACCCTGCACATTTATGCAGCCACCCATGGGCTACAGCACTGTAGTGAGTAGGCAGACATCCAGAGTAGTCCCTCTCATACATAGGATCAGATCTGCCCCTCTTCCTGGTACAATACTCAGCTGCCTGCCTCAGGCCCATCCCTCCTTACCCCCAATCCTGTCTGTAATTGCCTCTCTCTATAGTTCTTCACTGGAGCTGCTCTGGACGGAGTAGTGATGCAGTGTGGCAGTAGGAGGTAGTGCAGTTATGTAGTGTGGGGAGGTAGTGTAGTGATGTAGTATGAGGAGAGAGTGCAGTGACGTAGTTCAAGGATGTATTGCAGTGATAGAGTGGGGGGAAGTAGTGTGGGGAGGTTTTGCAGTGATGTAGTGTGGGGAGGTAGGTGGCTAGCGTAGTGATATAGTACAGGGAGGTGGTGCAGTGATACAGGGGGTAATTCCAAGTTGATTGCAACAGGAAATCTTTTAGCAGTTGGGCAAAACCATGTGCACTGCAGGGGGGGCAGATATAACATGTGCAGAGGGAGATAGATTTGGGTGTGGTGAGTTCAATCTGCAATCTAAATTGCAGTGTAAAAATAAAGCAGCCAGTATTTACCCTGCACAGAAACAAAATAACCCACCCAAATCTAACTCTCTCTGTACATGTTACATCTGCCCCACCTGCACTGCACATGGTTTTGCCCAACTGCTAAAAAATGTCCTGCTGCGATCAACTTGGAATTGCCCCCACAGTGCGGAGGTGTAGTGTGTGGAAGTAGCGTACTGATGTAGCGTACTGATGAAGGTTATACATTAAGATAGTGTGGGGATGTAAAATAGTTATAGTGTGGTGAAGGGACATAGTGATGGACAGTACTTTGAGGAGATAAATATTGTGTGAGAATGCAGTGCAGGTATACAGTGTTGACATGTAGTGTGGGGAGGTAGTGCAGTAACGTAGTGTGTCACCACACCCCCCTTTCCACCTGAGATAACTTCACTGTGGCGATGATCACACCCCTTTGGGCATCACACAATAGGCCCTTCATAAATTTCAGCTCCAGACCCCTGTGGACCTTAATCTGGCACTGGCCATGGGGGATCAGGGATGCTGCATGTGGGCGTCTATTATAAATTATGCTGGCCGCCTGGGTGAGCACTCTCTGACCTCATTAAATGATTGTGGCTGTTATGAAAGGGATGTGTACAATATAAAGTATGTATATTGTATGTGTGGGTTCGCTTTGTGTTTGGATGCTACTGTGTGTGTCTCTATAGATGTATATATTAATACACATTTCATCTCTGTAATTATTTTAGCACAGTTGTATGGGTGAAATGGGCCATATTTGAAAGGTAAATTTTTTTTTCATTATATACTATGCTAGGTGGCACCTATACTGGCTGGCCACTCCAGAATATGGCAACGCCCCTTAGTGGGCCCCTGTGATTGCATTTCCCTGGTGGGCCCTTGATGCTCCAGTCCGACACTGCATGTGACCAATGTCTCTGAAATACTATTACCAGGTTCAGGTATTGTTACAGGTAATTTTCAGTGTTCTGGGGGTATACCGGGGAGGAGTGGGGGGAGCGGAGGGGGGGGGGAGCACCCCCCCCCCCCCCCTCTCTGTCTGCTGTTTGTTCTATATCCATGACAGGTATGTTTATGCTGTCCCTATCACCATGTTTATTGGCTGATTTCTTTCATAAAAACTAATGTGTTTCTTCACTAGTATCAATCAGCCGTTGAGCTTATTTCCCTCCTGTGCCTTCCCTATAGAAATAAGAAGCATATAAAATCCTCCAGTGTATATATACATAGGCAAACTAAAAAGGGGACTTCCAGTTGCCCGGAAACTCTCTTCCCCCAGCCAGTGGCAAAATAATTATATCACTAGCATATGATATGATTTTACTAGAGCTGTATCCACAATATGGAGTATAATGGACAGTAGGTGCTTCTGCACATGCCCAGTGGTAACAGCTTTACCTACCAAGTCTGCTCTATGTGTTGATCTGAGTGCTCACTCAGCATACTTGACCAGTGGTGCCAGAGAGCAGCTGCCAGAAAGAAGAGATAGGCATCTCAGCATAATGTATAAGAATGTGTGCTTAGAAGATCATTTCTGTCATCTACTGGTTATATAATGTATGTTTATTTATTATGGGATGTTTTTACATTTTCCTGACCACTTATTTTATTTATATGAGATAAATATATTTGATACAGAAAGTTTGTTATTACATTTTCTCCCCTACAGCCTACAGTATATTGTAGATATTACAGACCATCTATACTATTAATTATTAATACTGTATTACATGCACCATCCAGTGTACAGTATAAGGACACCAATGTCTTCAAATATATCAAGGGCCAGATCTAGGTTCTTATGCCACTGCCCAAGACTCCAGCACTTTTTGCAATGCTCTGCTGAGCAGTGGATGTGCACTATGAAATGGTGCCCACATCTGAAAAAAAAGCACCCCATTCAGCTCAAATGGACTGGCCCTACTGTCATATCTATTGGCTTCCTTTAATTTCTGATCATGCATATGTCTGAGATTAAGTATTATATACTCTGCACTTTGTATGAGGCAGACTATAGCTTTTTAATTGCTTATTATGTGGCCTTCATGTTGACTACGCTCACTCTAAAATCAAGCAGTTGAAAACATTCTCCTTCAAGTATGTTTTGTAAAATCCACCTCCATCCCTTCAAACTAGAGATTTGCGGCGGACACTTTTCGTGTTTTGGTTTTGGATCTGGATCCCCGCTTGCGTTTTGGATCTGGATTGGTTTTGCTAAAACCATCTTTTCGGTATTGGTTTTAAATCTGGATGATTTTTGGAAAAAAAAACCACATAAAAACTGCTAAAATCCCAGAATTTTGGGGTAATTTTGATTCTATGGTATTATTAACCTCAATAACATTCATTTCAACTCATTTCCAGTCTATTCTGAACACCTCACACTTCACACTATTGTTTTTAGGCCAAAATGTTGAAAACTAAGCTAAGCGACACAAGTGGACGGCACAAACACCTGGCCCATTTAGGAGTGGCACTGCAGTTGCAGACAGGATGGCAGTTTTAATAAACAAGGCCCCAAAGAGCACATAATGCAAAGAAAAAAAAGAGGTGCAATGAGGTTGCTGATGACTAAGCTAAGCGACACAAGTGGGTGGCACAAACACCTGGCCCATCTAGGAGTGGCATGCAGTGGTAGACAGATGGCAGTTTTAAAAACTAGGCCTCAAAGAGCACATAATGCAAAGAAAAAAAGAGGTGCAAGATGGAATTGTCTTGGGCCCTCCCACCTATCCTTATGTTGTTTAAACAGGACATGCACAGTTTAATAAACCCATCATTTCTGTGACAGGTGGTCCCCCTGGAAAAGGCTCGCCAAGTTCTCCGAATCATAGTTAGCTACAAACATACCACCTCCTTCTTTGATGACTTTTCACATTATGAGAAGAGGCAAGAGGAAGAGGACAGTGTCAAGAAGAGGCACACGCTATCAGTACCAACACACAGGCTTTCACCTCCACTCCTATATTGGTGTGAAACAGAATGCACTTCAACCAAGCAAATATATAATTATTAATTGCCACATTACTGGACAAACTGAAAAACTAGGGGCCAAAGCCTCCAAAATTGTATCCCCTTCTACATGTTCAGGGATTAAGATAATTTCGGATTTAATGCTGGGATGCAAATAAACCGGTGTATACCACAGGATCAAGATTGGATATTTTCCCCTCCACGGAGTCTGGAGACTTATTTTGTGAAAATCTCGTGGGTTTCTTTCTTTTTTCTTTTTTTTTTACTGCATTTTTATTTACATATTTTGTAGCAGATGCCTTATTTTTGTTTTTCACAGCTCCCAGTAACACGCATGTGAGCATTCCTGTGTGTCCCAATTACACGTATTTGAGCATACCTGTGTATCTTGTTTATTTTATTCCTATTTTATTTTTAAATAAAGCAGCCCATTAGATGTTTTAGCAGCCCCTCCTGATCCCCACAGCAGCCCCGGATGGGGCAAGTTGAGCTCGGATGGGTTCGGTAAAGTACTAAGCACGAATGTGCAGTGAATTTTTTTGTTATTGAGCCCCTGCCCTAGTGGAGCTCACCATTCTTCAGTCGAAACTCATTTCATACTATAAGTAGGACTGTTGGAGGAAGCAGTGTTAACCTCTGTGCCCACAGCATGCCTCAGCCTGGCAAGCCAGACATCTTCCTGGCTGTAAGCCACCATGAGACTCCATACTGGGCCTTATTCAGTGCTGCAGAGCAATGGAAAGCTGATGCAAGATCACTGAAACTCTGTTCTAACACTGCAAGATTTTGTGATAACCCTACGCAGCCCTTAGGAAAAGAATCAGAATCAGCTTTGTTGGTCAGGTATACTTGCATATACTAGGAATTTGTCTTTGGTTAGCTATACAACAGCCAAGTAGGTAATAGATAAGCAGGTGTGGTGGGGTAAAGGGGCAAGTAAAGTCATACAGATAGGTATACCGTAGGGACACAAGTGAGTTACATGTACATCTAGTCAGTCAATGTTCAGGGGTTCAGCAGGCAGACCGCTTGGGGAAAGAAACTTTTGAGGCTTCTGGTTGATTCGACGGGGACGGCCCTGTAACGCCTGCCTGAAGGAAGCAAGTTAAACATGCTGTGACCGGGGTCCTTTATTATCTTTGTTGCCCGCTTTTTAGCTCTGGGCAGGTACAGGTCCTGGACTGAGGGAAGGTCAGCCCCGATTATCTTCTCTGCGGTTCTGACCACCTTTTGGAACCTGCATCAGTCCCTCGCGCTGGCGGAGCTGTACCATACCAGTATCAAGGAGCACAGTACCAACTCCACAATCGCGGAGTAGAAGAGTAGCAGGAGCTTCTGTGGGATGTTGAACTTCCTTAGTTGCCTGAGAAAGAACAACCTCTGCTGCACTTTCCCAACAGTGGTTTCAGCGTTGGACCCCCATTTAAGGTCCCGGGAGATTGTGGTCCCTAGGAACTTGAAGGAGTCCACTAGCGATACCTCACTGTCACCAATCGTTAGTGGAGGTGCACTAGCTGACTTCTTCCTGAAGCCCACTATCATCTCGACAGTTTTGAGGGGGTTGAGATCAAGGTTGTTGTGGCTGCACCACTGGGCCAACCGGTCTACTCCCCATATATAGGCCGATTCGTCCCCGTCCTTGATGAGGCCGATGACGGTGGTGCCGTCGGCGAATTTGATGATCTTTACTGATTGCGCCTCTGAGGTGCAGTCATTGTGTACAGGGAGAAGAGCAGGGGTAAGAGGACACAGCCCTGAGGGGCCCCTGTACTAATGAACCGCGCTTGAGAGATGAATTCCCCCACTTTCACCACCTGTGTCTTATCTGTCAGGAAGTCTACTATCCAGGAACAGGTAGCTTCTGGGACCCCTAGGCGAAGTAATTTGGGGTGGAGGATGCAGGGGACAACTGTTTTGAACGCTGTGCTGAAATCGACAAACAGGACCCTCGTGTAGGTACCGGGAATGTCTAGGTGCTGTAAAATGTAATGCAGTCCCAGGTTGACTGCATCCTCGACACACCGATTCAATCGATAGGTGATTTATAGGCGTTCCTGTTGTGGGCCAATCACAGTTTTCAGATGATTCAAAATAAGACTCTTGAACATTTTCATGACCACAGACATCAGTGCTATCGGCCTGTAGTCGTTCAGGTTCGTGATAGAGGGTTTCTTGGGTACCGGGATGATAGTGGACCTTTTGAGGCAGGGAGGGCGAGTCTGTAGCTCCAGCAATTTGTTGAAGATCTTGGTGAATATGGGTGCGAGCTGACCCGCACATGCTCTCAGGGCAGACCATGACACTCCATCAGGACCCGGAGCTTTCCTGGGTTTGGCCCTTTTGAACAGTGCCTCCACCTCTTCTTGGGCGACTTGCAGTGCCTGGAGTTGGCCGTCGGTGTTCGGGGCATCATAGAGGTGATTGTGTGGGTCGCAGGGGACTTCTTTTGCGAACCTGCAATAAAAGTGGTTCAGCTCGTCTGCTAGGTCTTGGTCCATGGTGGTGGACTTCGATGTTATCTTGTAGTTAGTTATGGATTGCATTCCTTTCCAGCCATGTCTCCGTAAAGCAGAGGATGGACGACCCTGTAATGCCTGACCCTGCGCTGCCCAGAAGGAGGGACAGTTCGTCGAACTTGTTTGCCAGTGAACATTTGTTGCTCAGAGAACAGAGGTGACTGATGTCTAAGTGAGGGACTGGATGGAGCCAAAGATAGGTTGCAGTCAACAGTACCTTGTCTGGGATGTCCAATGTAGAGTACAGTAGATTCCAAACTGAAGAACTTCTCAGTGGAGAGATGCAGAGATTTCAATCCAGTGTGTATCTCAGCGCAGGAATGCAATCCATTGGTTTTGATGAGATGTCCGCGTAGAATAGTACAAGTTAAAGGTAAGTCCTTGGATATTTATGATGATTCATAGGTCAGTTGTGGTGAATTTAAGCTGTTTTATGGAAATGATCAGGAGCATGCAAAAGGTGAGGCAGCCATCTTGGCTGGCATGTGTAAGTAAAAGAACCCTAATACAACAAATGCGCATCTTCTAAATAAATAATCCCAAATTGTGGAACATCAATAATAAATTAAAATTAAGGTTCACTAATTGGAGCCATTCATTTGAGTGAGTTCCTAACATGAAATAATTGAGAAGAACCTCTTTCTAATGCTTCGGCAGAAAATATCACTTTTACCTCTCCAGCAATTGCGCTGGATTATGATTCAGTCTCTTCTGAGTCACATTGACTTTGGCCACAAATGTGGTCTCTCCCCAATTTATTTAAAAACAGTTCGGCAATTTCCATTTCCACCTGTGCGGCTATGTTTTCACAAATCTGTTTGTGATGTTGAAGCTTGGCTTTCATTTAAACCTAGGATCAAGTACAGCAGCACCCCTGGAATTATACGGCAGCACCCCTTGATTTATACAGCATACTCAGCATCCCTGGAGAATTACACAGCACAGCAGACAGGCAACAGCACCCCTGGACTTAAACTGCAGTGGGGCAGCACCCCATGACTAATAGGGCAGAGGGGTAGCACCCCACATAGGGCAGCACCCCTGGAATGATGTGGCAAAGAAAAGACATGCAAGATGGAATTGTCCTTGGGCCCTCCCACCCACCCTTATGTTGTATAAACAGGACATGCACACGTTAACAAACCAATAATTTCAGCATCAGGGTCTGCCACACGATTGATTTGTTTGCGCCCCCACCAAAAAATAAGCAATTAATCTCTCCTTGCACAAACTCACTCTACAGAGTAAGATGTCGCCCTCAACCTCAGATTCCCCCCCTGGTCAGTGTTTACATCCTCACAGAGAAATAATATTCAAACAAAACCACATCATTTAGGTGTCAGTGGACTGCTTATGCTATTACCCAAAGTTTCTGAACTTGACAATGACTTATGACGAATGCGCTGCAGGTGACGTATAAGGGAAGATGTTCCTAGGTGGTTAACGTCCTTACACCTACTTATTATGGATTGACAAAGGCAACAGATGGCTTGACATCTGTTGTTCGGATTTGTGGAGAAATAATTCCACACTGCAGAGCTGGCTTTTTTGGTATTTCGCCCAGGCATGACAATGGGCTTTTTCATCCCATGGCCAACAACTGTCTCTACTGGTGCCTTATTCAAACAAACCACATCACCCTCAGAATCCTCATTGTCAACTTCCTCGGCAGCACCAGCTACACCTATATCCTCATCATCCTGGTGTACTTTTGCAGCGACATCCTCAATGTCAGCAACTGGACTGGCATTGCTCCTCCCAGCACTTGCAGAGGGTGTGCAAATGGTGGTTGGAGCCTCCTCTTCCCATACAGTGTTGTGAAGGTCAGGCCTAGACATTGCAATCGCAGACAGTGCTAGCACCCCTGTATTTTTACAGCATACAGGACCAGTGTACTTTTATTTTAATAACAGCACCCCTGTATTTTTACAGCATACAGGATCAGTGTGCTTTTATTTTAACAACTGCACCCCTGAATTTTTACAGCATACAGGGCCAGTGTAATATTATTTTTACAGCAGCACCCCTATATTTTTACAGTATACAGGACCAGTGTGCTTTTATTTTAACAACTGCACCCCTGAATTTTTACAGCCTACAAGACGGCTAGTGTACATTGATTTGCACTGCACCCTAGCATTATTACAGCATACAAGACAGGGCCAGTGTACATTTATTTTACTGCACCCCTGAATTTTCTCAGCATACAGGGCCAGTGTTATATAATTTTAACTAGTGATGAACGGGTTCGGTTTTACTCGGTTCTCAAAACGGCATCTTATTGGCTCACGGATGTCACGTGTTTTGGATAGCCCATAAGGTTCTGTTTTGAGAACCGAGTAAAACCGAGTAAAACCGAACCCGCTCATCACTAATTTTAACAGCAGCACCCCTATATTTTTACAGCATACAGGAGTAGTGTGCTTTTATTTTACCAACTGCACCCCTGAATTTTTACAGCATACAAGAAAAGGCCAGTGTACATTTATTTTACTGCACCCTAGAATTTTTTGCAGCATACAAGACAGGGCCAGTGTACATTTATTTTACTACACCCCTGAATTTATACAGCATACAGGGCCAGTGTAATATTATTTTAACAGCAGCACCCCTATATTTTTAGGACCAGTGTACATTTATTTTACTGCACCCCTGAATTTATACAGCATACAGGACCAGTGTAATATTATTTTAACAGCAGCACCCCTATATTTTTAGGACCAGTGTGCTTTTATTTGAACAACTTCACCCCTGAATTTTTACAGCATACAGGGCCAGTGTAATATTATTTTAACAGCTGCACCCCTATATTTTTACAGCATACAGGACTAGTGTGCTTTTATTTTAACAACTGCACCCCTGAATTTTTACAGCATACAGGGCCAGTGTAATGTTATTTTAACAGCAGTACCCCTATATTTTTACAGCATACAGGAGGACAGTGCCCCGCCCCCTGTACAACACAGTGACAGCCAGGACAGCAACACCCATGTACAGCTGCAGCACCCCTAACAGCACATGAAACACCAGTGACAGCCAGGACAGCACCCCTAACAGCACAGGTACACCACAGTGACTGGAGCAGCACCCCTACAGAGCACACACTGACCCCACCCGACGCCACCACCCACAGAGGTCTGTCTCCCTCACTCTCCAAGTTCGGAGTGAAAATGGAGGCGATGCGCAGCTGTTTATTTGGAATCCAAAACCCGCGAGAATCCGACAGCGGGATGATGACGTTTTGCCTCATTCTGGTTTCCGAGTCTGGTGGGAAGTCCCGAGCCGGACTAGGATTCAGGCTCAGGACGGAATGTTCAGGGGGGTTCGGTTCTCTGAGAACCAAACCCGCTCATCTCTACTTCAAACTGGAGTAACATCCCTCCTCTGATCAACACCCTGTATTATATGGTGGTTACAACCACTCCCTGTATTGCATAAATCTGTCTGTATTATATGGCCATCACAACTATTCCAGCTATATTGTGCTCATGATGTTCTCTACATTATATAATGAACACCGTGCAGTCACTGTGATGTTCTGTGATGGGTGAGGTGGTGTAGTAAAGACAGCAATACTTTTGAGTATTGAGACAGTGGAACCTGCATGCTCAGCTGAAATGAAACACAAACCAAAACCACAGAATCAATGCAGCATGTGCTAGCACCTTAATGTAACGGGACTAAAAATTGGCATTGCCCTCACCCTACAAAAATGTTAGTCTATGCAATGTTAATGCTGTATTCAGGCAAGCCAATGGTGACTACTATGTATTTGGGGGGGAAGGGGAGGAGGGGCGAGGAGATGTGTCTTTGCCCTAGTTTTACTCTTGCTGTGAGAGAATGTCTATAAAGCTTAGAGAGGCAAAAAATCTCTTAAATTGTCTATAGTTAAACCTTTAGCTGCCAGAGGATCCTGACAAAGTTACACCCCAGTAGGCCACATCATAAATGCCAATTCAGGCATTATGGAGCTGATTCAGCAGATTTGCAAACAAGTCGGCAGTAGATGTGGCAGCATTGTGTACATGGAAGAAAATGTGGCTACACTATCCTCCGCTTGTGAAAGTAGCCATCATCCTTATCAGCGCACATTTGCACCAGCTTGATGCAAGAAATCACTGCTTATGCTCACCCCTGAATAGTCTGCAATGCCATCTATGCCCACAGACACTTATCAGAATCAGCTTTATTGGCCAGGGGTACTCACGTACACTTGGAATTTTTTGCAGTACAGTGCATTGCCAAGCAGCAACATGAAAGGGGAATACATAGCATAAGAAGGGGGAAAAACGTAGCATACATTACAAACATTACAAATATGAGTTCATATTGCACATCGCAACTGTACGATAGACTCAACATATTAGACATATTATACATGTTAGACTTTTTATATATTGTTCATCTGGTGGACAGCTAGTGGGAAGAAGCTTTTAATGTAGCTGATCGACTTTGCAGGAATGGACCTGTAGCGTCTGCCTGATGGTAAGCGGTTCAAACAATTTGTGACCTGGGTGCTGCATATCTGCCATGATCTTCTCCGCTCGCTTCCTGACCCTTGACTGGTATAATTCCTGGACAGGAGGTAGGTCAGCCCCAACAATCTTTTCAGCTGTCCTCACCACCCTTTGCAGCCTCTGTCTGTCATTGTCATTGGCAGCTCCATACCAGACTGTGATCGAGGAACATAGGACCGATTCTACGATCGCTGTGTAGAAGATGAGCAGCAGCTTCTGCGGGATGTTGAATTTCCTGAGTTGCCTCAGAAAGAACATCTGTTGGGCCTTCTTTATGACAGTGCTTATGTTGGGTCCCCATTTGAGGTCTCTGGAAATTTTTGACCCTAGGAATTTGAAGAAGTTGACCCACGAAACCACGCTGTCAGCTATTATGAGTGGTTGCATGGCACTGGTTTCCTTCTGAAGTCCACCACCATCTCAACTGTTTTTAGGTGATTTAGGTCAAGGTTGTTCCTGCTGCACTACTGCGTAAGCCGTTCCACTTCGCGTCTGTATGCAGATTCATCTTCGTCCTTGATTAAGCCGATGACTGTGGTGTCGTCTGCAAATTTTAGAATTTTTACTGATTGCTCGGCCGAGGTGCAGTCGTTGGTATATAGAGAGAAGAGCAGGGGGGAGAGAACACATCCTTGAGGGACCCCCGTGCTGATCGTGCGCCCACTAGACATGAATGAACCGGCTTTCACCACCTGTTTCCTTGTTGTCAGGAAGTTGACGATCCAGAAGCATGTTGATTCTGGGACCCCTAAGGCAAGGAGTTTGGCTTGCAGGATACTGGGGAGGATTGTGTTGAATGCCGAACTGAAGTTGACAAATAGGACCCTCGCATAAGAGCCCGGTCAGTCTAGGTGCAGTAGGATGTAGTGAGGCCCCAAGTTAACTGCGCCCTTGACACTCCTGTTCGCTCGGTATGCGAACTGTAAGAGGTCTAGGTGGGTGTTAGTTACTTCTCTCAGGTGGTTCAGCACCAGCTGTTCAAACACTTTCATTGCCACAGATGTTAGTGCGTTTGGCCTGCAGTTGTTTAGGTCTTTTGCAGCTGTGCTCTTTGGAACTGGGACGATTGTTGAACATTTTAAGCAGAAGGGAACCTTGCACGTCTCCAGTGAGGTGTTGAAGATCATGGAGAAGATGGGGGCAAGCTGAACAGCACAGTTCTTTAGGGCAGATGGCGATACTCCATCCAGGCCTGTGGCTTTCCTAGGTTTGACCCTTCTGAACATTCCTTCTACCTCTTTCTGATCCACCCGCAGTGCTTGGGAGTGGAGACCAGGATAGGGGAGTGGGTGGTCAGCTTTGCACGGGACAGGGGGCCTCCTTCTCAAATCTGCAGTAAAAGTTGTTCAGCTCGTCCGCCAATTCCTGGTGCATGACAGTGGGTTTTCTTGTAGCTGGTTATGGCTTGCATACCTCTCCAAACTGACGCGGGGTCATTGGCCGAAAGGTTGTTAGTCAGCTTGTTGGAGAATCGGTTTTTAGCCTGCCTGATTTTGCGTGTCAGGGAGTTCCTGTCCTGTTTGTACAGGGCCCTGTCCCCAGTGCTGTATGCCTCCTCCTTGATCCGACGAAGCTTCCTGAGCTGGGAGTTAAACAAAGGCTTGTTGTTATTGAAGGTGCGGACTGTTTTTATTGGCACACACGTGTCCTCGCAGAAGCTGATGTAGGATGTCACTACATCAGCCAGGTCATCCAGGTCGGTAGCCGAAGTTTAAAAAACCCTCCAATCTGTGCAGTCAAAACAGGCCTGAATCTTCAGGTTTGCTTCACTTGTCCAGCATTTGACGGACCTGACCACAGGCTTTTTCATCCTCAGCTTCTGGATGTATAATGTGGGGAGGAGATGGACTATACAGTGGTTGGGAGAGCTTAGGGCTTCACAGGGGATGGACCAGTAAGCTGTCTTGATGGAGTTAAAGCAGTGGTCCAGGGTTCGCCCCTCCCTGGTATGGCACTTGACTTGCTGCTTGTACTTAGGTAGCTCCTGGCTCTGGTTGGCATTGTTGAAGTCTCCCAGTACTATAAGCAGTGAGTCCAGATATTTGAGTTCTGTAACTGTAATCCTGGTGGCCAGCTGTTGCAGGGCATTGTTTGTGCTTGCTTGGGGGCTATATATACCCCCACCAGTACTGTTGAGGCAAATTCCCGGGGGTAGTAGAACAGGTTGCAGTTAATGATGAGCATCTCCAATTGCGCAGCTGCTTGATTTACTTAGGATCGTCTCATTGGAGCACCACCCTTCGTTTATGTAGAAGCAAATGCCACCGCCTCTGTTTTTTCCGGTGAGGTCCTTATCGCGGTCGGCCCTGAAAAGGCTGTAAACCGGCGGTGACAGTGTGGAGTCAGCAATTAGCTCGTCCAGCCATGTCTCAGGGAAGCATAGGATGGATGACCCAGCAGTGCTCCACCTGACTAGGGTCCCAGCACGGCAGCCCCTCTTGCAGGTCCCGCACCTCTTGTGTGCTCCATTCCGCCCGTCTGTCCGCTGGGGGTCCCACTCGGGCACCCTGTCCGCTGTTCCAGCCGCAGCTGCGGCGGCGTGCCCAGTCCATCCTGGTTGGGCCAGCATGCCATCCTGGGTTGTTGCTGCTCCACTGCTGGGAGTTTGGTTGCGGGGCACCCGCCGATCATTGTCCCATGCCACGGGGGCCTTTTCTGCTCCGCTGTGCCTCCTGGTGGTGCCGCAGCTGGGTTTTCATTGACTTACAAGGAGGCAGAATATGTCTGTTATATAAATAAATGATATTCATCGTTCATCTATACAAATTTGTTTAAATCCATTTCTTAACAATGACATTGGAACATGCTGAAGGCACCAGGTCCAATACTAATTTAACTTATTGTGATCTTGTTTAACTAATTTTTCTTCCTCTTTTCAAAGCACCAAAATGTATTATAAGCTCAAGGAAGCCGTGCAGGAGTTATTCTGTGTACACTGTACAGTGCTGCATAACATTTGTACATCCTTTGTAAAGTAGATTTGAATTATGCGCCCTTATGTTTCGGTATTATTCGGGAAACAAAGGGAAAATGTGGCAAAAAGGACATTGCACCTATATGAATGGAGCACATCTATCTCTCCCGTATTCCATTCAGAAGATTCTTGCTGCACTCATGTGCTGTGTCATGATAACAACTTGTATAGTTTGCTTTGTGTATATTTTGTATTTGTGTGCTTCCAAAATGTCTTCAGTATGTAGTACTAAGGTGTTTTGCATTCAGTTTTGAAACTGCAAAATAAATGACTACATATAGAGGAAAACATGTCTGGCTACAGAAGAGAATACAATGGGTGGGTAATGGCCCTAGTGGCTGATGCTATTTGGATGTTTTCCCTGCGGTGAGCAGTGTGTGTCCCATTTCCCTATGTATTCAATCTAGATCTGTTTCTTGGACATATCTACATAGACCAAACCTTTTTGCAAATTTACATTAATAAATATCAATACCAAAATATGTACCGACAGAATACACATATTCATTTCTGTATGAAGATGAAAGAAGAAGAAAACAATTTGTTGTTAGATGTGGAAAGCGAGGAGAGCAAATACCCTCAAGCATTGAATACACGGCATCAGTTTTCAGACTAAAATCCATATAAACACTCATTCTGGCGCTTATCCCAGGCTCCATGGAGAGAAAGGGAAGAATTCTATATTAAATAATTACAATGAATGAAGTGGCTCTGGATGTTTTCTTTATGCAGAGGCTTTGTTTTCCTACTCGAGACGTGTTTTTGATTACATCGGTTTTCATGCACAGAGACCCTGTTTTCAAAACCATTTATTTTTGTGAGCAAGTTTCATTTTTTCCCTTGTTACTGAAGTTTATGGGGTAACTTGTCATGCTGAACGTGTTAGGGAAAAGGACATTCAATATAATTTTTTCTCTGTAATCATTCAGTGTGATCCCCAACAGTTGTAGTAATGTAATACTGGGGGATGTAATGTGGTGAGGACAGGTTCCCTTATACAGTAGATAATGTTTCAGTGAGTACACCTTGGTCTCATTGGGAAATCTCTTGACAAGAAGCCAATGGGTATTCCCCCTCCAGGGGTCGACTTTGGTAGACCCTACCTTTCTCCCCAACAGCAGGACATAAGGGCACAAATTTGTGGTGAATAAACCAAAGTGATGCTTTTATATAGGAACTGGGGGCAGGGCAGGGCCGGACTGGGACTAAAAATAGGCCCTGGCATTTTTGAAGCACACAGGCCCACCTCTGTTACTCCTCCCCTTACTATTCCTGACTCCTCCCACTTATTAGTCTATGCTCTTACAAATATAATTAATATTCTAACAACATACAATATTAAATATTAAAATACACACAACCAGTGGTTGAAGTGGAAATTTTTAAGTGGGGGTATGGAAATGTGAAGTTTGTAAATAAGCGCGTGACGAAGGCGCGAGCTATTGAAAAGGGGGCGTGGCCACTCAAAATGGGGCTTGGCCTTCAGTGTAGTTTACCACACCATACACCCCTTATACGCATTATGCACCACAATAGTAGTACCCCTTATACTATCTAGTACTGGTGCCTCTTTCACATTATACCACACAGTATGAGCCAAAATTCACATTATAGCACCCGGTATGAGCCGAAATTTACATTATAGCACCCGGTATGAGCCGAAATTTACATTATATGCCCCCAATAGTGCAGTGCCAGATCCACAATTGCCCCCACAGTGCCAGGTATACAAATGCCCCCACAGTGCCAGGTATACAAATGCCCCCACAGTGACAGATCCACAAATGCCCCCACAGTGCCAGGTATACATATGCCCCCACAGTGCCAGGTATACAAATGCCCCCACAGTGACAGATCCACAAATGCCCCCACAGTGCCAGGTATACAAATGCCCCCACAGTGTCAGGTATACAAATGCCCCCACAGTGCCAGGTATACAAATGCCCCCACAGTGACAGATCCACAAATGCCCCCACAGTGCCAGGTATACAAATGCCCCCACAGTGCCAGGTATACAAATGCCCCCACAGTGCCAGGTAAACAATTGCCCCCACAGTGCCAGGTATACAATTGCCCCCACAGTGCCAGGTATACAAATGCCCCCACAGTGCCAGGTATACAAATGCCCCCACAGTGCCAGGTATGCAAATGCCCCCACAGTGCCAGGTAAACAATTGCCCCCACAGTGCCAGGTATACAAATGCCCCCACAGTGCCAGGTATACAATTGCCCCCACAGTGCCAGGTATACAAATGCCCCCACAGTGCCAGGTATACAAATGCCCCCACAGTGCCAGGTAAACAATTGCCCCCACAGTGCCAGGTATACAAATGCCCCACAGTGCCAGCCAATTGCCCCCACAGTGCCAGGTATACAATTGTCCCCACAGCAGCCAGTGCTGCAGCTGCTTACCGCTGCTGCACTGCTACTGCTGCTGCTGCTGCTCCTCTGGGCTGTGAGGGACGGGGGTGAGTAAGAAGAGGAGAGCGCCCGCCAGCGCAGCTGTGTCTGGCGCTGCGGCGTATAGCGGACTTCGTTCAAACCAGCCGCCGGTTCGTGAGCCAATCAGAGCTCGCGGACCGGCGGCTTCTGATTGGCTGCCGGTCCGCGAGCTCTGATTGGCTCACGAACCGGCGGCTGGTTTGAAGTCCGCTATACGCCGCCGCGCCAGACACAGCCGTGCTGGCGGGCTCTCTCCTCTCCTGACAGCTGAGACATGCTGCCGCCGGACTGAGCGGCAGCGTGTCTCAGTGACCGCTGGACCGGCCCACGTGGCCATCGGCCCTTCTGGCATTTGCCAGAAGTGCCAGATGGCCAGTCCGGCCCTGCGGCAGGGTATTAAAAAAGTACATTTGTATAGGTAGGGCCACCATTAGAATTAAGCAAACTTAGGATACTGCCAGTGGTCCCATTTGCTAGCTTGTGCTAAGAACACAGAGGAGCAAAGTCAGAGTTAAATGCAAGTCTGTTTTGTGGATGAATCTTGCGATTCGTAGTACTGCGCATGCTCTGCACCCGAACATATGTGTCTATGGGTGATTCAGAGACCTATACACTACAGCCGCCACTCCTACTTGGCCTAACTGGATGCTAATGGAGCATTTGCACATAGGCGGACATACGCTTTGTGAGGGCGTGTCGAGGGTTGGTAGCGTTGCGTCAGATGGATCTCTTGCACCCAATATTGGGCTGGTGCTAGTGTGCACTGGTAGTGGTGACGGTTATTAAACTAAGCATATAGATAGGGACAGTACATATATTTCAATTCAGTTCTGAGCACACAATGCGGCCAATTTACGTTCAACTCTGAGACAGCCCCTGAATCATATCACTTATAACAGTGATTTTAATGCCGCACACTGGGGCTAGTTCAGACCTGATTGCTGCTGTGCATGTTTGCACAGCAACAATCAGGTCTGAAGTGCGCATTTGTCGGTGCCGCAGTGCGCCGGTGCATGGCAGACAGCCGACGGCTATCTTAGCCCTGCGGTCACTGGGCGGTGGCGTTTGGCTGCCATTTAGGGGGTGCGGTCTGGGCAACGCAGGCGTGCCTGGACCATTGGGGGGGCGGACCATGGTGGCTGCGTGATGTCACATGCAGCCGCTGCGACCCGGGCAGAGGCGAGTAGCTCCCTGCCAGCGCGCAGGAGCTGCGCTGGCTGGAAGCTACTCCTACAGTATAAAAGCATTGCCGCCGTGCGATGCTTTTGTACTTGTACGACGGGGTAGGGCCTGACATGCGGGGCGTCCCACTGCATGTCAGGGAAGCTGATCATAGATGTGCTAAATTTAGCACATCTACAATCAGGTCTGAATCACCCCCATTGAGCACTGGCCACTATCTAAAAGCTTTAGTAGAGAAGTGACAATACATAAACATACATTTCAAATGCACTTGTTGGTCCCATCTGCCCAAGAATATGGGGGGTAGACCTGAATAATGTGGTCTTAGGGGCTAATTGAGACCTGATCACTGCTGTGCATTTTCGTAAAGTGGGCAATCAGATCTGAACTGCGCATGCGTATGTACCGCAATGCGCAGGCACGACGGTCCGCAGCGACGGGAAGTGACGGGATGGTGCAAAAAATCCGATCGCACCAGCAATCGCAAGAAGATTGACAGGAAGAGGGCGTTTGTGGGTGGCAACTGACCATTTTCAGGGATTGTCCAGGAAAACACAGGAGGGACCCAGCGTTTTGTGTGAGGATTCGTGACATCAGCGCAGCGGCTGAGTAAGTCCTGGGCTGTGCAGAGACTGCACAAACTACCTGATCGCAGGGATGCAAAAGCAATCAGGTCTGAATTACCCCCTTAGATCCAGCTCCCTCAGACTATGACCAGTACTAAATGATACAATGAAAGATATAGGGGTATATTCAATAACTGTTGGAAGCTGCCGTCTTGTCGGAAAGACAGCAGCTTCCGACAGTTTTAGGTCGGAAGGGGTTCCGACCTATTCATTATGGCCCCATTTATTCCGACAAGTCAGGAAACCCGACTTGTCGGAATGCTGTTGGAATGCACGTTGATCGGCAGCTTCAGCCCCCGATCAGCGTGCATTGTCGGAAGCGGGGCCAAACCCTACAGGTTTTAGCCCCGTTTCCGACAATCTCAATCCGACTTTCAAAAAAGTCGGATTGAGATGAGTGAGCTGAGAGCAGGAGACGGGGGAGCAGCGGGTAGAGCATTGACCCAGCAGCATCGTCCACCCGGCTCCAGCAAGCGACGACCCGCTTGCTGGAGCCGGGTGGACGCTGCCGTGAGCCTCCGCTGCTCCTCCCCCGTCCGCTCCATCTCCTCCGCTGCTCGGGACTAGATGAGCCGTGGCTTGGGACTAGATGAGCCACGATTCAGGCTGCTGGTTGCCGCTGCTTGTACAGTGACAGGCGCAGCGGCAGACAGCAGCAACAGCGCACAGCACACAGATGCAAAGCAGGGAAAGCGCCTCTCCAGCCTGGCATCTACCTGCTTTGCATCCCTTTGCTGAGCGGGTTCTGCCGGCTCTGCCCATATTAGTGGTGCCAGGCATTCCTGCATATTTCAGAAGGACAGCAGTCACTGTTCTCTTATGCTATCACCATTTCAGGATGACTATAATAGAGGCCATAAAAAGAAACTTTATTCAATTAAATACTTTTTTTATTCTGTTACCATATAAAAAAAATTACTATTAAAAAATTATGTATCTAATTTTTATTTTTAATGAATCTGAGATCTGCTTTCTGCTGCTAGCCAGCTCCTCCAGGGAGATGTGCAGGTGACTTCTCTTGATCCTGTGATGGTGGATCCCTGAGTGCTGCAGATTATTCATACAGTACGTTTTGCAGGAAAACAAACACCAGAATCTATTTCTGCATGTGTCAAAGAAACAACAGAGGAATATTCCTTAATTTTCTTTCAAAACCCTTGCAAACAAGAGGGGTAATTCAGATCTGATCACAGCAGCAAATTTGTTAGCAGTTGGGCAAAACCATGGTGGTCATTCTGAGTTGTTCGCTCGCTAGCAGTTTTTAGCAGCCGTGCAAATGCTATGCCGCCGCCCACTGGGAGTGTTTTTTAGCTTAGCAGAAATGCGAACGAAAGGATCGCAGAGCGGCAACAAAGTTTTTTTGTGCAGTTTTAGAGTAGCTCAAAACTTACTCAATGTTACGTTCTTTGTGCTCCGAATTAATGATATGGAGTGGTAAGTCCCGAGCACAAGAACGTGACGCTGAAATGATGACTTGATATAAACAATAACCCCTAGCAACCTAACTCCATTGTTTCACCCGCGTGGTCCATCTACGCCTGCGAGACTATGTGTCCTTGGGCCCACTGCAGCCGCGTTTGAAGGGCGGAATAGGTCTGCCCAACTCCAATGCCCCCCGGTCTTAGTATTGGACAAGGCGTAAACGGAGACGGGATGATAACAAGGGGACCTCTAACTAAACACAAAAACTGAGCTAGGAGCTACTTCAGAACAACAAACTAATAGTATGTGAGGCACGGTCGCCAAAGGGAAAGAAAACCAAGGTACGCTATCCAAACCCTACACGGCACTGCCGTATACCAGGAAGGACAGCTATGGCGGAACACCTCCGCAAAAACACCAAAAGGAACTAGAATGGAAATCCACGGCCAAGGCCGCAAGGCGCGGCCGAAGACCGCTACTCACAACACCGGGAACAACCGTAAGCGAGCCGGAATCTTCGGATCTCTAATGCAGGAGATGACCGGCAGGAAGGCAGGGAGAAGTACAACAATCGACTTTCGAAACCAGGAGTCAGGACCACCGAAACAAGATGACTGGATTACAGAACACAGGACAGGGAATCTTCTCCAGAGCAGAAACAGCTCACAGGAAGCTATCACCGGCGTCTGAGTAATGCACTGAGCAGGGGCGGTGTTAGGGTGTTCGGCGCCCCCCTGCAAACTATAAATTTGCGCCCTCCCATATGCCTTTGGTGCACACCGGGAAAAGGGGTGTGGTCTCACAAGTAAGGGGCATGGCGACACAATAGTACCCCCATTTAAAATTATGCCACAATGTAGCACAATCTTATTGATCTTATACGTAATTCCCCACCCGTAGTAGCAGCGTCCTTATATGGGGTGGTCTTCTGTATGCTGCCGGCCGGGCTCCCGACGTCCAGCATCCCAGCGCCGGAATCCCGACTGCCGGCATACCGACATCTTTTCTCCCTCTTGGGGGTCCACGACCCCCCTGGAGGGAGAATAGATAGCATGGCACGCGTATCGCACCACCGTACCCACAGCATGGTGAGCGCAGCGAGCCTGCAAAAGGCTCATTTGCGCTCGCCCAGCTGTCGCTATGCCCCCCCATAGTAGTAGCGTCCTAATACGTAATGCCCCCCCAGTAGTAGTAGTGTGTACTTACATGTAATGCCCCCCCCAGTAGTAGCGTCCTTATACGTAATGCCCCCCCCAGTAGTAGTAGCGTCCTTACACGTAATGCCCCCCCCCAGTAGTAGCGTCGTTACACGTAATGCCCCCCCATAGTAGTAGCGTCCTTATACGTAATGCCCCCCCAGTAGTAGTAGCGTCCTTACACGTAATGCCCCCCCATAGTGGTAGCGTCCTTACACGTAAAGCCCCCCCCAGTAGTAGTAGTGTCCTTACATGTAATGCCCCCCCAGTAGTAGCGTTGTTACACGTAATGCCCCCCCCCAGTAGTAGTAGTGTCCTTACATGTAATATCAAACCCCCCCCCCAGTAGTAGCGTCGTTATACGTAATGCCCCCCCAGTAGTAGCGCCCGTAAAGCACGCGCACACAGACATACCTCACACACACAAACACACTTCACACACATATACACACACACATACACACCCACCATATATACACACACACACACACACACACACACACACACACACTTCTCTCTCACCCTCCACCTACCTAAGCCAGTCTCCCTCTGTACAGCAGCCTGGTCCGTGTAGCTCCACCTCCTTCTGTCCTGTTTAGGATCGCCTCCTTCTGGCCCATGTAGCTCCACCCCCTTCTGTCCCATACACCGCGCTATCACACAGGTGAGGGGAGGGGAGGGAGGACACTTTTTATACTGCAGGCGCCGTATGTCATACAGTGACAGACACAGCAGTTGGCGGCAGCAGTAGGGGGGACAGGACGGCGCAGCAGGGAAGGGATGCAGAGCAGGGGAAGCGCCTATCCATCCCAGCGCCTCCCTGCACTGCATCCCTTCGCTGAGCGGGAAGCGCCGGGCCTGGCACTGAGACAGAATATAACAGGGAGCCCTCCAATAGCTGCAGAGAACCTAATTGGCAATATCGTGCAGCTGCCTTGCTGCACGCCTCACAGCTAAACAGTAGAGATGAGCGGGTTCGGTTTCTTTGAATCCGAACCCGCACGAACTTCACTTTTTTTTTCACGGGTCCGAGCGACTCGGATCTTCCCGCCTTGCTCGGTTAACCCGAGCGCGCCCGAACGTCATCATGACGCTGTCGGATTCTCGCGAGACTCGGATTCTATATAAGGAGCCGCGCGTCGCCGCCATTTTCACACGTGCATTGAGATTGATAGGGAGAGGACGTGGCTGGCGTCCTCTCCATTAGAATAGATTAGAAGAGAGAGAGAGAGAGAGAGATTGTGCAGACAGAGTTTACCACAGTGACCAGTGCAGTTGTTGTTAAGTTAACTTTTATTTAATATATCCGTTCTCTGCTATATCCGTTCTCTGCCTGAAAAAAACGATACACAGCAGTCACACAGTGTGACTCAGTCTGTGTGCACTCAGCTCAGCCCAGTGTGCTGCACATCAATGTATAAAAGCTTATAATAATTGTGGGGGAGACTGGGGAGCACTGCAGGTTGTTATAGCAGGAGCCAGGAGTACATAATATTATATTAATTTAAAATTAAACAGTGCACACTTTTGCTGCAGGAGTGCCACTGCCAGTGTGACTAGTGGTGACCAGTGCCTGACCACCAGTATAGTAGTATATTGTTGTATACTATCTCTTTATCAACCAGTCTATATTAGCAGCAGACACAGTACAGTGCGGTAGTTCACGGCTGTGGCTACCTCTGTGTCGGCAGTCGGCACTCGGCAGGCAGTCCGTCCATCCATAATTGTATAATTATATACCACCTAACCGTGGTATTTTTTTTTCTTTCTTTATACCGTCGTCATAGTCATACTAGTTGTTACGAGTATACTACTATCTCTTTATCAACCAGTGTACAGTGCGGTAGTTCACGGCTGTGGCTACCTCTGTGTCGGCAGTCGGCAGGCAGTCCGTCCATCCATAATTGTATTATTATAATATATACCACCTAACCGTGGTTTTTTTTTCATTCTTTATACCGTCATAGTGTCATACTAGTTGTTACGAGTATACTACTATCTCTTTATCAACCAGTGTACAGTGCGGTAGTTCACGGCTGTGGCTACCTCTGTGTCGGCAGTCGGCAGGCAGTCCGTCCATCCATAATTGTATTATAATATATACCACCTAACCGTGGTTTTTTTTTCATTCTTTATACCGTCATAGTGTCATACTAGTTGTTACGAGTATACTACTATCTCTTTATCAACCAGTGTACAGTGCGGTAGTTCACGGCTGTGGCTACCTCTGTGTCGGCAGTCGGCAGGCAGTCCGTCCATCCATAATTGTATTATAATATATACCACCTAACCGTGGTTTTTTTTTCATTCTTTATACCGTCATAGTCAGTCATACTAGTTGTTACGAGTATACTACTATCTCTTTATCAACCAGTGTACAGTGCGGTAGTTCACGGCTGTGGCTACCTCTGTGTCGGAACTCGGCAGGCAGTCCGTCCATCCATAATTGTATTACAATATATACCACCTAACCGTGGTTTTTTTTTCATTCTTTATACCGTCATAGTCAGTCATACTAGTTGTTACGAGTATACTACTATCTCTTTATCAACCAGTGTACAGTGCGGTAGTTCACGGCTGTGGCTACCTCTGTGTCGGAACTCGGCAGGCAGTCCGTCCATCCATAATTGTATTACAATATATACCACCTAACCGTGGTTTTTTTTTCATTCTTTATACCGTCATAGTCAGTCATACTAGTTGTTACGAGTATACTACTATCTCTTTATCAACCAGTGTACAGTGCGGTAGTTCACGGCTGTGGCTACCTCTGTGTCGGAACTCGGCAGGCAGTCCGTCCATCCATAATTGTATTACAATATATACCACCTAACCGTGGTTTTTTTTTCATTCTTTATACCGTCATAGTCAGTCATACTAGTTGTTACGAGTATACTACTATCTCTTTATCAACCAGTGTACAGTGCGGTAGTTCACGGCTGTGGCTACCTCTGTGTCGGAACTCGGCAGGCAGTCCGTCCATCCATAATTGTATTATTATAATATATACCACCTAACCGTGGTTTTTTTTTCATTCTTTATACCGTCATAGTGTCATACTAGTTGTTACGAGTATACTACTATCTCTTTATCAACCAGTGTACAGTGCGGTAGTTCACGGCTGTGGCTACCTCTGTGTCGGCAGTCGGCAGGCAGTCCGTCCATCCATAATTGTATTATTATAATATATACCACCTAACCGTGGTTTTTTTTTCATTCTTTATACCGTCATAGTCAGTCATACTAGTTGTTACGAGTATACTACTATCTCTTTATCAACCAGTGTACAGTGCGGTAGTTCACGGCTGTGGCTACCTCTGTGTCGGAACTCGGCAGGCAGTCCGTCCATCCATAATTGTATTATTATAATATATACCACCTAACCGTGGTTTTTTTTTCATTCTTTATACCGTCATAGTGTCATACTAGTTGTTACGAGTATACTACTATCTCTTTATCAACCAGTGTACAGTGCGGTAGTTCACGGCTGTGGCTACCTCTGTGTCGGCAGTCGGCAGGCAGTCCGTCCATCCATAATTGTATTATAATATATACCACCTAACCGTGGTTTTTTTTTCATTCTTTATACCGTCATAGTCAGTCATACTAGTTGTTACGAGTATACTACTATCTCTTTATCAACCAGTGTACAGTGCGGTAGTTCACGGCTGTGGCTACCTCTGTGTCGGCAGTCGGCAGGCAGTCCGTCCATCCATAATTGTATTATAATATATACCACCTAACCGTGGTTTTTTTTTCATTCTTTATACCGTCATAGTCAGTCATACTAGTTGTTACGAGTATACTACTATCTCTTTATCAACCAGTGTACAGTGCGGTAGTTCACGGCTGTGGCTACCTCTGTGTCGGAACTCGGCAGGCAGTCCGTCCATCCATAATTGTATTACAATATATACCACCTAACCGTGGTTTTTTTTTCATTCTTTATACCGTCATAGTCAGTCATACTAGTTGTTACGAGTATACTACTATCTCTTTATCAACCAGTGTACAGTGCGGTAGTTCACGGCTGTGGCTACCTCTGTGTCGGCACTCGGCAGGCAGTCCGTCCATCCATAATTGTATTACAATATATACCACCTAACCGTGGTTTTTTTATACCACCTAACCGTGGCAGTCCGTCCATAATTGTATACTAGTATCCAATCCATCCATCTCCATTGTTTACCTGAGGTGCCTTTTAGTTCTGCCTATAAAATATGGATAACAAAAAAGTTGAGGTTCCAAAATTAGGGAAAGATCAAGATCCACTTCCACCTCGTGCTGAAGCTGCTGCCACTAGTCATGGCCGAGACGATGAAATGCCAGCAACGTCGTCTGCCAAGGCCGATGCCCAATGTCATAGTACAGAGCATGTCAAATCCAAAACACCAAATATCAGAAAAAAAAGGACTCCAAAACCTAAAATAAAATTGTCGGAGGAGAAGCGTAAACTTGCCAATATGCCATTTACCACACGGAGTGGCAAGGAACGGCTGAGGCCCTGGCCTATGTTCATGGCTAGTGGTTCAGCTTCACATGAGGATGGAAGCACTCAGCCTCTCGCTAGAAAACTGAAAAGACTCAAGCTGGCAAAAGCACCGCAAAGAACTGTGCGTTCTTTGAAATCCCAAATCCACAAGGAGAGTCCAATTGTGTCGGTTGCGATGCCTGACCTTCCCAACACTGGACGTGAAGAGCATGCGCCTTCCACTATTTGCATGCCCCCTGCAAGTGCTGGAAGGAGCACCCGCAGTCCAGTTCCTGATAGTCAGATTGAAGATGTCAGTGTTGAAGTACACCAGGATGAGGAGGATATGGGTGTTGCTGGCGCTGGGGAGGAAATTGACCAGAAGGATTCTGATGGTGAGGTGGTTTGTTTAAGTCAGGCACCCGGGGAGACACCTGTTGTCCGTGGGAGGAATATGGCCGTTGACATGCCAGGTGAAAATACCAAAAAAATCAGCTCTTCGGTGTGGAGGTATTTCACCAGAAATGCGGACAACAGGTGTCAAGCCGTGTGTTCCCTTTGTCAAGCTGTAATAAGTAGGGGTAAGGACGTTAACCACCTCGGAACATCCTCCCTTATACGTCACCTGCAGCGCATTCATAATAAGTCAGTGACAAGTTCAAAAACTTTGGGTGACAGCGGAAGCAGTCCACTGACCAGTAAATCCCTTCCTCTTGTAACCAAGCTCACGCAAACCACCCCACCAACTCCCTCAGTGTCAATTTCCTCCTTCCCCAGGAATGCCAATAGTCCTGCAGGCCATGTCACTGGCAAGTCTGACGAGTCCTCTCCTGCCTGGGATTCCTCCGATGCATCCTTGCGTGTAACGCCTACTGCTGCTGGCGCTGCTGTTGTTGCCGCTGGGAGTCGATGGTCATCCCAGAGGGGAAGTCGTAAGCCCACTTGTACTACTTCCAGTAAGCAATTGACTGTTCAACAGTCCTTTGCGAGGAAGATGAAATATCACAGCAGTCATCCTACTGCAAAGCGGATAACTGAGGCCTTGGCATCCTGGGTGGTGAGAAACGTGGTTCCGGTATCCATCATTACTGCAGAGCCAACTAGAAACTTGTTGGAGGTACTGTGTCCCCGGTACCAAATACCATCTAGGTTCCATTTCTCTAGGCAGGCGATACCGAAAATGTACACAGACCTCAGAAAAAGAGTCACCAGTGTCCTAAAAAATGCAGCTGTACCCAATGTCCACTTAACCACGGACATGTGGACAAGTGGAGCAGGGCAGGGTCAGGACTATATGACTGTGACAGCCCACTGGGTAGATGTATGGACTCCCGCCGCAAGAACAGCAGCGGCGGCACCAGTAGCAGCATCTCGCAAACGCCAACTCTTTCCTAGGCAGGCTACGCTTTGTATCACCGCTTTCCAGAATACGCACACAGCTGAAAACCTCTTACGGCAACTGAGGAAGATCATCGCGGAATGGCTTACCCCAATTGGACTCTCCTGTGGATTTGTGGCATCGGACAACGCCAGCAATATTGTGTGTGCATTAAATATGGGCAAATTCCAGCACGTCCCATGTTTTGCACATACCTTGAATTTGGTGGTGCAGAATTTTTTAAAAAACGACAGGGGCGTGCAAGAGATGCTGTCGGTGGCCAGAAAAATTGCGGGACACTTTCGGCGTACAGGCACCACGTACAGAAGACTGGAGCACCACCAAAAACTACTGAACCTGCCCTGCCATCATCTGAAGCAAGAAGTGGTAACGAGGTGGAATTCAACCCTCTATATGCTTCAGAGGTTGGAGGAGCAGCAAAAGGCCATTCAAGCCTATACAATTGAGCACGATATAGGAGATGGAATGCACCTGTCTCAAGTGCAGTGGAGAATGATTTCAACGTTGTGCAAGGTTCTGATGCCCTTTGAACTTGCCACACGTGAAGTCAGTTCAGACACTGCCAGCCTGAGTCAGGTCATTCCCCTCATCAGGCTTTTGCAGAAGAAGCTGGAGGCATTGAAGAAGGAGCTAACACGGAGCGATTCCGCTAGGCATGTGGGACTTGTGGATGCAGCCCTTAATTCGCTTAACAAGGATTCACGGGTGGTCAATCTGTTGAAATCAGAGCACTACATTTTGGCCACCGTGCTCGATCCTAGATTTAAAGCCTACCTTGGATCTCTCTTTCCGGCAGACACAGGTCTGCTGGGGTTGAAAGACCTGCTGGTGACAAAATTGTCAAGTCAAGCGGAACGCGACCTGTCAACATCTCCTCCTTCACATTCTCCCGCAACTGGGGGTGCGAGGAAAAGGCTCAGAATTCCGAGCCCACCCGCTGGCGGTGATGCAGGGCAGTCTGGAGCGACTGCTGATGCTGACATCTGGTCCGGACTGAAGGACCTGACAACGATTACGGACATGTCGTCTACTGTCACTGCATATGATTCTCTCAACATTGATAGAATGGTGGAGGATTATATGAGTGACCGCATCCAAGTAGGCACGTCACACAGTCCGTACTTATACTGGCAGGAAAAAGAGGCAATTTGGAGGCCCTTGCACAAACTGGCTTTATTCTACCTAAGTTGCCCTCCCACAAGTGTGTACTCCGAAAGAGTGTTTAGTGCCGCCGCTCACCTTGTCAGCAATCGGCGTACGAGGTTACATCCAGAAAATGTGGAGAAGATGATGTTCATTAAAATGAATTATAATCAATTCCTCCGCGGAGACATTGACCAGCAGCAATTGCCTCCACAAAGTACACAGGGAGCTGAGATGGTGGATTCCAGTGGGGACGAATTGATAATCTGTGAGGAGGGGGATGTACACGGTGATATATCGGAGGGTGAAGATGAGGTGGACATCTTGCCTCTGTAGAGCCAGTTTGTGCAAGGAGAGATTAATTGCTTCTTTTTTGGGGGGGGTCCAAACCAACCCGTCATATCAGTCACAGTCGTGTGGCAGACCCTGTCACTGAAATGATGGGTTGGTTAAAGTGTGCATGTCCTGTTTTGTTTATACAACATAAGGGTGGGTGGGAGGGCCCAAGGATAATTCCATCTTGCACCTCTTTTTTCTTTTCTTTTTCTTTGCATCATGTGCTGATTGGGGAGTTTTTTTTGGAAGGGACATCCTGCGTGACACTGCAGTGCCACTCCTAGATGGGCCCGGTGTTTGTGTCGGCCACTAGGGTCGCTAATCTTACTCACACAGCTACCTCATTGCGCCTCTTTTTTTCTTTGCGTCATGTGCTGTTTGGGGAGGGTTTTTTGGAAGGGACATCCTGCGTGACACTGCAGTGCCACTCCTAGATGTGCCCGGTGTTTGTGTCGGCCACTAGGGTCGCTAATCTTACTCACACAGTCAGCTACCTCATTGCGCCTCTTTTTTTCTTTGCGTCATGTGCTGTTTGGGGAGGGTTTTTTGGAAGGGCCATCCTGCGTGACACTGCAGTGCCACTCCTAGATGGGCCCGGTGTTTGTGTCGGCCACTAGGGTCGCTAATCTTACTCACACAGCTACCTCATTGCGCCTCTTTTTTTCTTTGCGTCATGTGCTGTTTGGGGAGGGTTTTTTGGAAGGGACATCCTGCGTGACACTGCAGTGCCACTCCTAGATGGGCCCGGTGTTTGTGTCGGCCACTAGGGTCGCTTATCTTACTCACACAGCGACCTCGGTGCAAATTTTAGGACTAAAAATAATATTGTGAGGTGTGAGGTATTCAGAATAGACTGAAAATGAGTGTAAATTATGGTTTTTGAGGTTAATAATACTTTGGGATCAAAATGACCCCCAAATTCTATGATTTAAGCTGTTTTTTAGTGTTTTTGGAAAAAAACACCCGAATCCAAAACACACCCGAATCCGACAAAAATAATTCGGTGAGGTTTTGCCAAAATGCGTTCGAACCCAAAACACGGCCGCGGAACCGAACCCAAAACCAAAACACAAAACCCGAAAAATTTCAGGCGCTCATCTCTACTAAACAGGTGTATTAGATTCACATGGCAACGGGGAACGCGGTCCGCCTGTGGCGTCCCCGTTGCCATGGAGCCGGCGGCTCGGCGCGCATGGCGTCCTAGCGTTGCCAGGGACCCGGCGGCTCAGCGCGCCCGGCGTCCTGGCATTGCTAGGCGCCTGGCGGCTCAGCGCGCATAGCATCCTGGTGTTGCTAGGCGCCGTGCGGGAGAACAGGGAGGCGCGGTGGCCGTGACTGTTACTCGGAGAGCCGCTGCGCCTAACACTCAGCGCTTGCGAACACTTCAGACTGTTCAGTTCTGTTTTGATGTCACAAACACGCCCTGCGTTCCCCCAGCCACGCCTGCGTTTTTCCTGGCACGCCTGCGTTTTTTCTAACACTCCCTGAAAACGGTCAGTTGCCACCCAGAAACGCCCACTTCATGTCAATCACTCTGTGGCCAGCAGTGCGACTGAAAAGCTTCACTAGACCCTGTGTGAAACTACATCGTTCGTTGTAATAGTACGTCGTGCGTGAGCATTGTGCCGCATATGCATGCGCAGAAGTGCCATTTTTTTGCCTCATCGCTACACAGCGAATGAATGCAGCTAGCGAACAACTCGGAATGACCACCCATGTGCTCTGCAGGTGTGCAGATATAACATTTGCAGAGAGAGTTAGATTTGGGTTGGTTATTTTGTTTCCGTGCAGGGTAAATACTGGCTGCTTTATTTTTATACTGCAATTTATATTTCAGTTTGAACACACCACACCCAAATCTAACTCTCTCTGCACATGTTATATCTGCCCCCCCCCCTGCAGTGCACATGAGGGGTCATTCCGAGTTGATCGCACGTAGCAACTTTTTGCTGCTTGTGCGATCAACTAGACGCCGCCTATGGAGGAGTGTATTTTAGCATAGCAGGGCTGCGATCGCTTGTGCAGCTCTGCTATGCTAAAAAAGTTTTGTGTAAACAAGACTAGCCCTGCAGTTACTTACCCTGTGCGATGGATCCAACGATGAAGGTCCTGGAATAGACGTCAGACATCCGCCCCCCAAACGCCTGGACATGCCTGCGTTCGGATCTCCACACCCAGAAAACGGTGAGTTGATGCCTTCATCCTGTCAATCCCGGGCAACGACGCGCCTGCGCAATGTGGCTGCCGCGCATGCGCAGTTCCGACCCGTTCGCACCGCTGCCATGAACCACAGCGTGCAGATGGGTCGGAATGACCCCCTAGGTTTTTCCCAACTGCTAACAAATTTGCTGCTGCGATCAACTCTGAATTAGGCCCAAGGTTGTTTCAAAACACAGTTTTCATCCAAACTAATTACCGGGCACCATTCCGGGCCCTCATAGGCTGTCTAAGGATTTGTCTAATAATCCCCAGTATACCTTCCAAGCATTTGACTTTTACCTTCCTGGCTACTGTGGAGATGCAATTACACACATGGTCACAATAATATAAACTTTCTCACTGACATAAAAGGAAAAGATTACTAGTATGAAGTGATCACCCTCTCTGCTGCTGGTCCTGCATCACCCCCCACCCCATACACACACACACACACACACACATACACACACACACGCAAGAACACCAGGGGCCTAATACAGACCTGATCGCTAGAGTGCGTTTTTTGCATCCCTGCGATCAGGTAGTCGTCGCCTACAGGGGGAGAGGGAAATCACTGTGCTGGGGAGTGATCGCATGTGCAGGTGAGCTGCACAAACAGAAGTTTGTGCAGTCTCTGCACAGACCAGGATTTACTTTTCCTGTGCGATGATCGGGGACGGAGCTGATGTCAGAAACCCTCCCTCCAAACGCCTGGTCCCTTCTGCGTTTCTCTGGAGACTCCTTAAAAGCGGTCAGTTGCCACCCACAAATGGCCTCTTCCTGTCAGTCACCTTGCAATCGCCCGTGCGATCGCTTTTCTCGCACCATCCCGTCGCCTCCCGGTGATCCCCAGAACTGCGGACCGACACGGCTACGCATTGCGGCGCATACGCATGCACAGTTCAGACCTGATCGCAGGATGTACGAAAACGCAGCCTAGCGAACAGGTCTGAATTATGCCACATATGCCTAGTGAAACAGGTAGGCCTCCACACTTGTCTACACTAAGTTCTGCTCTGACAGTTCAGCTCTGTAGGGATTCTCTTCTAGTTACTCGGAGTCCCTACCTCAGCAGAAATGACCAGCACTACTGTAAGTAAGGCATTGTTGTCATACCATACATCTTAATTAGAATATGGTTATTGTGATTTCACACTCATGTGGTGCAATAAGGTTAGGCTCAAGGCACGGTCTAACTGATGACTGCATAGGTTAGCAGCTTGCCGGGATGGATGGTGCGATGGTCATAGGCCACTAACGGAGTGCCCCCTTCTTCCACGCAATGGCTCTCAATGACAAATGACAGCATGGTTCACAGAATGGAAGAAGAGTGCCCTTGTTATCATTAATTCCACTGTTTGGGATAAGGACCTTTCTGCATTAACCCACTGGTGTTTTATTTGTCTGAGAGCCCAGATACTAGACTACCCGGGCAAATATCAACAATATTATCCTCCTAATACAGGTGCAGTATTAACTAGAGATGTGTGGCGGGCAGTTTTCGTGATTTGTGTTTTGGTTCTAATTCCCCGCTCGTGTTTTGGTTTTGGGTTGGTTTTGCCAAAACCACCCTTTCATATTCTTGTTTTGGTTTTGGATCTGGATGATTTTTGAGAGAAAAAAACATAAAAACAGCTAAAATCACAGAATTTGGGGGTAATCTTTATCCTACAGTATTATTAACCTCAATAACATTCATTTCCACTCATTTCCAGTCTATTCTGAACGCCTCACACCTCACAATATTGTTTGTAGGCCAAAAGGTTGCACTGAGGTAGCTGTATGACTAAGCTAAGAGACACAAGTGTGCGGTACAAACACCTGGCCCATCTAGGAGTGGCACTGCAGTGTCAGACAGGAGAACAGATATAAAAAAATAGGCCCCAAACAGCACATCATGCAAAGATGTAAAAGAGGTGCAATGAGGTAGTTGTATGACTAAGCTAAGCGACACAAGTGTGCGGAACAAACACCTGGCCCATCTAGGGTTGGCACTGCAGTCCCACTGCACTAATGGCGAACAGGGTATATATATATATATATATATATATACTATATATATATATATATATATATATATATATATACGGCAGTATCACTGGACTAGACTTATATGCCAGTACCACTGTAATTATATGGCAGGATCACTGGACTTATATGGCAGTATGGCTGGACATATATGGCAGTATCAATGGACATATACGGCAGTATCACTGGACATATATACGGCAGTGCTAGAGGACATATACGGCAGTATCAATGGACATATATATATGGCAGTATCACTGGACATATATAGGCAGTATCACTGGACTGGACTTATTCGCCAGTACCACTGTAATTATACGGCAGGATCACTGGATTTATACGGCAGGATCACTGTAATTATACAGCAGGATCACTGTAATAATATGGCAGGATCACTGGAATTATATGGCAGGATCACTGGACTTATACGGAAGTACCGCTGGACATATACGGCATTATCAATGGACATATATGGCAGTATCACTGGACATATACGGCAGTATCACTGGACTGGACTTATACGCCAGTACCACTGTAATTATACGGCAGGATCACTGGATTTATACGGCAGGATCACAGGACTTATACGGCAGGATCACAGGACTTATACGGCAGGATCACTGGAATTATACAGCAGGATCACTGGAATTATACGGCAGGATCACTGGATTTATACGGCAGGATCACTGGATTTATACGGCAGTACCGCTGCACATATATGGCAGTATCAATGGACATATACGGCAGGATCACTGGACTTATACGAATAATGCAAATTTCAATCATGCCCATTTCGATATAACCCAGAGCATTGGCATCACATCCATTGATACGTCACTCGGATATCCTGGTATCATCTATGTTGATATCACACTACTTATTAACAGGCCTATTCCTACTGTTAGGGTCTCCTGCTCTGTGCTGCCACATCGTCATGGCAACCGGGAGACAAGTGCTAGCGGAGTAACCTGAGCGTAGCTGATACTCCGGTTCGGTTCTTTTGCTGTGCAGTGGTTACAGGCTCTGTGCACGGCAGGGGATCCGGTGCTGGTTTTTGTGCTCACAGTCTGTGAGGTCTGAGTGGGGCGTGGACAGCCCCTGCTATATAAACCCTCTTCTCAGGTTAGGCAGATGCTGCTGAATCTTTGTTGGTTAGTCAGTTCCTGAAAGCTAGCTAGTACTGTGTAAACTTTGTATTTGTTTGTTGCTTACTGCAAATAGGCCTTGGGATTTAGTATTACACTCTGCCAATCCAGACCTAGCAGTAAGACTGGAGTCAGTCGTTTAACCTGCTGGGGTTCTTTTGCTACTCTGTGAACCTAGCAAGTTTGCGGCTGTATTCTCAGACTTGCCTGCCAAAATCCTTTCTCACTGTGCAAGGTGTTCAGGTGTCAGTTTAGTGGCAGTAAACTGAACCAGTGCACTGCAAGTGAGGACTAGGATTGTGGAGACTCTCCTTGTGTCTATTATTCCATCTCTGACCAAGGAGTTTACTGCCACACCCGTTGGTAACCCTTTAGGGTTTTGCTGTTGCCCTTAGCAACAGCATTTCGGGTTCTCTACGTATTAAATCACTACATCTTGCTTCTTTCCATCTGAGCATTCCTAATACTAGGGAGACACCCAGTTTCTTAGCCTTTGGGCTTCTCTGTTCACTTTGTGTTTATTTTGTTACCCTATCACCTTCTGTGTATGTAATGTCATATTCCCCAGTCTGTCTGTGAGTTCATTTGTTTTGCATCCCTCACCGTTCAGACACCAGTACATTCCTGCTGGCACTGGTGTGCATAACATATTCAGCAGCCTATACTCCTGTTGAAATTTTGTGGGAATATGGAGCATACCCCTCAAAATACTTTGCAACAGGTGGTCGATCAGGTGCAGGTCCTGACTTGACAATTTAATGATTTGTCCATTAAAATGCACACCTCGCAGGCCGCTGGCGGAGCTCCCGCAGCAGCAGTACCTTCAGGGGTTAAGGAGCCGAAAGTAAATCTCCCGGATCGTTTTTCTGGAGATCGCTCGCAGTTCTTTTGTTTCAAGGAGAGCTGCAAGCTATATTTCCAGCTTAGGCCTCAGTCTTCTGGGTCGGAGATTCAGCGGGTGGGCATAGTGATTTCTTTGCTACAAGGAGACCCACATGTCTGGGCATATGGGTTGCAGCCTGACTGTCCGTCGCTTAAAAGTGTTGATGCTTTTTTTACGGCACTGGGCATGTTGTATGATGACCCTGACAAGACGGCCTCAGCCGAGGCTCAGATTTCGATCCTTAAGCAAGGGCGAAGGCCAGTTGAGGTTTATTGTACGGAGTTTCGGAGGTTGGCCCATGATACCCAGTGGAATGACCCAGCCCTGAGACACCAGTACCGAAGAGGTCTTTCTAACCAGTTAAAAGACCAACTGGTACAATATCCCTTGCCTGATAGCTTGGATCAGCTCATGCAGTTATCCATTCGGGTGGATAGACGGCTGAGAGAGCGCAGGCTTGAAAGGGAGACCGAGGTTTCCTTCTTTCCCAAGGGAACCTCAGACTCTGAGGAATTTTCCGAGGAGCCTATGCAGATTGGGGCTACTCGCCTCTCCTCGCGTGAGAAGACGCGGAGGAGACAGCAGGGGTTATGTTTTTACTGTGGGAATAAAGGTCATGTGGTAGTATCATGCCCAGAAAAGCCGGAAAACTTCAGGACCTGAGGGTGATGGGAAATATCCTGTCAGGTCAGAAGTCGGAATTTCCCAAGAAGACTTTTATCATTCCGGTGACCTTGAAGATCCTCAGTCAAACTGTCAAGACTGAGGCCTTTGTGGACAGTGGGGTCGACGGGGTTTTTATGGACCGCCAATTCGCCCTGAAACACTCTGTTCCCTTAGTACCTTTGGCATCGGAAATTGAGATTTGTGGGTTAAACGGGGAACCATTATCCCAGGGTAAAATTACCTCTTGCACTAGCCAGATTTCTTTGTTTATTGGAGCCACACACTCTGAAAAATTGTCCTTTTATGTGACTGTCTGTACTTTTGCCCCATTGGTGTTGGGGTTACCCTGGTTAAGGGCCCACAATCCTCAATTTGACTGGGTCTCTGGGGAGATTCTTAGTTGGGGTACTGATTGTTTCAGGAGTTGCTTGAGCCTTCCAGTCAGGCTTTCACAGCTAAGTTTGCCAGGATTGCCAGGATGTTATGCAGATTTTGCGGACGTGTTCTCCAAAAGAGTTGCAGAGGTACTACCTCCCCATCGCCCCTATGACTGTGCCATTGATTTGTTGCCGAATGCTAAGATTCCCAAGAGCAGGTTGTACTCCCTGTCACGTCCTGAGACTCAGGCTATGGCAGAGTACATTCAGGAGAACTTGGCTAAGGGATTTATCAGACCTTCACAGTCTCCAGTTGGGTCGGGGTTCTTCTTCGTGGGTAAAAAGGACGGTTCGTTGCGACCCTGCATCGACTTCAGGGAATTGAACCGTATCACGATTAAAAACTCATACCCACTGCCTCTCATTTCGGTCTTGTTTGACCAGCTTCGTACTGCCACCATTTTTTCTAAGATTGACCTACGCGGTGCGTACAATCTAATCCGAATAAGAGAGGGGGATGAATGGAAGACTGCCTTTAATACCCACTCAGGGCATTATGAATATTTGGTGATGCCTTTTGGGCTCTGTAATGCCCCGGCAGTCTTCCAGGACTTCATGAACGATGTGCTCAGGGAATATTTGGATAGATTCTTAGTTGTATATTTAGATGACATCCTAATCTTCTCCCATTCCCTGGAGGAACATCAGAAGCATGTACGCTTAGTCCTCCAGAAACTCAGAGACCACCGGCTTGGGGCGAAGCTGGAGAAGTGCGAATTTGAAGTTCAGCAAATCGCATTTCTAGGATATATTATCTCCCCAGAAGGTTTCCAAATGGAGGGTTCCAAGGTACAGGCAGTCCTGGATTGGGTGCAGCCCACTAGTTTGAAGGCGCTTCAGCGTTTTCTGGGCTTTGCAAATTTTTATAGACGATTTATCGCTGGATTTTCGTCTATAGTGGCGCCCTTGGTGGCACTCACTAAGAAAGGGGCGGATGTTGCTCACTGGTCTTTTGAGGCCAAAGCTGCTTTTGCCCGTCTCAAAAGGGCATTTGTCTCGGCCAAGGTGCTGCGACACCCAGATCCAGAGCGTCCTTTTGTGGTGGAGGTGGATGCCTCTGAGATGGGTATTGGGGCAGTGTTCTCTCAGATGGGGGTGTCTGATAATCGCCTTCATCCCTGTGCTTACTTTTCCCGTAAATTTTCGCCTGCCGAGATGAATTATGACGTGGGTAACCGGGAATTGTTGGCTATTAAAGATGCACTCGAGGAGTGGAGACACTGGCTTGAGGGGGCTAAGTTTGTGGTCTCAATTCTCACCGACCATAAGAATTTGGCATATTTAGAGTCAGTGAAGCGCCTCAATGCCAGGCAGGCACGATGGGCTTTGTTTTTTGCTCGCTTTAATTTTTTGATAACATATCGCCCTGGGTCAAAAAACATCAAGGCTGATGCGCTCTCGCTGAGTTTTGCTCCAATCCAGGAGACCACCGAGGAGCCATTGCCCATTGTGTCCCCATCATGTATTAAAGTGGGCATTACCCAGGACCTCTTGTCATTAGTCCTTAGAGCACAGGAGCAGGCTTCTCCAGACCTTCCGGTAGGTCTTTTGTTTGTGCCTCCTAGGTTAAGACAGCGAGTGTTCCTGGAATTCCATGCCAAGAAGTCGGCAGGTCACCCGGGTATTGCCAGAACTCGGGAGTTGCTATCTAGGGCGGTGTGGTGGCCCTCGGTGGCTAGGGATGTGGATCAGTGGGTTCGGGCATGTGACAGCTGTGCCCGAAATAAGACTCCTAGAGGGGTTCCTGTTGGCCCATTGCATCCACTCTCTATTCCATCTAAGCCATGGACCCACATTTCAATGGATTTTGTGGTGGACTTGCCCAAATCCTCGGGGATGACAGCCATCTGGGTTGTCATTGACAGGTTTTCGAAGATGACGCACTTCGTTCCATTGGTTGGGCTGCCATCGGCCAGACGCCTGTCTGAATTATTTATGCTGCATGTTGTGCGCCTCCACGGGTTGCCACTTGATGTGGTCTCTGACCGCGGATCCCAGTTTGTGGCCAAATTCTGGAGGGCATTTTGTTCCGATCTCCAGATTTCTGTCAGCTTGTCGTCAGGCTACCATCCGCAGTCTAATGGGCAGACTGAATGGGTGAACCAGTCCTTGGAGCAGTTCCTCAGGTGTTATGTCTCCAAGTGTCAGACTGACTGGGTGGCTCATCTGTCCATGGCGGAGTTTGCCTATAACAACGCGGCTCACTCTGCTACAGGGATCTCTCACTTCCTTTGTGTGTATGGGCATCATCCTAAGGCCAATTCTTTTGACCCCCTGGACTCCACGCCTGGTGGTTCCTCTGTGGTTTCGGTCCTTAGAGGTATTTGGAGGAAAGTGAAGAAAGCCCTTGTGTCTGTGTCATTAGTGACCAAAAGGGTTTTTGATAAGCGGAAAAGACCCTGCAGCTTCAAATTAGGAGACTTCGTCTGGTTGTCTACCAAGAATTTGAAGTTGAGACAGCCATCTCATAAGTTAGGCCCCCGGTACATCGGTCCTTATAAGATCACTAGGGTTATCAATCCGGAGGCATTTCAGTTAGATCTACCCCGTTCTTTGGGTATCAATAAAACATTTCATTGTTCCCTTTTAAAACGGGCGATTAGTAATCCTTCTTCCAGTGGAAGACCTTCCCCTCTTCTGATACGTGGCCAGAGGGAGTTTGTTGTTGAAAGGATTCTTGACTCCAAGATGGTTCGGGATCGGCTGTCATTTTTGGTGCACTGGAAGGGGTATGGCCCGGAGGAGCAGTCGTGGGTGCGCAGTTGTGATCTTCATGCCCCCAGACTGTTACGCTCTTTCTTCTCGCAGTTCCCCGATAAACCCGGTGGTAGGGGTTCTTTGACCCCTCGTCAGAGGGGGGGTACTGTTAGGGTCTCCTGCTCTGTGCTGCCACATCGTCCTGGCAACCGGGAGACAAGTGCTAGCGGAGTAACCTGAGCGTAGCTGATACTCCGGTTCGGGTCTTTTGCTGTGCAGTGGTTACAGGCTCTGTGCACGGCAGGGGATCCGGTGCTGGTTTTTGTGCTCACAGTCTGTGAGGTCTGAGTGGGGCGTGGACAGCACCTGCTATATAAACCCTCTTCTCAGGTTAGGCAGATGCTGCTGAATCTTTGTTGGTTAGTCAGTTCCTGAAAGCTAGCTAGTACTGTGTAAACTTTGTATTTGTTTGTTGCTTACTGCAAATAGGCCTTGGGATTTGGTATTACACTCTGCCAATCCAGACCTAGCAGTAAGACTGGAGTCAGTCGTTTAACCTGCTGGGGTTCTTTTGCTACTCTGTGAACCTAGCAAGTTTGCGGCTGTATTCTCAGACTTGCCTGCCAAAATCCTTTCTCACTGTGCAAGGTGTTCAGGTGTCAGTTTAGTGGCAGTAAGCTGAACCAGTGCACTGCAAGTGAGGACTAGGATTGTGGAGACTCTCCTTGTGTCTATTATTCCATCTCTGACCAAGGAGTTTACTGCCACACCCGTTGGTAACCCTTTAGGGTTTTGCTGTTGCCCTTAGCAACAGCATTTCGGGTTCTCTACGTATTAAATCACTACATCTCACTTCTTTCCATCTGAGCATTCCTAATACTAGGGAGACACCCAGTTTCTTAGCCTTTGGGCTTCTCTGTTCACTTTGTGTTTATTTTGTTACCCTCTCACCTTCTGTGTATGTAATGTCATATTCCCCAGTCTGTCTGTGAGTTCATTTGTTTTGCATCCCTCACCGTTCAGACACCAGTACATTCCTGCTGGCACTGGTGTGCATAACACCTACTTATACGGCAGGATCACTGTAATTATACGGCAGGATCACTGGAATTATACGGCAGGATCACTGGAATTATATGGCAGGATCACTGGATTTCTATGGCAGTACCGCTGGAAATATACGGCAGTACCACAGGACATATACAGCAGTATCAATGGACATATATACGGCAGGATCACTGGACATATACGGCAGTACCACTGGACATATACGGCAGCACAGGGACACCACCTCTGGACTAATGCAGGACAACACAGCACCACTGCAATGGACTGGACTTATACAGCAGCACTGGACATATGTGTCATGATTGGACGCCATTCTGAAGCCAGAATGTGCATAACTGCAAATAATATTGTATTGATCAATCTCTGCAAATGCCCTGTGTGTGGTTATGTATAAATCCTGTGTGAAAAGGTCATAGGAGACTTCGGCCTGACGTGCCACTGCTCCCATGCTGATCTTGAAGGGGGAGGTGTCATGATCCAGGCTATTTCAAGTAGGAATAGGCCTGTTAATAAGTAGTGTGATATCAACATAGATGATACCAGGATATCCGAGTGACGTATCAATGGATGTGATGCCAATGCTCTGGGTTATATCGAAATGGGCATGATTGAAATGTGCATTATTCAATTTGATGTATCAATGTACCATTGCATCATACCAGTCAAGTGTCTTTGCATGTTAAATGGTAGAGACTTAATCGATCTGCTTGTATAGAGCTGTTTACAGTACAGAGGTGTCAGATACCCTTTGATGCAGGGACCCAGAGATGGTTGGGAGAATGCATTTGCAAGTTGTAAAAGAGCAGGATGTGTACACAGGCCTTATTTCTGCAGTTGTAAACACTAGCTCAGAGCTTCAAACAAGCAATTAAAAGATAAGGCAATTTGGCCTGCTAGTATTTCTAAGAGACCCCACAGTATAAGTTATAACAGTGTCTTAGTATGATTGATAAATCTGATTGCCCATCTTCAAAAGGAAGGGGAAGAGTAAATAGCCAGCCGCTGCGTATATGACCAAGAGACCCCATGTTACAGTTGAATTTACACAATTAACTATGATCTGGAAAAGGTTAAAATTAACTCTCCAGGCTGAAGGGCAGCCTGAGTTTTAAATAGGTGAAACACAGACTGAAAAGAGTGCATTATCAAGGAAGTGAGTCAGGAAAGCATCCTGGCTTTGTAATGTCCCGAATATCTGAAGAGGCTTCACTTCATCCCATTGTCCCACGCTGCATATGATAGGATCGGTGGGTTTATCTCCCTATTTTTATTTTCTTGAAATTGTCTTTTCTGCTGTGACTTTGTATCATTATATTCTTGTAACTTTCTTTTTTCTGTAACATAAGCTTTGAAGTGTTTTACTTGAATTAAATAATCACTTTTAGATCTTGTTTCTGTTGTGTATCCAACCCAACTATCTGAAAGAGGCGTTACCAAAATATTAATAATTCTGGGTTCAGGCAAAAGCCATAAGTTTGCCTTGGGTCATACCCTAAACGTTTGTACTTTGGCTGGTGGCAGTGACCGTGTTGAAAGTAACACATTTATTTATTTATTAACAGTTTCTTATATAGCGCAGCATATTCCGTTGCGCTTTACAATTAGAACAACAGTAATAGAACAAAACTGGGTAAAAAACAGACAGACAGAGGTAGATAGGCCCAGCTCGCAAGCTTACAATCTATAGACACTCAGGTATCCAGTAGCGGTATCAAGTGGCAGGGATTCGCAGATTGGCGTATCTGGGGAATCGCCGTGCCTAGGATCGTGAAAAACTGGTGCCCAGCGGTGTGATATTTCAAAAAGTAATTTTTGTTTTTATTTGGAATACTTAAGTGAATGCAATTCACCAGATACAAGAACTCAAAGCTTATAGTAGTAAAAGTCACGCAGTAAAAGCAATTTCTGTTCCACATCCCTGTTTTTATTATTTTGGCAAAGTAACTGCAGAGGAATGATAGCTACTTATGGTAGGAGATTGATCCGTGATCCTTGTGGAAAGTGATACAGAGCTTCGGAATGTCGGCAGACCTGTACTGGGGAGAGTACATTGGCGGGGGCTAATGCGTTTGCCTGTGATGTACCCCATACTGGATAATTATGTACTGAGGGATGTGATACTGCAAAGTTAGACTCTGATGTGGACTCTGGTATCAATCGTGTAAAGCCTACCAAGGAACAGATGATCCAAACGCTCAGAGATGCGGACCAGCAGCAAATTGCTGGGGGGAATCAATCGGATTCCAGGTATGAGGTTGGAAATCAGTCGGGTTCCAGAGCAGAGGAAGAGGAGCAGCAGACACCGAAGGTTGTGAGGACAGCACATTGAGGATCAGATGCCTCCAACACTTCCAGGGCCAGCTCTGCCTTGGATCTGTATCTACAAATGGTTCTTAAGTATGTGAAGGTGCCGGACACTGCTTTGGTGCTGCAGCTGGTACAGCAGTTTAACGCACGAGAGGCTGCAGAATGCCGGGCTACTCTTGAGAGAGAGAAAGCTGCTATGGAAATGGCGGCTGCAGAACGCGAAGCTGCTCTGGACAGAGAGGCGGCTGCTGCAGACAAGGAGGCTGATCGCAAGTTCAAGTTGGAGTTAGCTGAACTCGACTGGCAGCCTGTGGCCAGAAACGCAAACCTACATCGATCGCGTTGTGACCAATTCCCCTGTGCTGGAAGCAGATGGAGAAGGCCAAGTGAATTCCAGCTGTGTTTCACAGAACCAGCTGACACTGGACTTTACAACGGATGCCCAACAGATGTCTGACACCTCTGCCAGTTCCAGGGAGACGGCCAAAAGTGCAGCAGCCAGGGAGGCTGCAGGGCACCCATCCGAGACAGCGTCAGAAGAGCAAGGGGGTATGCTGATGCTGACTCAGATGACCTGTTTTCCAGTATGAGTACAGAGGAACTAACCAATGAATGTCAGCTGCAAGGTATCTCCTGCCACAACAATTCCCGCAGGGAGATGACCACGCAGCTCACCTATGCACAGGACGATGAAAGCAACGCCTTCAGCCAGTATTGTGCAGAGTTTCGCAGCTGCGGTCCCGATGCAAGTCCTGGGACACTGCTGAGAGAACTGGCGGACTGTTTTCAATTAGCGCAGCAAGAGGCCTATGATTAGGGAAAGCTTGCTACCCCATTTTGGAAGGATCAGATGCTGAAAGGCATCGCCTACAACAGCTTCTGTTACCAGCTTTGGAAACAAAGGCCCAGCCTGCATGGGTTCCCCACGAGGAAAAGGTACCCCTTCCTGTTAATGTTATTGTGGAACCTGCTCCTGAGACATCGCATCACAAGGCCCAGTTTAAACTGCTGGGAGAAGATGAGGAGGTGAGTAGCATGCTCCCACCAGATGCGCAAGATTTGTTGCTGGAAGAGGCTGATTTTCAAGAGGACCTGATTGTGGAAGAGACTATGTCTGAGAGAGAGGTCAGACTGTCTGACATTATTTACACAATTGTGTTTGGGACTACTGACTTGGGACGTTTACTAACTACGCATGTATCTACAAATGTTGTCCCCACTGTCTCTAACCCTGTTGAACCATATGACAGGTATCGTTGTTAATTCTTGTCCCTAAGTAGAGTTAAACAGAATCCATAATTTTATTCGGGAACGAGTTACCATCACCTAATAGTGGTAGGTGTACTGCTGGTGATGTCATTCATAATACCGTGCTAGATATTCACCATGCTCTTCCATTGACGTTGTGTCGTGACATGGGGCCAGGGGACACTGATTGCACAAATGGGACAGATCTGGGTGGGATGCGGGCAGAGTATGGGACTGACACTAAGGAGTGTTCTGTTGCTAGGATTCCTGCTAACCTCGTTTCCCCTCAGGTACCCCAGGATGCCCATCCAGAAAGGGGTAAACATGTGAAGGATGATAGGAATGTGCCTGATTTCATAAATGATATGTTGTCAACTTGCTCAGATAACCACATTCCTTCCCAGGAATCATGGGATCCAGATATTAAGCAGTTGCCTAATTGTAGGAAAGCAGAAAGGATCCCATGTAGTGTTGAAAATGCTCATGTTATTTTCCAGGTACCACGTGAAGATCCACCAGGTCGAGATAACGGTGTCGATATTGATAATGTATTGTCTTGTACCAATGTGGGAAATGATGTACCTTGTGTAAGGTGTGACGCGGTGGGTCCGGTATACATTGCTGATATGCCAGTTAGGCGTGCTGCCAGGGAAGAATCAGAAGAAGGGTTTGTGTGGGCGGCTGCTGTCACTACTCACTCCCAGCATGGGGAGAAAACATCCAAGACTGCAGCTTCCCCCCTCCCTTCAAGCAGGCACACAAACACACACACCCAGCAGGGGTCCATTCCCCTCACTGAGAGCTCAACAGAGAATGTGCCTTTCAAAGCTGAATTGATAACGGACACCTCTCCTGGGACTCTCAGTGCTACAATCACAGCGAAGAGAGCTAGTAGACAGGATGTGAGTCTGGGAGGTAATGTCAGGCTGGTGAAGGTGTCATGGGCTGCTGTAGAAAACATGGCTTTCCAGGCAGAACTGAGAACTGACCCTGCACAGAGTGAGCTCACCTTTTTCCCAGGGAAGGGGAGGGGTGGTCAGTCAGCTCAGGAAGGAGACCAAGACAAGGTGTTTTGGGAAGGTGACATAGCTGTATGTCCCACTGTTTGTAGTGCTGAGGAAACTCCCTTCACCTGTAGTACAATTAGCCCTGCAGCATCACGAGTACCAGGGGGAGAGGGAAACTAAGTCTTCATAACAATACTTGACATGCTTTCTATCATACTCATTGTGGTCAGCCTTATGCTGTTTAAGAAAACTTTTCCACATTTGATAGGGATGGCCCAAAGCCATCTTAATGCTGCCCAAACCAGGCAGAAACGCTGGTATGACCGGAACGCCCAGGAGCGCAAATTTGAAGTGAGGCAGAAGGTTCTGGTACTAATTCCAATGAGGCAGTACAAGCCACATGGGACGGTCCGTACACAGTACTCCAGTGTGTACATGATGTGAACTATGTCATTGCCAGAGATGAGGGCAGGAAGAGACATAGGGTATATCACATCAATATGCTCAAGGCCTACCAAAGCAGGAACACCTGCATGCTGGCAGTTTGCAGCCTACCAGAGGAGGACCAGGAACCGGACCCACTGTTAGATCTGACAGCTGCGGCTGCGTCAGGGGGTACCCTGACAGATGCCTAGTATGGAGATGACTGACAGAGGTGCAGCGGAGTCAGCTGTCTGATGCCTTGCGCCCCTACCAGACCTGCTTCACAGGGAGTTTAGGAAAAACACGCCTAGGCACCCACCAGATAGACCCAGGTCACCACACACCCCTGAGACAGTCAGAGTACAGAGGCACATTGGGGGTGTTGCATGCAAAATGACGGGAGGTGGATGAGATGCCAAGCCTAGGGGTAACACAGAAGTCCTGGAGTTCATGGGCTATGCCCGTAGTGCTGGACCCAACATGGGAACTGCAACGATCTGTCTCAACAGGGAGACGACAGCAGTCCATCCAGGCAAGGTACTAACAAATGTCAGGGCACAGCATAGAGACTGTGGCTTCAGGTGCCAACTGCTCTCATGCTGATTTTAGAAAGGGGAGGTGTCATGATTGAACACCATTCTGAAGCCAGAATGTGTATAACTGCAAATAATATTGTATTGATCAATCTCTGCAAATGCCCTGTGTGTGGTTATGTATAAATCCTGTGTGAAAAGGTCATAGGAGACTTCGGCCTGACGTGCCACTGCTCCCATGCTGATCTTGAAGGGGGAGGTGTCATGATCCAGGCTACTTCAAGTAGGAATAGGCCTGTTAATAAGTAGTGTGATATCAACATAGATGATACCAGGATATCCGAGTGATGTATCAATGGATGTGAGGCCAATGCTCTGGGTTATATCGAAATGAGCATGATTGAAATGTGCATTATTCAATTTGATGTATCAATGTACAATTGCATCATACCAGTCAAGTGTCTTTGCATGTTAAATGGTAGAGACTTAATCGATCTGCTTGTATAGAGCTGTTTACAGTACAGAGGTGTCAGATACCCTTTGATGCAGGGACCCAGAGATGGTTGGGAGAATGCATTTGCAAGTTGTAAAAGAGCAGGATGTGTACACAGGCCTTATTTCTGCAGTTGTAAACACTAGCTCAGAGCTTCAAACAAGCAATTAAAAGATAAGGCAATTTGGCCTGCTAGTATTTCTAAGAGACCCCACAGTATGTTATAACAGTGTCTTAGTATGATTGATAAATCTGATTGCCCATCTTCAAAAGGAAGGGGAAGAGTAAGTAGCCAGCCGCTGCGTATATGACCAAGAGACCCCATGTTACAGTTGAATTTACACAATTAACTATGATCTGGAAAAGGTTAAAATTAACTCTCCAGGCTGAAGGGGCAGCCTGAGTTTTAAATAGGCGAAACACAGACTGAAAAGAGTGCATTATCAAGGAAGTGAGTCAGGAAAGCATCCTGGCTCTGTAATGTCCCGAATATCTGAAGAGGCTTCACTTCATCCCATCGTCCCACGCTGCATGTGATAGGATCGGTGGGTTTATCTCCCTATTTTTATTTTCTTGAAATTGTCTTTTCTGCTGTGACTTTGACTTTGTATCATTATATTCTTGTAACTTTCTTTTTTCTGTAACATAAGCTTTGAAGTGTTTTACTTGAATTAAATAATCAATTTTAGATCTTGTTTCTGTTGTGTATCCAACCCAACTATCTGAAAGAGGCGTTACCAAAATATTAATAATTCTGGGTGCAGGCAAAAGCCATAAGTTTGCCTTGGGTCATACCCTAAACGTTTGTACTTTGGCTGGTGGCAGTGACCGTGTTGAAAGTAACACATGCACTAAGGTATCCAGTAGCGGTGTCAAGTGGCAGGGATTCGCAGATTGGCGTATCTGGGGAATCGCCGTGCCTAGGATCGTGACAAACTGGTGCCCAGCGGTGGGATATTTCAAAAAGTAATTTTTGATTATATTTGGAATACTTAAGTGAATGCAATTCACCAGATACCAGGACTCAAAGCTTATAGTAGGAAAAGTCACGCAGTAAAAGCAATTTCTGTTCCACATCCCTGTTTTTATTATTTTGGCAAAGTAACTGCAGAGGAATTGCAGCTACTTATGGGAGGAGATTGATCCGTGACCTTGTGGAAAGTGATACAGAGCATCGGAATGTCGGTAGACCTGTACTGGGGAGAGTGCATCGGCAGTGGCTAATGCGTTAGCATGTGATGTACCCCATACTGGATAATTATGTACTGAGGGACGTGATACTGCAAAGTTGGACTCTGATGTGGACTCTGGTATCAATCGTGTAAAGCCTACCAAGGAACAGATGATCCAAACGCTCAGAGATGCGGACCAGCATTAAATTGCTGGGGGGAATCAATCGGATTCCAGTTCTGAGGTTGGAAATCAATCGGTTTCCAGAGCAGAGGAAGAGGAGCAACAGACACCGAAGGTTGTGAGGATGGCACATAGCGGATCAGATGCCTCCAACGCTTCCAGTGCCAGCTCTGCCTTGGATCTGTATCTACAAACAGTTCTTAAGTATGTGAAGGTGCCGGACACTGCATTGGTGCTGCAGCTGGTACAGCAGTTTAATGCACAAGAGGCTTCAGAATGCCGGGCTACTCTTGAGAGAGAGAAAGCTGCTATGGAAATGGCGGCTGAGGAACGCGAAGCTACTCTGGACAGAGAGGCGGCTGCTGCAGACAAGGAGGCTGATCGCAAGTTCAAGTTGGAGTTAGCTGAACTCAACTGGCAGCCTGTGGCCAGAAACGCAAACCTACATCGATCGCGTTGGGACCAATTCCCTGTGCTGGAAGCAGACAGAGAAGTCCAAGTGAATTCCAGCTGTGTTTCACAGAACCAGCTGACACTGGACTTTACAACGGATGCCCGACAGTTGTCTGACCCCTCTGCCAGTTCCAGGGAGATGGCCAAAAGTGCAGCAGCCAGGGAGGCTGCAGGGCACCCATCCGAGACAGTGTCAGAAGAGCAATGGGCTGATGCTGACCCAGATGACCTGTTTTCCAGTATGAGTACAGAGGAACTAACCAATGAATGTCAGCTGCAAGGTATCTCCTGCCGCAACAATTCTCGCAGGGAGATGATCACGCAGCTCACCTTTGCACAGGACGATGAAAGCAATGCCTTCAGCCAGTATTATGCAGAGTTTCGCAGCTGGGGTCCCGATGCAAGTCCTGGGACACTGCTGAGAGAACTGGTGGACTGTTTTCAATTAGCGCAGCAAGAGGCCTATGATTAGGGAAAGCTTGCTACCCCATTTTGGAAGGATCAGATGCTGAAAGGCATCGCCTACAACAGCTTCTGTTACCAGCTTTGGAAACAAAGGCCCAGCCTGCATGGGTTCCCTACGAGGAAAAGGTACCCCTTCCTGTTAATGTTAATGTGGAGCCTGCTCCTGAGACATCGCATCACAAGGCCCAGTTTAAACTGCTGGGAGAAGATGAGGAGGTGAGCAGCATGCTCCCACCAGATGCGCAAGATTTGTTGCTGGAAGAGGCTGATTTTCAGGAGGACCTGATTGTGGAAGAGACTATGTCTGAGAGAGAGGTCAGACTGTCTGACATTATTTACACAAATGTGTTTGGGACTACTGACTTGGGACATTAACTAACTCCACATGTATCTGCAAATGTTGTCCCCACTGTCTCTAACCCTGTTGAACCATATGACAGGTATCGTTGTTAATTCTTGTCCCTAAGTGGAGTTAAACAGAATCCATAATTAAGTCGGGAACGAGTTACCATCACCTAATAGTGGTAGGTGTACTGCTGGTGATGTCATTCATAATACCGTGCTAGATATTTACCCTGCTCTTCCATTGACGTCGGGTCGTGACATGGGGCCAGGGGACACTGATTGCACAAATGGGACAGATCTGGGTGGGATGCGGGCAGAGTATGGGACTGACACTAAGGAGTGTTCTGTTGCTAGGATTCCTGCTAACCTCGTTTCCCCTCAGGTACCCCAGGATGCCCATCCAGAAAGGGGTAAACATGTGAAGGATGATAGTAATGTGCCTGATTTCATAAATGATATGTTGTCAACTTGCTCAGATAACCACATTCCTTCCCAGGAACCATGGGATCCAGATATTAAGCAGTTGCCTAATTGTAGGAAAGCAGAAAGAATCCCATGTAGTGTTGAAAATGCTCATGTTATTTTCCAGGTACCACGTGAAGATCCACCAGGTCGAGATAACGATGTCGATATTGATAATGTATTGTCTTGTACCAATGTGGGAAATGATGTTCCTTGTGTAATGTGTGACCCGGTGGGTCCGGTATACATTGCTGATATGCCAGTTAGGCGTGCTGCCAGGGAAGAATCAGAAGAAGGGTTTGTGTGGGCGGCTGCTGTCACTACTCACTCCCAGCACGGGAAGTAAACATCCAAAACTGCAGCTTTCCCCCTCCCTTCAAGCAGGCACACAAACACACACACCCAGCAGGGGTCCATTCCCCTCACTGAGAGCTCAACAGAGAATGTGCCTTTCAAAGCTGAATTGATAACGGAAACCTCTCCTGGGACTCTCAGTGCTACCATCACAGCGAAGAGAGCTAGTAGACAGGATGTGAGTCTGGGAGGTAATGTCAGGCTGGGGAAGGTGTCATGGGCTGCTGTAGAAAACTTGGCTTTCCAGGCAGAACTGAGAACTGACCCTGCACAGAGTGAGCTCACCTTTTTCCCAGGGAAGGGGAGGGGTGGCCAGTCAGCTCAGGAAGGAGACCAAGACAAGGTGTTTTGGGAAGGTGACATAGCTGTATGTCCCACTGTTTGTAGTGCTGAGGAAATTCCCTTCACCTGTGGTACAATTAGCCCTGCAGCATCACGAGTACCAGGGGGAGAGGGAAACTAAGTCTTCAGAACAATACTTGACATGCTTTCTATCATACTCATTGTGGTCAGCCTTATGCTGTTTAAGGAAACTTTTCCACATTTGATAGGGATGGCCCAAAGCCATCTTAAAGCAGCCCAAACCAGGCAGAAATGATGCCTGGTATGACCGGAACGCCCCGGGAGCGCAAATTTGAAGTGGGGCAGAAGGTTCTGGTACTAATTCCAATGAGGCAGAACAAACTGCAAGCCACATGGGATGGACCGTACACAGTTCTCCAGTGTGTACATGATGTGAACTATGTCATTGCCAGAGATGAGGGCAGGAAGAGACATAGGGTATATCACATCAATATGCTCAAGGCCTACCAAAGCAGGAACACCTGCATGCTGGCAGTTTGCAGCCTCCCAGAGGAGGACCAGGAACCGGACCCACTGTTAGATCTGACAGCTGCAGCTGCGTCAGGGGGTACCCTGACAGATGCCTAGTATGGAGAGGAGCTGACAGAGGTGCAGCGGAGTCAGCTGTCTGATGCCTTGCGCCCCTACCAGACCTGCTTCACAGGGAGTTTAGGAAAAACACGCCTAGGCACCCACCAGATAGACCCAGGTCACCACACACCCCTGAGACAGTCAGAGTACAGAGGCACATTGGGGGTGTTGCATGCAAAATGACGGGAGGTGGATGAGATGCCAAGCCTAGGGGTAACACAGAAGTCCTGGAGTTCATGGGCTATGCCCGTAGTGCTGGACCCAACATGGGAACTGCGACGATCTGTCTCAACAGGGAGAGAACAGCAGTCCATCCAGGCAAGGTACTAACAAATGTCAGGGCACAGCATAGAGACTGTGGCTTCAGGTGCCAACTGCTCTCATGTTGATTTTAGAAAGGGGAGGTGTCAGGATTGGACGCCATTCTGAAGCCAGAATGTGCATAACTGCAAATAATATTGTATTGATCAATCTCTGCAAATGCCCTGTGTGTGGTTATGTATAAATCCAGTGTGAAAAGGTCATAGGAGACTTTGGCCTGACGTGCCACTGCTCCCATGCTGATCTTGAAGGGGGAGGTGTCATGATCCAGGCTACTTCAAGTAGGAATAGGCCTGTTAATAAGTAGTGTGATATCAACATAGATGATACCAGAATATCCGAGTGACGTATTAATTAGTGATGTGCACCGGACATTTTTCGGGTTTTGTGTTTTGGTTTTGGATTCGGTTCCGTGGCCGTGTTTTGGATTCGGACGCATTTTGGCAAAACCTCCCTGAAATTTTTTTGTCGGATTCGGGTGTGTTTGGATTCGGGTGTTTTTTACAAAAACCCCTCAAAAACAGCTTAAATCATAGAATTTGGGGGTCATTTTGATCCCATAGTATTATTAACCTCAATAACCATAATTTCCACTCATTTTCAGTCTATTCTGAACACCTCACACCTCACAATATTATTTTTAATCCTAAAATTTGCACCAAGGTCGCTGGATGACTAAGCTAAGCGACCCAAGTGGCCGACACAAACACCTGGCCCATCTAGGAGTGGCACTGCAGTGTCAGGCAGGATGGCACTTCAAAAAAATAGTCCCCAAACAGCACATGATGCAAAGAAAAATGAAAGAAAAAAGAGGTGCAAGATGGAATTGTCCTTGGGCCCTCCCACCCACCCTTATGTTGTATAAACAGGACATGCACACTTTAACAAACCCATCATTTCAGCGACAGGGTCTGCCACACAACTGTGACTGAAATGACTGGTTGGTTTGGGCCCCTACCAAAAAAGAAGCAATCAATCTCTCCTTGCACAAACTGGCTCTACAGAGGCAAAATGTCCACCTCCTCCTCATCGTCCGATTCCTCTCCCCTTTCACTGTGTACATCCCCCTCCTCACAGATTATTAATTCGTCCCCACTGGAATCCACCATCTCAGGTCCCTGTGTACTTTCTGGAGGCAATTGCTGGTGAATGTCTCCACGGAGGAATTGATTATAATTCATTTTGATGAACGTCATCTTCTCCACATTTTCTGGAAGTAACCTCGTACGCCGATTGCTGACAAGGTGAGCGGCTGCACTAAACACTCTTTCGGAGTACACACTGGAGGGTGGGCAACTTAGGTAAAATAAAGCCAGTTTCTGCAAGGGCCTCCAAATTGCCTCTTTTTCCTGCCAGTATACGTACGGACTGTCTGACGTGCCTACTTGGATGCGGTCACTCATATAATCCTCCACCATTCTTTCAATGGTGAGAGAATCATATGCAGTGACAGTAGACGACATGTCAGTAATCGTTGGCAGGTCCTTCAGTCCAGACCAGATGTCAGCACTCGCTCCAGACTGCCCTGCATCACCGCCAGCGGGTGGGCTCGGAATTCTTAGCCTTTTCCTCGCACCCCCAGTTGCGGGAGAATGTGAAGGAGGAGCTGTTGACGGGTCACGTTCCGCTTGACTTGACAATTTTCTCACCAGCAGGTCTTTGAACCTCTGCAGACTTGTGTCTGCCGGAAAGAGAGATACAACGTAGGTTTTAAATCTAGGATCGAGCACGGTGGCCAAAATGTAGTGCTCTGATTTCAACAGATTGACCACCCGTGAATCCTGGTTAAGCGAATTAAGGGCTCATCCACAAGTCCCACATGCCTAGCGGAATCGCTCTGTTTTAGCTCCTCCTTCAAATTCTCCAGCTTCTTCTGCAAAAGCCTGATGAGGGGAATGACCTGACTCAGGCTGGCAGTGTCTGAACTGACTTCATGTGTGGCAAGTTCAAAGGGTTGCAGAACCTTGCACAACGTTGAAATCACTCTCCACTGCGCTTGAGTCAGGTGCATTCCCCCTCCTTTGCCTATATCATAGGCAGATGTATAGGCTTGAATGGCCTTTTGCTGCACCTCCATCCTCTGAAGCATATAGAGGGTTGAATTCCACCTCGTTACCACCTCTTGCTTCAGATGATGGCAGGGCAGGTTCAGGGGTGTTTGCTTATGCTCCAGTCTTCGGCACGCGGTGGCTGAATCCCGAAAGTGGCCCGCAATTCTTCGGGCCACCGACAGCATCTCTTGCACGCCCCTGTCGTTTTTTAAATAATTCTGCACCACCAAATTCAATGTATGTGCAAAACATGGGACGTGCAGGAATTTGCCCAGATGTAATGCACGCACAATATTGCTGGCGTTGTCCGATGTCACAAATCCCCAGGAGAGTCCATTTGGGGTAAGCCATTCTGCGATGATGTTCCTCAGTTTCCGTAAGAGGTTGTCAGCTGTGTGCCTCTTCTGGAAAGCGGTGATACAAAGCGTAGCCTGCCTAGGAACGAGTTGGCGTTTGCGAGATGCTGCTATTGGTGCCGCCACTGCTGTTCTTGCTGCGGGAGGCAATACATCTACCCAGTGGGCTGTCACAGTCATATAGTCCTGAGTCTGCCCTGCTCCACTTGTCCACATGTCCGTGGTTAAGTGGACATTGGGTACAACTGCATTTTTTAGGACACTGGTGACTCTTTTTCTGAGGTCTGTGTACATTTTCGGTATCGCCTGCCTAGAGAAATGGAACCTAGATGGTATTTGGTACCGGGGACACAGTATCTCAATCAAGTCTGTAGTTGCCTGTGAATTAACGGTGGATAACGGAAACACGTTTCTCACCGCCCAGGCTGCCAAGGCCTGAGTTATCCGCTTTGCAGCAGGATGACTGTTGTGATATTTCATCTTCCTCGCAAAGGACTGTTGGACAGTCAATTGCTTACTGGAAGTAGTACAAGTGGTCTTCCGACTTCCCCTCTGGGATGACGATCGACTCCCAGCAGCAACAACAGCAGCGCCAGCAGCAGTAGGGTTACACTCAAGGATGCATCGGAGGAATCCCAGGCAGGAGAGGACTCGTCAGACTTGCCAGTGACATGGCCTGCAGGACTATTGGCTTTCCAGGGTAAGGAGGAAATTGACACTGAGGGAGTTGGTGGTGTGGTTTGCAGGAGCTTGGTTACAAGAGGAAGGGATTTAGTGGTCAGTGGACTGCTTCCTCTGTCATCCAAAGTTTTTGAACTTGTCACTGACTTATGATGAATGCGCTGCAGGTGACGTATAAGGGAGGATGTTCTGAGGTGGTTAATGTCCTTACCCCTTCTTATTACAGCTTGACAAAGGCAACACACGGCTTGACACCTGTTGTCCGCATTTGTGTTAAAATAATTCCACAACGAAGATGTGATTTTTTTTGTAATTTGACCAGGCATGTCAATGGCCATATTCGTCCCACGGACAATAGGTGTCTCCCCGGGTGCCTGACTTAAACAAACCACCTCACCATCAGAATCCTCCTTATCAATTTCCTCGTCAGCGCCAGCAACACCCATATCCTCATCCTGGTGTACTTCAACAGTGACATCTTCAATTTGACTATCAGGAACTGGACTGTGGGTGCTCCTTCCAGCACTTGCAGGGGGCGTGCAAATGGTGGAAGGCGCCACCTCTTCCCGTCCAGTGTTGGGAAGGTCAGGCATCGCAGCCGACACAATTGGACTCTCCTTGGGGATTTGTGATTTAGAAGAACGCACAGTTCTTTGCTGTGCTTTTGCCAGCTTAAGTCTTCTCATTTTTCTAGCGAGAGGATGAGTGCTTCCATCCTCATGTGAAGCTGAACCACTAGCCTTGAACATAGGCCAGGGCCTCAGTCGTTCCTTGCCACTCTGTGTCGTAAATGGCATATTGGCAAGTTTACGCTTCTCCTCAGACGCTTTTAATTTTGATTTTTCGGTCATTTTACTGAACTTTTGTGTTTTGGATTTTACATGCTCTCTACTATGACATTGGGCATCGGCCTTGGCAGACGACGTTGATGGCATTTCATCGTCTCGGCCATGACTAGTGGCAGCAGCTTCAGCACGAGGTGGAAGTGGATCTTGATCTTTCCCTATTTTACCCTCCACATTTTTGTTCTTCATTTTTTAATGTGTGGAATTATATGCCAGTTTCAATAGCAATGGCCTACTACTATATATACTGCGCACAACTGAAATGCACCACAGGTATGGATGGATAGTATACTTGACGACACAGAGGTATGTAGAGCAGTGGCCTACTGTACCGTACAGCTATATATTATATACTGGTGGTCAGCAAACTGTGCACAACTGAAATGCACCACAGGTATGGATGGATAGTATACTTGACGACACAGAGGTAGGTAGAGCAGTGGCCTACTGTACCGTAATGCTATATATTATATACTGGTGGTCAGCAAACTATGCAAAACTTAAATGCACCACAGGTATGGATGGATAGTATACTTGACGACACAGAGGTAGGTAGAGCAGTGGCCTACTGTACCGTACTGCTATATATTATATACTGGTGGTCAGCAAACTGTGCAAAACTTAAATGCACCACAGGTATGGATGGATAGTATACTTGACGACACAGAGGTAGGTAGAGCAGTGGCCTACTGTACCGTACTGCTATATATTATATACTGGTGGTCAGCAAACTAAGCAAAACTTAAATGCACCACAGGTATGGATGGATATTATACTTGACGACACAGAGGTAGGTAGAGCAGTGGCCTACTGTACCGTACTGCTATATATTATATACTGGTGGTCAGCAAACTGTGCAAAACTGAAATGCACCACAGGTATGGATGGATAGTATACTTGACGACACAGAGGTAGGTAGAGCAGTGGCCTTCTGTACCGTACTCCTATATATTATATACTGGTGGTCAGCAAAATTATGCACTGTACTCCTACTATATACTACAATGCAGCACAGATATGGAGCCTTTTTCAGGCAGAGAACGTATAATACTGGTGGTCACTGGTCAGCAAAACACTGCACTGTACTCCTCCTTTATAATACTGCTGCTCCCCAGTCCCCACAATAAAGCAGTGTGAGCACAGATATATGCAGCACACTGAGCACAGATATGGAGCATTTTTCAGGCAGAGAACGTATAATACTGGTGGTCACTGGTCAGCAAAACTCTGCACTGTACTCCTCCTATATAATACTGCTGGTCCCCAGTCCCCACAATAAAGCAGTGTGAGCACAGATATATGCAGCACACTGAGCACAGATATGGAGCGTTTTTCAGGCAGACAACGTATAATACTGGTGGTCACTGGTCAGCAAAACTCTGCACTGTACTCCTCCTATAATACTGCTGGTCCCCAGAATAAAGATATGCAGCCCCCTGAAACAAAGTGAGAGGATGCCAGCCACGTCCTCTCACTTTCATTTCCAATGCACGAGTGAAAAATGGCAGCGACGCGCGGCTCCTTATATAGAATCCGAATCTTGCGAGAATCCGACAGCGGGATGATGACGTTCGGGCGCGCTCGGGTTTAACCGAGCCATACGGTTAATGGTTAATTAAGTACACCTTTCATCTTTCTTAATTATTTATCACAGCAGTACCTGCTAACCTAACAAGTTGCGTGACTTTGTGCTCATTACACACTGGTACCATTTACAATATCTTCTATGTGCTATTATTAGGATTTCCCTTAGTACCAGCGCTAAATTCCTATATCAATAACACTCTCTTCCATGTCTTTTCTTTTCCGGACTCTCACCAACGATTCAGAGTCTCCCATCTCTGTCTAACGTTGGCAGCAGATCCATCCATTTCCTTTCCACTTCACTTTCCTGTTTGTATCTTTTTTCATTTTTCCGCGAACTCTCATCAGTGACTCCGAAGTGACAAAAATCATCCATAGATCACCCTACTATCATACCACACTGGAAACGCCCGAATCCATCCAATCTTGGAAGCTAATCAGTGTTAGGCTGAATCAGTACTCAGGTAGGAGACTCCTGAGGAAGATCCGGTGTAGTAGAGTATGATTATCATGTCCAGTGTTTAACACTGACAGCAGATTCACATCTTTCCAATTTTTTCTGCTCTTATTTTTACCACTGATCACCTTCTTTTGGCGACTCTTATTGTCTGACCGAACAGACATTTTTGTTTCATTGCTTAGGCTCAGGTGTGTGACATATATTTTTCTCATCACTATATTTGATGAAATTATGTACCGGGATCAATCTGTGAACCTACCATATGCAGTATAATTCTCAATTAATCATCAAAGCATGGCAGACAGTACTAATTTGTATATTCTCACCAATCTTTATTGTCAATTTTTGTTATTATCATTAATTGTGTTATCTTTAAATAATCAACCAAACTACTGATATATTTTACTAGGAATTTAATAAAACTGAATTAATTTTATATTCTCTTCATGATTCATTACTTTCATTGATTTTCTATTGATACAAAGAGTGCACCCACAAAAGAGTCTTTTTTTTTTTTTCTCCTTCTGTGTCTACAGTACAGAGGTGTCAGATACCCTTTGATGCAGGGGCCCAGAGATGGTTGGGAGAATGCATTTGCAAGTTGTAAAAAAGCAGGATGTGTACAAAGGCCTTATTTCTGCAGTTGTAAACACTTGCTCAGAGCTTCAAACAAGCAATTAAAAGATAAGGCAATTTGGCCTGCTAGTATTTCTAAGAGACCCCACAGTATAAGTTATAACAGTGTCTTAGTATGATTGATAAATCTGATTGCCCAAAAGGAAGGGGAAGAGTAAGTAGCCAGCCACTGCGTATATGACCAAGAGACCCCATGTTACAGTTGAATTTACACAATTAACTATGATCTGGAAAAGGTTAAAATTAACTCTCCAGGCTGAAGGGTCAGCCTGAGTTTTAAATAGGCGAAACACAGACTGAAAAGAGTGCATTATCAAGGAAGTGGGTCAGGAAAGCATCCTGGCTCTGTAATGTCCCGAATATCTGAAGAGGCTTCACTTCATCCCATCGTCCCACACTGCATGTGATAGGATCGGTGGGTTTATCTCCCTATTTTTATTTTCTTGAAATTGTCTTTTCTGCTGTGACTTTGACTTTGTATTATTATATTCTTGTAACTTTCTTTTTTCTGTAATATAAGCTTTGAAGTGTTTTGCTTGAATTAAATAATCAATTTAGATCTGGTTTCTGTTGTGTATCCAACCCAACTCTCTGAAAGAGGCATTACCAAAATATTAATAATTCTGGGTGCAGGCAAAAGCCATAAGTTTGCCTTGGGTCATACCCTAAATGTTTGTACTTTGGCTGGTGGCAGTGACCGTGTTGAAATTAATACACGCGCTCAGGTATCCAGTAGCGGTGTCACATGGCAGGGATTCACAGGTTGGCATATCTGGGGAATCGCCATGCCTAGTATCGTGACAGTACCACTGGACATATACGGCAGCACAGGCACATTACCTCTGGACTGATGCAGGACAACACAGCACCACTGCAATAGACTGGACTTATACAGCAGCACTGGACATATGGCAGCAGAGGACACCACCACTGTGACTGGACTGAGTCAGCACAATACACCACCACTGAACTGATGCAGCACAACACAGCACCACTGGACTGGACTTATATAGCAGCACTGGACATAAAGTAGCAGAGGACACCACCACTGTGACTGGACTGATGCAGCACAAGACACCACCACTGGACTGATTCAGCACAACACAGCACCACTGCACTGGACTAATACAGCAGCACTGGACATATGGCAGCAGAGGACACAACCACTGTGACTGGACAGATGCAGCACAAGACACGGAAACTGAGGACACTGAGAGGATGGAGACACATCCTCTCTCTACACTCTCCAATGCCAGAGTGAAAATGGCAGCGATGCGCTGCTCCTTATATGGAATCCAAAACCTGCGAGAATCCGACAGCGTGATGATGACATTTTGTCTCGTTCTGGTTTCCGAGTCAGGCAGGAAAACCCAAACCCGCTCATCCCTAGTATTAACCCACTGGTGTTTTATTTGTCTGTGAGCCCAGGTACTAGACTGCCAGGGTAAATATCAACAATATTATTCTCCTAATACAGGGGCAGCCTTAACCCGCTGGTGTTTTTTCATTACTGCTTGCAGTGCAGCATTAACCCTTTATTGGTGCACACTGGTGCGTGCCACTATTACCATAATTATATAAGTGCAGTGATTCTCATGTTATTGAACACACTAGTTTGTACAACTTGTGTGTTCAATAACGCTCACTAGGTGTTGTTCCAATGCATTAATAAATATAAGCACTGTGAGTTGATACTAGAGATTAGCGGGTTCTGTTCTCTGAGAACCGAACCCACTCGAATTTGTCAATCCGAGCCAGAATCAGAGCCCAGCTCGGGTTTTTCCTCCCGCCTCGACTATGTCATCGAGGAAAAATGTCATCATCCCGCTGTCAGATTCTCTCAGGTTTTGGATTCTATATAAGTCATCGGCGCCATCTTCAATCCGGCATTGTAGAGTGTACTGGACGAACGTGTCTGTCTCTGTACTGGGTGGTGAGGCGTGGCGTAGTATCCGGCAGGTGGGGGTGCCCTGTGTGCTTAATCTGAAAAAAGGGGTGAACTCTGTCTGCTGTTTCTGAAAAATGAGTGCTCTCTCTGCCAGCTGTATCTGAAACAGGGGTGCTCTCTCTGTCTGCTATATCTGAAAAAGGAGTGCTCTCTCTGCTGTATCTGAAAAAGGGGTGTTCTCTCTGTCTGCTGTATCTGAAAGGGTTGATCTGTCCATCTATCCAGAGTCTCTGCCCCAGTGTAAAATTAAAATAACAAAAGCTAAAAACAAAAAGCCTAAACTTATTTAAAAAAAATATTTTTGTTTGTGCTGTACCCCAGTGTACCGTACAATTTTTATTTTATTTTCCTAAGTACTGTGACACCGCCAGTCAGACTGCAGTATATTATTTCCTATATACATGTATTGTGCTACGCTGTCAGTGAAGTCAACCACAGTGTGCAATTATTATTATATACAATTCTGATTCATTTGTGCGACACTGTCGGTGAAGTCAACCGCAGTGTGTAATTATTATATACATTTCTGACTCATTTGTGCAACTCTGTCAGTGAAGTCAAACCGCAGTGAGTAATTATTATATACATTTCTGACTCATTTGTGCAACACGGTCAGTGAAGGTTAACCCCACTTTGTGTTGATAGAAATGGAGGCTACTACTAGTGCTGAAGCTGCTGCCACTAGTCCGTCAACGTCATCTGCTAAGGCAGATGTCCAGGGGCACAGAGGGCTTAAGTCAGGGTATGTAAAATCATTTAATTTTAGAGTGGTAAAGAAAAAAAAGAAAAAAGAAAGTTAGCTGCAGAGTCAGTAAGACAAACTGCGCATTCAGAAGTCAGCTATATGTGAGTTTGACATTTTTCACACTGTCCTCATAGAGAAGCCTCTTTCACCTCTTTCCACCATTTCTGAACCATCTGCACATGTGGGGAGCAGTACAAGTAAAGATGGTGATGAATCTGATGAGGAGGGTGATGTATATAATGAGGAGGACATAATACAAATTGAGGATTCATGTGTGGAAGTAGGACAGGATGAGGGGGATATGTGTGTACTATCTGACAGGGAGGATGTTGATGATGATTATGTTTGTGTAAGTCAGCCACCGGTGGCTGAAGTTGTTGACCGTGATAAAAAGAAAGTCATTGCAATGCCTGGGCATAAGACCAAAAAAGCCACCTCCTGGGTATGGGATTATTTTTACCCCAATCCTGACAATGTTTATTGGCTCCATTTGTGAGGCCAAAATTTAGTAGACGTAGGAACGTTAGCCATCTAGGCATCCATTTTACGTCATTTGCAGCAAAGACATAAAATTTATTGTACAAGATTATAATGTAATTAATACCTCGTCATCAACATTCTCAGAGTAATTACTTATTGGAGGAAGTCCTTCTAAAACATTGTTTTGTGGGGGCCCAAACAAAGCAATCATTTCAGCCACAAGTGACGGTACCTGCCTCTGAATTGATTGGCTTTTGAAACTGTGCATGTCCTGTTTAATATAAACAACATAAGAGTGGGTGGGAGGGCCCAAGGACATTTCCATCTTGCACCTTATTTCTTAGAGTTATGTGCTCTTTGGAGCATTGTTTGAGCATAGTTTATAAAACTGTCATCCTGCCTGCCACTGTGGTGCCACTCCTAGATGTGCCATATGTTTGTGCACCCACTTCTGTCACTTAGTTTAGTCATCCAGCTGCTGCAGTGGTTTCTAAATGAATGCTGAAAATGTCCAGAAATGCTTTGGGCCACAGACAGCAACTCTTGAATGCCCCTGTCATTTTTAATAAAATTCTGAACCGCCAACTTAAATGTGTGGGCAAAACTACCCCCTTCATCCCTCAAAAATGTTCTTATTCAGTCAAGAAATTAAACTAAATTAGCAAACTAATCACTCCTTCTTTATTTATTTTACAGCAAATAGGGAAGGAAAAGGCCATGAAAGAAGAGATTTCGATCATTACTGTCCCCCATGCCCCCATTGATTAAAAATTTTGTAATCAAACAATTAAATTAACTTACAGATCAATTCTTCCTTTCTTCTGATCTAGTCCTTGATTAATGAAAACATTCTTGATCTCACTTTTCTATAAAGTTGTATAGTTTATTAAACTGCCATCCTATCTGCCAATCTGTGTCCTATATGAACCAAATTTCAAATTGAACTGCCACACGTTTGTGCCGCTCACTGTGTCACTTAGGTTAGTCAGACAGCTAGCTCGGTGCAACCTTTTGGCCTAAACTGGATAAAAACTATATTTGAGCTGTGAGGTGGTCAAAATTGAATGGACATGACTGGAAATTATTATTATTGAGGTTAATTACAGTATACTGTTGGAACAAAAAAATGCCCAAATTATGTGATTTTAGCTGTTTTATCAATTTTTGAAAAAAAAATACAGATCCAAAACCAAAACACATGACTGCGGTTTTGGTAAAACCAAAACCAGACAATGAATTAGAACCAAAACTAAAACACGGGGTCGGTGCATACCTGTAATCTATAATACAATTATGATCTGGTTTATGGTGTGTGGTAATAGTAACATAGTAACATAGATTCTGAGGTTGAAAAAAAAAAACAATTGTCCATCGAGTTCAAACTATGTATGTGATCTCCTACACTGTAATATTTTTAAGCCTATTTTTAGCTAGGGTAAATATTTAGCCGTTATTTCAAGTATTCCTTGTTTATTTTTTATATATTTTGTTCTATTACTATACTGCATGATTTACCCACCATATCCCTGTATATCCTTAACCATTAGGAATTTATCTAGCCCATTCTTAAAAGTAGTGACCGAGTCCACCATTACTACTCTCTCAGGCAGGGAAATCCAAATACCTTATGTCCTTACTGTGAAGAAACCTTTCCGTCTCTGTGTGAGAAATCTCCTCTCCTCTAACCTAAGCGGGTGTCCACGTGTCCTTTGTGATGATCTCACCAAGAACAAATACCCAGCTAGCTCTGTGTATTGACCCCTTATATATTTGAAAATGTTAATCATGTACCCTCTTAATCTCCTTTTTTCCAGTGTAAACATGCCTAGCCTATCAAGCCTTTCCTCATATTCTAGCATCTCTAGCCCCTTAATCAATTTGGTTGCCCGTCTCTGAACCTTTTCTAGTTCCAGGATATCCTTTTGAAGTATGGTGCCCATAGTTGTGCGCAGCATTCGAGATGTGGCTTCACTAGTAATTTATATAATGGGAGTATAACACTCCCATCCCTTGCATCAATTCTCCACTTCATGCAAGCTAATACCTTGTTTGCCTTTTTTGCTGCATTCCTACTTTGGGTACTACAGCTAAGTTTGTAATCTATGTGAATACCTAAATCTTTTTCAACTACAGAATACCCTAGTTTCTCCCCATTTAGTATGTAGGTAGTATTTTTGTTCTTTCTACCAAAGTGCATTACCTTACATTTGTCTATATTGAACCGCATTCTCCATTTTGCTGCACATGGTTCCAATTTAAATAAGTTGTTCCATAAAGACTTTGCATCCCCTCTGAATTTATAACCTTGCACAATTTGGTATCATCAGCAAAAATAGACACTGTACTCTCAAGACCTACTTCTAAATCATTTATAAAAATGTTAAACAATAGTGGTCCAAGTACAGATCCTTGTGGCACACCACTTAGTACTTCAGACCAATTCGAATACGTTCCATCTACCACCACTCGCTGCACCCTTTTATCTAACCAGTTTCTAACCCAAGTGCATATTGTGCTCCCTAGCCCAAGTTCTCTAAATTTGTAGATAAGTCTCATGTGATGTACTGTATCGAAAGCTTTTGCAAAGTCTAAAAAGATTACATCCACCTTTTTACCCTGATCTAGGTTTGCACTAACTGTCTCATAAAAGCCTATTAAGTTAGTTTGACATGATCTATCCTTCATAAATCCATGTTTGGTCCTATTAAGAACCTTATTGGTTTCAAGGAACTCCTGTATTCTATCTCTTAAAATACCTTCCAGTACTTTACCCACTATAGATGTAAGACCTACTGGTCTATATTTACCCGGTTCAGATTTATTTCCCATTTTGAATATTGGCACTCCTTCCACAATACACCAGTCTTTGGGTACCATGCCTGATGTAAGTGAGCCAATGAAAATCAAATATAGGGGTCTTGCTAATTCAGAGTGTAGCTCCATGAGGACCCTTGGGTGAATTCCATTGGGATCAGGTGACTTATCAATCTTATTTTTTTTTTTAAATTGGTCACAGACGACTTCCTCACTTAAATAAACATTAAGTAGCGGGACATTATCATTGTTGAGGTTATGTGTCAATCCCGCCATCTGGTCCTTTCTTGTGGATACAGATGAGAAAAACTCATTTAATTTTTCTGCTATGTCATTGTCGTCTTTGATTAGGCATCCAAATTGCCTTTTAAAGGGCCTATACTCTCCTTCTTTAATCTTTTGCTGTTGATGTATTTGAAAACCTTTTTGGGGTTTGATTTACTTACCTTTGCTATTAGCTTTACCGTTTCAATAGTGTCATAGTGTTAATTATTTTCCACTTGTTTGCTACTGTTTTCTTTATTGTGTGAAGCCCCCTGTCATTTGTATGCTGATTCTTATTTTCAGGCATACTTTTCCCAGAACCAGTGTCCTCTTATCCCTTCCCTTTTAATAAATTTACCCACTAATTCTGCTTATCAAGGTTGTCATGTTAAGTCATTTTACTGTATATGGGCCTAGCTACAGTCTGAGAAGGACAAGCTGGTGGAGTCATCACTGAGTACAGCAAAGATCTACTGGAGCTGCCATCTCTACAGTGAGTACCATCTATATCTAAGGTATATGTGCCTGCACTAACATCCCAGGGTACGACAGTAAATTAGGGTCAGGGGTGGTTAACAGACAGCCTGGTGTGCCTTCTCCCGTGGCCCCAGATCTAAGCCCTCATTGTGACTTATAAAGGGGGAGGTATAAGTGGCATATCTGAAAGTCAAGGATGGAGGTTTAATTGGCATAGTGGGAGGTCTTACTGACATGTAAGGGACATGTGGGGAGGAATGCGGTGCATGGTGTTCATAGTGAGTGACATGTAGGGAAGCCTTGGCGGCTTGTGATACTCCCAGGGGGATTCCTATTTCTCCCTTAATACAGTACATCACAATCACACCACAAAACAGAAGCACTTTGTCATTACAGTTATATTAATAGACTATGAATTTGGCAAAATTGGGAAAGTGTAGAATATGATTCTGCAAAATGATGAAGTAAAAGCAGAAAGTAAAGGTTGGATTTAAGGAATTTTGCATTTCTATGCTAAATAATAATACTGTATTCCCATTTGTAGAACTATAATGAGATGCAGAAAACTATCTGTCAGTGTCCCATACTTCTGCCCACAGGCCATACACACAGTAAGTAGTCAGTATGTGATGTAACGGGTGGTATTCATGTGACCGCCGGTCAGCTGACCGACAGTCACATGACCTCCTTCACCAGCACGACGGCTCACTATCCTGATGGTCGGCATGCCGACCAACAGGGACTATTTCCACTCGTGGGTGTCCACGACACCCATAGAGTGGGAATAGAACCCGCAGGTCGCCACCGAGCCCGCAGCGTGGCGAGCACAGCGAGTCCGCAAGGGGCTTGCTGCACTCGCCCCTCCCCGCCGGGATTCCGGCATCGGTATGCTGCCGGGATCCCGGCGTCGGTAAGCTGACCGGCGGTCTCCTGACTGCCGGTCAGCAGAACTACACCCGATGTAACACATAGACAGAAAATAGGGGGTAATTCAGATCTGATCGCAGCAGCAAATTTGTTAGCTAATGGGCAAAACCATGTGCACTGCGGGGGGGGGGGGGGGGGCAGATATAACATTTGCAGAGAGAGATTAGATTTGGGTGGGTTATATTGTTCCTGTGCAGGGTAAATACTGGCTGCTTTACTTTTACACTGCATTTTAGATTTCAGTTTTAACACACCCCTTCCAAATCTAGCTCTCTCTGCACATGTTATATCTGCCCCACCAGCACTGCACATGGGGGGTAATTCCAAGATGATCGCAGCAGGAATTTTTTTAGCAGTTGGGCAAAACCATGTGCACTGCAGCAGGGCCGGATTAACAATGGGGCTGATGGAGCTGCAGCTCCAGGCCCATCTCCAAAATAGGCCCACTGCATCTGCAGATGACTTTGCTGCTGTAGACAGGATTTTTTCCCCCCCTGCTACTGCAGAATGCAGCGTCCTTGGTCCTTCCCTCTCTGGCATGAACTACATCCCCCAACGCACACCCTTCCCCCCACCAGATACATTTTTGTAAAATGTTTTCGGATTCTGAACATGCTCGTAGCCCCGCCCACTCGTGGCATTAGGCCACACCCCCTACACAATTCTTTATGCCCGCGAATTACTAGCCTGTAGGGAGGGGAGTCCCACTGGGCTGGCAGGAACCCCAATGGTGAGAAGGGAGATGGAGATTCATCTGCAGCAGGCCTCCCAGCAAACAGGAAATCCATCGGGCAGCACTTCAAAGGAACTGAGGCACACATATCTGTACTTCCATCCTCCATAGTTACTGCAGGCAGTGTGACACTGGTCAAGAGAGAATTCCAGTGACTAGGTAGGAGGTCTGTGCACCCACACAGTTGCCGTACATACAGTACTGTTATCTGCTATCACAACTGGACAGTTTTAAAAAGGTTGTTTTTTATTTGAGTAAACATAATGAATGAACTTGAAGTAATCTATTTTGATAAATGTTCACAAAAATGTTAAACCTGTAAGTTTGCAGATATTGTACTAATGTAGAAATTACATCAATGCATAGTTTATTGTAGATATTGCAATTTGCACCCAGTTTAGGCACTAACCGCTATCTTTGAACATATTATTTTACTCAGTGGCCAGGTAAGGACCACTAGTGTCTGATGCTACAGGACAGTCATTCCACATAAATCTGTCTACACGCACCCCTCATGCCATGGTGTCATACGCTTGACCGGCATTCAAGATGCCAACAGTCAGAAGACCGACAGCGGCATCCCGATGGTAACAATCCTGACCAGGGGTTTGGTAAGTATACTTACCCTCATCCCTAACCCTCCCCCCTGCAGCCTAACCTTCCCTGTTGGCACCTAACGCTAACCCCCCTCCCTGCAGCCCATGGATAACCCTCCCTTCCCCGCAGCTTAACCCTACTCAGTGGCACCTAACCCCGCCCCCCCCCTCCCCGCCGCCTATCCCTAACTCGCCCTTCCCCGCAGTCTAACCTTCCCCGGAGTCCCCTAACCCACTGTCCCCGCAGCCTAACTCTAAACCTCCCCTCTGCAACCTAACCCCAACCCTCACTGGTTGTGCCTAAATCTAACCCCCCCCCCCCCCCCCGCTCAGCAGCCTAATCCTAACCCTCCTTTCCCTGCAGTCTAACCCTCCCCGGAGTCACCTAACCGTAACCCGCCGTCCCCGCAGCCTAACTCTAAACCTCCCCTCTGCAGCCTAACCCCAACCCTCACTGGTGGTGCCTAAATCTAACCCCCCCCCCCCCCCCCCCGCTCAGCAGCCTTATCCTGATCCCCCCTTCCCCACGCAGTTTAACCCTCCCTGGTGGTGTCTAATCCTAACGCTCCTTTCCCTGCAGTCTAACCCTCCCCGGTGGCATCTAACCCCCCTCCACAGCCTAACCCTCCCTTCCCCGAGCCTAACCCTCCTCAGTGGTGCCTGAACATAACCCCCAGTCCCAGTCTAACCCTAACTCCCCCCCCCCCCCCCATCCGTAGACTAACCCTAACTGTCCCCGGCATACTTACAATCAAAGTGATGGCTGTCAGGATTCCAGCTTCTGCATTTCAACTGATGTCTGGATTCCGGCATCGGTCTTGTGGCTGCGTTTCAGGTTACGGTGCCGGGATTTTGATTGCCGGCATCATGAATGTATCCCCCCCTCATAACATTAAATTATTCAGCTGAGAAGCACAGGACAACACACTCTTATTTCTTTTATTTAAAACCACAGAGTCCTGACTTGGAGCCGCTGAGGCTACAATAACACAAATGGACTGAGACCTTCCACAGCCAGCACCAGGTGAACTGGAGCTATTGGTCACAAGAGGCCACCAAATCTGAATGTGACCACATATACTGATCCCACCTAGCAGACCTCGGTCAAGCGGTCACGCCCTATTATTTAAACAGTCAGGCTGACCCCGTGAGGAAGGTTCAATAGCCGAAACGGGCCATAGGGATGGCCATGTGTCTTATTAGCTGACTACATCCATGAAGTTCGGATGAGTATATATGCTGCATTTTTGTATATGAAAGTCTGAAGCTTTTTAAGTATTAAAGAATGTTTTTCATTGCTTAAAAAGGTGGTGTGCTGGTTAGCTACTGTTTTTCAAGTTGGGTTACCGTAGACTCAAATAATATATATATATATATATAGATAGCTGTAAACTCGGCACTCACGCATAAGATAAAAGGTGCTGCGGTGCCCTCCTGGAGGCGAAGACCTCTGTCAATAGGATGGTGATGAAGGCGGCACTCAAACAGGCGTAGACAGCGGTAAAGATTTTGTCAGTTTATTCCATAAATAAACTGACAAAATCTTTACCGCTGTCTACGCCTGTTTGAGTGCCGCCTTCATCACCATCCTATATATATATATATATATATATATACACACACAGTGGTCGAAGTGGGGCGGTATACGGCAGTATAGTATACCGCCACTTCTTCCACTGACCAGGAAATGAGGAAATGAAAGTGCAGCAGGAGGCGAGGGAAGTGGCCATCCTGCTGCACATGTTGCTTCCGTCCCTGCTTGGCGGCCGGCGGCTGTGTAAAGCGCTGTACTAGCTCACAGCCGCTCACCGCCGCCGCCGCCCACCGCTCATTGCCGCCAGCCGCTAACCGCCACTAGTGATGAGCGGGTTCGGTTCTCCGGAATCCGAACCCCCCCGAACTTCAGCCTTTTTACACGGATCCGAGGCAGACTCGGATCTTCCCGCCTTGCTCGGCTAACCCGAGCGCGCCCGAACGTCATCATCCCGCTGTCGGATTCTCGCGAGGCTCGTATTCTATCGCGAGACTCGGATTCTATATAAGGAGCCGCGCGTCGCCGCCATTTTCACACGTGCATTGAGATTGATAGGGAGAGGACGTGGCTGGCGTCCTCTCCGTTTATAGAGAAGAGAGTAGAGAGTTAGAGACACTATTTACTAATTTTGGGGAGCATATTAGGACTGGAGTACTACTACTTGCTGATAGTGTGACCAGTGACCATTGACCACCAGTTTAATTAATCCGTTCTCTGCCTGAAAAAAAACGATACACAGTGTGACACAGTCACATACCATATCTGTGCTCAGCCCAGTGTGCTGCATCATATGTAATACTGTATATCTGACTGTGCTGAGTGCTCACTGCTCACACAGCTTAATTGTGGGGGAGACTGGGGAGCAGTTATAGCAGGAGTACATAAATAATATATTGTAAGTACAGTGCACACTTTTGCTGCCAGAGTGCCACACTGCCAGTGTGACTGACCAGTGACCACACTGACCACCAGTATATTGTGATTGTCTGCTTAGGACGGAGTACTACTTGCTGATAGTGTGACGAGTGACCAGTGACCACCACCAGTTTAATTAATCCGTTCTCTGCCTGAAAAAAAACGATACACAGTGTGACACAGTCACATACCATATCTGTGCTCAGCCCAGTGTGCTGCATCATATGTAATACTGTATATCATTATCTGACTGTGCTGAGTGCTCACTGCTTACACAGCTTAATTGTGGGGGAGACTGGGGAGCAGTTATAGCAGGAGTACATATTTTAAGTACAGTGCACACTTTTGCTGCCAGAGTGCCACTGCCAGTGTGACTGACCAGTGACCACTGACCACCAGTATATTGTGATTGTCTGCTGACCACCAGTATATTGTGATTGTCTGCCTGAAAAAGTTAAACACTCGTCGTGTGGTGTTTTTATAAACGCATTCTGCAGACAGTGTCCAGCAGGTCCGTCATTACATAATATATACCTGTCCGGCTGCAGTAAAAGTGTGATTATATATATATTTTAATTTTATCTCATTATCATCCAGTCTATATTAGCAGCAGACACAGTACGGTAGTCCACGGCTGTAGCTACCTCTGTGTAGGCAGTCGCTCGTCCATCCATAATTGTATACCACCTACCCGTGGTTTTTTTTTTTCTATCTTCTTGATACTAGTAGCTTACTTTAGGAGTCTGCAGTGCTGACAGACAGTGTCCAGCAGGTCCGTCATTACATAATATATACCTGTCCGGCTGCAGTACTAGTGTGATATATATATATATATATTTTAATTTTATCTCATTATCATCCAGTCTATATTAGCAGCAGACACAGTACGGTAGTCCACGGCTGTAGCTACCTCTGTGTCGGCAGTCGCTCGTCCATCCATAATTGTATACCACCTACCCGTGGGTTTTTTTTTCTATCTTCTTGATACTAGTAGCTTACTTTAGGAGTCTGCAGTGCTGACAGACAGTGTCCAGCAGGTCCGTCATTACATAATATATACCTGTCCGGCTGCAGTACTAGTGTGATATATATATATATTTTAATTTTATCTCATTATCATCCAGTCTATATTAGCAGCAGACACAGTACGGTAGTCCACGGCTGTAGCTACCTCTGTGTCGGCAGTCGCTCGTCCATCCATAATTGTATACCACCTACCCGTGTTTTTTTTTTTCTTCTATCTTCTTGATACTAGTAGCTTACTTTAGGAGTCTGCAGTGCTGACAGACAGTGTCCAGCAGGTCCGTCATTACATAATATATACCTGTCCGGCTGCAGTACTAGTGTGATATATATATATATTTTAATTTTATCTCATTATCATCCAGTCTATATTAGCAGCAGACACAGTACGGTAGTCCACGGCTGTAGCTACCTCTGTGTCGGCAGTCGCTCGTCATCCATAAGTATACTAGTATCCATCCATCTCCATTGTTTACCTGAGGTGCCTTTTAGTTGTGCCTATTAAAATATGGAGAACAAAAATGTTGAGGTTCCAAAAATAGGGAAAGATCAAGATCGACTTCCACCTCGTGCTGAAGCTGCTGCCACTAGTCATGGCCGAGACGATGAAATGCCAGCAACGTCGTCTGCCAAGGCCGATGCCCAATGTCATAGTACAGAGCATGTAAAATCCAAAACACCAAATATCAGTGAAAAAAGGACTCAAAAATCTAAAATAAAATTGTCGGAGGAGAAGCGTAAACTTGCCAATATGCCATTTACCACACGGAGTGGCAAGGAACGGCTGAGGCCCTGGCCTATGTTCATGGCTAGTGGTTCAGCTTCACATGAGGATGGAAGCACTCAGCCTCTCGCTAGAAAAATGAAAAGACTCAAGCTGGCAAAAGCACAGCAAAGAACTGTGCGTTCTTCGAAATCACAAATCCACAAGGAGAGTCCAATTGTGTCGTTTGCGATGCCTGACCTTCCCAACACTGGACGTGAAGAGCATGCGCCTTCCACCATTTGCACGCCCCCTGCAAGTGCTGGAAGGAGCACCCGCAGTCCAGTTCCTGATAGTCAGATTGAAGATGTCAGTGTTGAAGTACACCAGGATGAGGAGGATATGGGTGTTGCTGGCGCTGGGGAGGAAATTGACCAGGAGGATTCTGATGGTGAGGTGGTTTGTTTAAGTCAGGCACCCGGGGAGACACCTGTTGTCCGTGGGAGGAATAGGGCCATTGACATGCCTGGTGAAAATACCAAAAAAATCAGCTCTTCGGTGTGGAAGTATTTCAACAGAAATGCGGACAACATTTGTCAAGCCGTGTGTTGCCTTTGTCAAGCTGTAATAAGTAGGGGTAAGGACGTTAACCACCTCGGAACATCCTCCCTTATACGTCACCTGCAGCGCATTCATCATAAGTCAGTGACAAGTTCAAAAACTTTGGGCGACAGCGGAAGCAGTCCACTGAACAGTAAATCCCTTCCTCTTGTAACCAAGCTCACGCAAACCACGCCACCAACTCCCTCAGTGTCAATTTCCTCCTTCCCCAGGAATGCCAATAGTCCTGCAGGCCATGTCACTGGCAATTATGACGAGTCCTCTCCTGCCTGGGATTCCTCCGATGCATCCTTGCGTGTAACGCCTACTGCTGCTGGCGCTGCTGTTGTTGCTGCTGGGAGTCGATGGTCATCCCAGAGGGGAAGTCGTACTCGTAAGCCCACTTTTACTACTTCCACCAAGCAATTGACTGTCCAACAGTCCTTTGCGAGGAAGATGAAATATCACAGCAGTCATCCTGCTGCAAAGCGGATAACTGAGGCCTTGGCATCCTGGGCGGTGAGAAACGTGGTTCCGGTATCCATCATTACGGCAGAGGCAACTAGAGACTTGTTGGAGGTACTGTGTCCCCGGTACCAAATACCATCTAGGTTCCATTTCTTTAGGCAGGCGATACCGAAAATGTACACAGACCTCAGAAAAAGACTCACCAGTGTCCTAAAAAATGCAGTTGTACCCAATGTCCACTTAACCACGGACATGTGGACAAGTGGAGCAGGGAAGGCTCAGGACTATATGACTGTGACAGCCCACTGGGTAGATGTATGGACTCCCGCCGCAAGAACAGCAGCGGCGGCACCAGTAGCAGCATCTCGCAAACGCCAACTCTTTCCTAGGCAGGCTACGCTTTGTATCACCGCTTTCCAGAATACGCACACAGCTATGAAACCTCTTACGGCAACTGAGGAAGATCATCGCGGAATGGCTTACCCCAATTGGACTCTCCTGTGGATTTGTGGCATCGGACAACGCCAGCAATATTGTGTGTGCATTAAATATGGGCAAATTCCAGCACGTCCCATGTTTTGCACATACCTTGAATTTGGTGGTGCAGAATTATTTAAAAAATGAGAGGGGCGTGCAAGAGATGCTGTCGGTGGCCAGAAGAATTGCGGGACACTTTCGGCGTACAGGCACCACGTACAGAAGACTGGAGCACCACCAAAAACGCCTGAACCTGCCCTGCCATCATCTGAAGCAAGAAGTGGTAACGAGGTGGAATTCAACCCTCTATATGCTTCAGAGGTTGGCTTTTGCAGAAGAAGCTGGAGACATTGAAGGAGGAGCTAACACAGAGCGATTCCGCTAGGCATGTGGGACTTGTGGATGGAGCCCTTAATTCGCTTAACAAGGATTCACGGGTGGTCAATCTGTTGAAATCAGAGCACTACATTTTGGCCACCGTGCTCGATCCTAGATTTAAAACCTACCTTGGATCTCTCTTTCCGGCAGACACAAGTCTGCTGGGGTTCAAAGAACTGCTGGTGACAAAATTGTCAAGTCAAGCGGAACGCGACCTGTCAACATCTCCTCCTTCACATTCTCCCGCAACTGGGGGTGCGAGGAAAAGGCTCAGAATTCCGAGCCCACCCGCTGGCGGTGATGCAGGGCAGTCTGGAGCGACTGCTGATGCTGACATCTGGTCCGGACTGAAGGACCTGACAACGATTACGGACATGTCGTCTACTGTCACTGCATATGATTCTCTCCCCATTGAAAGAATGGTGGAGGATTATATGAGTGACCGCATCCAAGTAGGCACGTCAGACAGTCCGTACTTATACTGGCAGGAAAAAGAGGCAATTTGGAGGCCCTTGCACAAACTGGCTTTATTCTACCTAAGTTGCCCTCCCACAAGTGTGTACTCCGAAAGAGTGTTTAGTGCCGCCGCTCACCTTGTCAGCAATCGGCGTACGAGGTTACATCCAGAAAATGTGGAGAAGATGATGTTCATTAAAATGAATTATAATCAATTCCTCCGTGGAGACATTGACCAGCAGCAATTGCCTCCACAAAGTAGTACACAGGGAGCTGAGATGGTGGATTCCAGTGGGGACGAATTGATAATCTGTGAGGAGGAGGATGTACACGGTGATATATCGGAGGATGATGATGAGGTGGACATCTTGCCTCTGTAGAGCCAGTTTGTGCAAGGAGAGATTAATTGCTTCTTTTTTGGTGGGGGTCCAAACCAACCCGTCATTTCAGTCACAGTCGTGTGGCAGACCCTGTCACTGAAATGATGGGTTGGTTAAAGTGTGCATGTCCTGTTTATACAACATAAGGGTGGGTGGGAGGGCCCAAGGACAATTCCATCTTGCACCTCTTTTTTCTTTCATTTTTCTTTGCGTCATGTGCTGTTTGGGGGGTGTTTTTTGGAAGGGCCATCCTGCGTGACACTGCAGTGCCACTCCTAGATGGGCCAGGTGTTTGCGTCGGCCACTAGGGTCGCTTAGCTTACTCACACAGCTACCTCATTGCGCCTCTTTTTTTCTTTGCGTCATGTGCTGTTTGGGGAGTGTTTTTTGGAAGGGCCATCCTGCGTGACACTGCAGTGCCACTCCTAGATGGGCCAGGTGTTTGTGTCGGCCACTTGGGTCGCTTAGCTTAGCCATCCAGCGACCTCGGTGCAAATTTTAGGACTAAAAATAATATTGTGAGGTGTGAGGTGTTCAGAATAGACTGAAAATGAGTGGAAATTATGGTTATTGAGGTTAATAATACTTTGGGATCAAAATGACCCCCAAATTCTATGATTTAAGCTGTTTTTGAGGGTTTTTTGAAAAAAACACCCGAATCCAAAACACACCCGAATCCGACAAAAAAAATTCGGTGAGGTTTTGCCAAAACGCGTTCGAACCCAAAACACGGCCGCGGAACCGAACCCAAAACCAAAACACAAAACCCGAAAAATTTCCGGCGCTCATCACTAACCGCCACCAGCCGCTCACCCGCAACAAATGAGTCAGGTAATGTTCCCCTGCTGTCACCCTCTCTCCCTGTCATTACTGTCCCTGTCCCTACTGTCACTCTCTCTCTCCCTGCTGTCACTCTCGTCACTCTCTCTCTCCCTGCTGTCACTGTCGTCACTCTCTCTCCCTGTCGTCACTCTCTCTCTCCCTGCTGTCACTGTCGTCACGCTCTCTCCCTGTCGTCACTCTCTCTCTCCCTGTCGTCACTCTGGCTGTCCCTGCTGTCACAATTTCGGCTCATTCAGTGTGCTACAATGTGAATGTCGGCTCATTCAGTGTGCTACAATGTGAATGTCGGCTCATTCAGTGTGCTACAATGTGAATTTCGGCTCATTCAGTGTGCTACAATGTGAGTTTCGGCTCATTCAGTGTGCTACAATGTGAGTTTCGGCTCATTCAGTGTGCTACAATGTGAATGTCGGCTCGTTCAGTGTGCTACAATGTGAATGTCGGCTCATTCAGTGTGCTACAATGTGAATTTCGGCTCATTCAGTGTGCTACAATGTGAATGTCGGCTCATTCAGTGTGCTATAATGTGAATGTCGGCTCATTCAGTGTGCTATAATGTAAATTTCAGCTCATTCAGTGTGCTACAATGTGAATTTCGGCTCATACAGGGTGCTACAATGTGAATTTCGGCTCATTCAGTGTGCTATAATGTGAATTTCGGCTCGTACCGTGTGCTGTAATGTGAATTTTGGCTCGTACCGTGTGCTATAATGTGAAAGGGGCACCAGTACTAGATGGTACTATAAGGGGTTCTACTACACTGGACACGCCCCCTTTTGGGTGACCACGACCCTTTTCTGGAGCATGCGCGCCTTTGGCGCGCGCATAACTACATGCTTGACTTTTGCATACCCCTACTTCAAAATGTCCACTTCGACCACTGTATATGTATATATATATATATATATATATATATATATATATATATATATATAATTTTATTACTTGCTCTCAGGAAATTTTTTAGCAGTTGGGCAAAATCATGTGCACTGCAGGGGAGGCAGATATAACATTTGCAGAGAGAGTTAGATTTGGGTGGGTTATTTTGTTTCTGTGCAGGGTAAATACTGGCTGCTTTATTTTTACACTGCAATTTAGATTGCAGATTGAACTCACCACACCCAAATCTATCTCTCTCTGCACATGTTATATCTGCCCCCCCCTGCAGTGCACATGGTTTTGCCCAACTGCTAAAAAATTTCCTGCTGCGATCAACTTGGAATTACCCCCATAGAGAGCAAAAAAGGAAAACAAAATTGGAAAACAGCGACTTACAGAATAAGACAATGTAGGACATGGTATATAAACATTTCTGCATCAGAGAACATAACCAATGGGGGACCTACATTTTTGGGGCCCTAAAGCTTAAACTGTTATGGGGCCCCTTTGCAACTAGGCCATATCCAACAAAGTCCAAATGGCATTGCTGCCCCTGTAAGGACCTCAAGGCCCAAATTTTGGAGAATGGGGTGGTGTGGTGGAGTCCTTGAAAATGGGCCATACAGTGAGCCCCTTCCCACCAGTCTGTGTCTTCGGGGACCGGTCAGGTATTTGCCATGGTGAGAGAGACATGTCTTGATAAAATGGACTAGGTCCCTGAAACGTTGCTGTGTCTGTTTTTACTTCTGCCTTATTTATTTAACAAACCATAGTTTGTGTTTTGTTTTTTTGGGTTTTTTTTTATTCAGTGGTTAATAGCAGAACAGGTGATGTATGCTTCATATAAACAAAGTGGGGAGTGATATTGAGGTGGGTGAAGAAAGGTGGGTAGCTATGCCCTCCATGGTGCTAGCCACAGACCACACCCCCATATCAGTACTCACACCCCCACCATGCTGGTCACACCCCCTGCGGCGGTGCACAATAGGCCCTCTATAAATTTCAGCTCCAGGCCCATCAGGACCTTAATCTGGCACTGCACTGCAGGGGAGGCATATATAACATGTGCAGAGAGAGTTAGATTTGGGTATGGTGTGTTCAATCTGCAATCTAAATTGCAGTGTAAAAATAAAGCAGCCAGTATTTAACCTGCACAGAAACAAAATAACCCACCCAAATCTAACTCTCTCTGCACATGTTATATCTGCCTCCCCTGCAGTGCACATGGTTTTGCACAACTGCTAAAAGATTTCCTGCTGCGATCAACTTGGAATTACCCCCATGGTTTTGCCCATTAGCTAACAAATTTGCTGCTGCGAATGCGATCAGATCTGAATTAGGCCCATAATCATACATCAACACATACAATACTGTCCCGGGTCCTTAATGAAATAAAAATGATCTCTCCCAATCCAGGTTCTCCTGAACAAAATGATATACCCATCCCAAACCATACCTCCCAACATGACCCTTTCCAGGAGGGACATAGGGCCTCATTCTGAGTTGATCGCATGCTGCTGATTTTTGCAGCGCAGCGATCAGGTTACTACTGCGCATGCATATGCACCGCAATGCGCACGTGCATCGTACCGGTACAAACAGCATTGTTGCTGTGCAATGCTTCTAGCGACGATTCCATTCGCACAGCCGATCGCAAGGAGATTGACAGAAAGAGGGCGTTTATGGGTGTCAACTGACCGTTTTCTGGGAGTGGTAGGGAAAACGCAGGCGTGTCCAGGCATTTGCAGGGCGGGTGTCTGACGTTAATTCCTGGGACCGGACAGGCTGAAGTGATCGCAAGGGCTGAGTAAGTTCAGACCTACTCAGAAACTGCAAAAAACTTTTTCGTCCCGCTCGGCTGCACATGCGACTGCACACTTGCAAAGCGAAAATACACTCCCCCTTGGGCGGAGACTATACATTTGCACGGCTGCTAAAAGTAGCTAGCGAGCGATCAACTCGGAATGAGGGCCATAGTGCTCTGTTCCTGGACCTCCCTCATTGGGCTTGATTCATGGCCCTCATTCCGAGTTGATCGGTCAGTATTTTTCATCGCATCGCAATGAAAATCCGCTTAGTACGCATGCGCAATATTCGCACTGCGACTGCGCCAAGTAATTTAACAATGAAGATAGTATTTTTACTCACGGCTTTTTCATCGCTCCGGCGATCGTAATGTGATTGACAGGAAATGGGTGTTACTGGGCGGAAACACGGCTTTTTATGGGCGTGTGGATGAAAACGCTACCGTTTCCGGAAAAAACGCAGGAGTGGCTGGAGAAACGAGGGAGTGTCTGAGCGAACGCTGGGTGTGTTTGTGACGTCAAACCAGGAACGACAAGCACTGAACTGATCGCACAGGCAGAGTAAGGTTGAAGTTACTCAGATACTGCAAAGTAGTTTGTAATCGCAATATTGCGAATACATCAGTCGCAATTTTAAGAAGCTAAGATACACTCCCAGTAGGCGTAGGCTTAGCGTGTGTAACTCTGCTAAATTCGCCTTGCGACCGATCAACTCGGAATGAGGGCCCATGTTTGTTATATCAAGCAACTGGGCAAAACCATGTTGCACTCAGAGGGGGCAGGTGTAACATTTACAGAAAGACTTAGATTTGGGTGGGGTGTGTTCTAATTGAAATCAAAATTGTAGTGTAAAAATAAAGCAGCCAGTATTTACCATCCACAGAAAAAATATAATCTAAATCTCTCTGCCCATGTTACATCTGCCGCATCTGTAGTGGAACATGGTTTTGCCCAGTTGCTTGATAATTAGCTTTTCTTACAATCATGAATCAGGCCCTTAACCACTTAAGTGGCTAATATTTTTTCCAAAAATGCTCCCAAAATTGACAATTTTTTTTAATGATAAAGGTATGAAAATAACAGCTATTTAGACTTGATTATTAAGTATAATGTTTTAACAGACCTGAATATTTGTCAATACAATTACACTTATTCAAGTTTACATAATGATTATTGCCATAATTTAATGATAATAATAATAATAATAATAATAATAATAATAAAACATTTGGGGGGAGTTTTTGGAAAAAATAATAATAATAGTTTTTTTACAGCTTAAAAAACAACTTTACTGTATTAACTATATTTTAGAGATGAGCGCCGGAAATTTTTCGGGTTTTGTGTTTTGGTTTTGGGTTCGGTTCCGCGGCCGTGTTTTGGGTACGACCGCGTTTTGGCAAAACCTCACCGAATTTTTTTTGTCGGATTCGGGTGTGTTTTGGATTCGGGTGTTTTTTTCAAAAAACACTAAAAAACAGCTTAAATCATAGAATTTGGGGGTCATTTTGATCCCAAAGTATTATTAACCTCAAAAACCATAATTTACACTCATTTTCAGTCTATTCTGAATACCTCACACCTCACAATATTATTTTTAGTCCTAAAATTTGCACCTAGGTCGCTGGATGACTAAGCTAAGCGACCCTAGTGGCCGACACAAACACCGGGCCATCTAGGAGTGTCACTGCAGTGTCACGCAGGATGGCCATTCCAAAAAACACTCCCCAAACAGCACATGACGCAAAGAAAAAAAGAGGCGCAATGAGGTAGCTGTGTGAGTAAGATAAGCGACCCTAGTGGCCGACACAAACACCGGGCCCATCTAGGAGTGTCACTGCAGTGTCACGCAGGATGTCCCTTCCAAAAAACCCTCCCCAAACAGCACATGACGCAAAGAAAAAAAGAGGCGCAATGAGGTAGCTGTGTGAGTAAGATAAGCGACCCTAGTGGCCGACACAAACACCGGGCCCATCTAGGAGTGTCACTGCAGTGTCACGCAGGATGTCCCTTCCAAAAAACCCTCCCCAAACAGCACATGACGCAAAGAAAAAAAGAGGCGCAATGAGGTAGCTGTGTGAGTAAGATAAGCGACCCTAGTGGCCGACACAAACACCGGGCCCATCTAGGAGTGTCACTGCAGTGTCACGCAGGATGTCCCTTCCAAAAAACCCTCCCCAAACAGCACATGACGCAAAGAAAAAAAGAGGCGCAATGAGGTAGCTGTGTGAGTAAGATAAGCGACCCTAGTGGCCGACACAAACACCGGGCCCATCTAGGAGTGTCACTGCAGTGTCACGCAGGATGTCCCTTCCAAAAAACCCTCCCCAAACAGCACATGACGCAAAGAAAAAAAGAGGCGCAATGAGGTAGCTGTGTGAGTAAGATAAGCGACCCTAGTGGCCGACACAAACACCGGGCCCATCTAGGAGTGTCACTGCAGTGTCACGCAGGATGTCCCTTCCAAAAAACCCTCCCCAAACAGCACATGACGCAAAGAAAAAAAGAGGCGCAATGAGGTAGCTGTGTGAGTAAGATAAGCGACCCTAGTGGCCGACACAAACACCGGGCCCATCTAGGAGTGTCACTGCAGTGTCACGCAGGATGTCCCTTCCAAAAAACCCTCCCCAAACAGCACATGACGCAAAGAAAAAAAGAGGCGCAATGAGGTAGCTGTGTGAGTAAGATAAGCGACCCTAGTGGCCGACACAAACACCGGGCCCATCTAGGAGTGGCACTGCAGTGTCACGCAGGATGTCCCTTCCAAAAAACCCTCCCCAAACAGCACATGACGCAAAGAAAAAAAGAGGCGCAATGAGGTAGCTGTGTGAGTAAGATAAGCGACCCTAGTGGCCGACACAAACACCGGGCCCATCTAGGAGTGGCACTGCAGTGTCACGCAGGATGTCCCTTCCAAAAAACCCTCCCCAAACAGCACATGACGCAAAGAAAAAAAGAGACGCAATGAGGTAGCTGTGTGAGTAAGATAAGCGACCCTAGTGGCCGACACAAACACCGGGCCCATCTAGGAGTGGCACTGCAGTGTCACGCAGGATGTCCCTTCCAAAAAACCCTCCCCAAACAGCACATGACGCAAAGAAAAATTAAAGAAAAAAGAGGTGCAAGATGGAATTGTCCTTGGGCCCTCCCACCCACCCTTATGTTGTATAAACAGGACATGCACACTTTAACCAACCCATCATTTCAGTGACAGGGTCTGCCACACGACTGTGACTGAAATGACGGGTTGGTTTGGACCCCCACCAAAAAAGAAGCAATTAATCTCTCCTTGCACAAACTGGCTCTACAGAGGCAAGATGTCCACCTCATCATCATCCTCCGATATATCACCGTGTACATCCCCCTCCTCACAGATTATCAATTCGTCCCCACTGGAATCCACCATCTCAGCTCCCTGTGTACTTTGTGGAGGCAATTGCTGCTGGTCAATGTCTCCACGGAGGAATTGATTCTAATTCATTTTAATGAACATCATCTTCTCCACATTTTCTGGATGTAACCTCGTACGCCGATTGCTGACAAGGTGAGCGGCGGCACTAAACACTCTTTCGGAGTACACACTTGTGGGAGGGCAACTTAGGTAGAATAAAGCCAGTTTGTGCAAGGGCCTCCAAATTGCCTCTTTTTCCTGCCAGTATAAGTACGGACTGTGTGACGTGCCTACTTGGATGCGGTCACTCATATAATCCTCCACCATTCTTTCAATGTTGAGAGAATCATATGCAGTGACAGTAGACGACATGTCCGTAATCGTTGTCAGGTCCTTCAGTCCGGACCAGATGTCAGCATCAGCAGTCGCTCCAGACTGCCCTGCATCACCGCCAGCGGGTGGGCTCGGAATTCTGAGCCTTTTCCTCGCACCCCCAGTTGCGGGAGAATGTGAAGGAGGAGATGTTGACAGGTCGCGTTCCGCTTGACTTGACAATTTTCTCACCAGCAGGTCTTTCAGCCCCAGCAGACTTGTGTCTGCCGGAAAGAGAGATCCAAGGTAGGCTTTAAATCTAGGATCGAGCACGGTGGCCAAAATGTAGTGCTCTGATTTCAACAGATTGACCACCCGTGAATCCTTGTTAAGCGAATTAAGGGCTCCATCCACAAGTCCCACATGCCTAGCGGAATCGCTCCGTGTTAGCTCCTCCTTCAATGTCTCCAGCTTCTTCTGCAAAAGCCTGATGAGGGGAATGACCTGACTCAGGCTGGCAGTGTCTGAACTGACTTCACGTGTGGCAAGTTCAAAGGGCATCAGAACCTTGCACAACGTTGAAATCATTCTCCACTGCACTTGAGACAGGTGCATTCCACCTCCTATATCGTGCTCAATTGTATAGGCTTGAATGGCCTTTTGCTGCTCCTCCAACCTCTGAAGCATATAGAGGGTTGAATTCCACCTCGTTACCACTTCTTGCTTCAGATGATGGCAGGGCAGGTTCAGTAGTTTTTGGTGGTGCTCCAGTCTTCTGTACGTGGTGCCGGTACGCCGAAAGTGTCCCGCAATTCTTCTGGCCACCGACAGCATCTCTTGCATGCCCCTGTCGTTTTTTAAAAAATTCTGCACCACCAAATTCAAGGTATGTGCAAAACATGGGACGTGCTGGAATTTGCCCATATTTAATGCACACACAATATTGCTGGCGTTGTCCGATGCCACAAATCCACAGGAGAGTCCAATTGGGGTAAGCCATTCCGCGATGATCTTCCTCAGTTGCCGTAAGAGGTTTTCAGCTGTGTGCGTATTCTGGAAAGCGGTGATACAAAGCGTAGCCTGCCTAGGAAAGAGTTGGCGTTTGCGAGATGCTGCTACTGGTGCCGCCGCTGCTGTTCTTGCGGCGGGAGTCCATACATCTACCCAGTGGGCTGTCACAGTCATATAGTCCTGACCCTGCCCTGCTCCACTTGTCCACATGTCCGTGGTTAAGTGGACATTGGGTACAACTACATTTTTTAGGACACTGGTGAGTCTTTTTCTGACGTCCGTGTACATTCTCGGTATCGCCTGCCTAGAGAAGTGGAACCTAGATGGTATTTGGTAACGGGGGCACACTGCCTCAATAAATTGTCTAGTTCCCTGTGAACTAACGGCGGATACCGGACGCACGTCTAACACCAACATAGTTGTCAAGGCCTCAGTTATCCGCTTTGCAGCAGGATGACTGCTGTGATATTTCATCTTCCTCGCAAAGGACTGTTGGACAGTCAATTGCTTACTGGAAGTAGTACAAGTGGGCTTACGACTTCCCCTCTGGGATGACGATCGACTCCCAGCAGCAACAACAGCAGCGCCAGCAGCAGTAGGCGTTACACGCAAGGATGCATCGGAGGAATCCCAGGCAGGAGAGGACTCGTCAGAATTGCCAGTGACATGGCCTGCAGGACTATTGGCATTCCTGGGGAAGGAGGAAATTGACACTGAGGGAGTTGGTGGTGGGGTGGTTTGCGTGAGCTTGGTTACAAGAGGAAGGGATTTACTGGTCAGTGGACTGCTTCCGCTGTCACCCAAAGTTTTTGAACTTGTCACTGACTTATTATGAATGCGCTGCAGGTGACGTATAAGGGAGGATGTTCCGAGGTGGTTAACGTCCTTACCCCTACTTATTACAGCTTGACAAAGGCAACACACGGCTTGACAAATGTTGTCCGCATTTCTGGTGAAATACTTCCACACCGAAGAGCTGATTTTTTTGGTATTTTCACCAGGCATGTCAACGGCCCTATTCCTCCCACGGACAACAGGTGTCTCCCCGGGTGCCTGACTTAAACAAACCACCTCACCATCAGAATCCTCCTTGTCAATTTCCTCCCCAGCGCCAGCAACACCCATATCCTCCTCATCCTGGTGTACTTCAACACTGACATTTTCAATCTGACTATCAGGAACTGGACTGCGGGTGCTCCTTCCAGCACTTGCAGGGGGCGTGCAAATGGTGGAAGGCGCATGCTCTTCACGTCCAGTGTTGGGAAGGTCAGGCATCGCAACCGACACAATTGGACTCTCCTTGTGGATTTGGGATTTCGAAGAACGCACAGTTCTTTGCGGTGCTTTTGCCAGCTTGAGTCTTTTCAGTTTTCTAGCGAGAGGCTGAGTGCTTCCATCCTCCTGTGAAGCTGAACCACTAGCCATGAACATAGGCCAGGGCCTCAGCCGTTCCTTGCCACTCCGTGTGGTAAATGGCATATTGGCAAGTTTACGCTTCTCCTCCGACAATTTTATTTTAGGTTTTGGAGTCCTTTTTTTACTGATATTTGGTGTTTTGGATTTGTCATGCTCTGTACTATGCCATTGGGCATCGGCCTTGGCAGACGACGTTGCTGGCATTTCATCGTCTCGGCCATGACTAGTGGCAGCAGCTTCAGCACGAGGTGGAAGTGGATCTTGATCTTTCCCTAATTTTGGAACCTCAACATTTTTGTTCTCCATATTTTAATAGGCACAACTAAAAGGCACCTCAGGTAAACAATGGAGATGGATGGATACTAGTATACAATTATGGATGGACTGCCGAGTGCCGACACAGAGGTAGCTACAGCCGTGGACTACCGTACTGTGTCTGCTGCTATATATAGACTGGATGATTGATAATGAGATGAAATCAATATATATATGTATGTATATATAATATCACTAGTACTGCAGCCGGACAGGTAGATAATATATTTATTAGGTATTGGTAATGATGACTGATGACGGACCTGCTGGACACTGTCAGCTCAGCAGCACCGCAGACTGCTACAGTAAGCTACTATACTATAGTAGTATGTACAAAGAAGAAAGAAAAAAAAAAAACCACGGGTAGGTGGTATACAATATTATATATATATATATATATATATATATATATATTATATACAATTATATATATATTAAACTGGTGGTGATTGATTATAAAACTGGTGGTCAGGTCACGTTGCAACTTGCAACTAGTACTCCGAGTCCTAAGCAGACAATCACAAAATATATTATTATACTGGTGTTCAGTGTGGTCACAACAATGGCAGTGTGGCACTGACTCTGGCAGCAAAAGTGTGCACTGTACGTTATATGTACTCCTGAGTCCTGCTCTCAGACTCTAACTGCTCCCCACTGTCAGTGTCTCCCCCACAAGTCAGATAATACACTTACAGTCACACTATCTAATCTATAAATATCACTTCAGCAAGTAGTATAGTAGTATACAGTATAGTAGTACTCCTAATAATGCTCCCCAAAATACTGTGTCTCTCTCTTCTCTAAACGGAGAGGACGCCAGCCACGTCCTCTCCCTATGACTCTATAAATATCACTTCAGCAAGTAGTATAGTAGTATACAGTATAGTAGTACTCCTCCTAATAATGCTCCCCAAAATACTGTGTCTCTTCTCTAAACGGAGAGGACGCCAGCCACGTCCTCTCCCTATGACTCTATAAATATCACTTCAGCAAGTAGTAGAGTAGTATACAGTATAGTAGTACTCCTCCTAATAATGCTCCCCAAAATACTGTGTCTGAGTAGTATACAGTATAGTAGTACTCCTCCTAATAATGCTCCCCAAAATACTGTGTCTCTCTCTCTTCTCTAAACGGAGAGGACGCCAGCCACGTCCTCTCCCTATGACTCTATAAATATCACTTCAGCAAGTAGTAGAGTAGTATACAGTATAGTAGTACTCCTCCTAATAATGCTCCCCAAAATACTGTGTCTGAGTAGTATACAGTATAGTAGTACTCCTCCTAATAATGCTCCCCAAAATACTGTGTCTCTCTCTTCTCTAAATGGAGAGGACGCCAGCCACGTCCTCTCCCTATGACTCTATAAATATCACTTCAGCAAGTAGTATAGTAGTATACAGTATAGTAGTACTCCTCCTAATAATGCTCCCCAAAATAGTATACTGTGTCTCTCTCTTCTCTAAACGGAGAGGACGCCAGCCACGTCCTCTCCCTATGACTCTATAAATATCACTTCAGCAAGTAGTATAGTAGTATACAGTATAGTAGTACTCCTCCTAATAATGCTCCCCAAAATACTGTGTCTCTCTCTTCTCTAAACGGAGAGGACGCCAGCCACGTCCTCTCCCTATGACTCTATAAATATCACTTCAGCAAGTAGTAGAGTAGTATACAGTATAGTAGTACTCCTCCTAATAATGCTCCCCAAAATAGTATACTGTGTCTCTCTCTTCTCTAAACGGAGAGGACGCCAGCCACGTCCTCTCCCTATGACTCTATAAATATCACTTCAGCAAGTAGTATAGTAGTATACAGTATAGTAGTACTCTTCCTAATAATGCTCCCCAAAATACTGTGTCTCTCTCTTCTCTAAACGGAGAGGACGCCAGCCACGTCCTCTCCCTATGACTCTATAAATATCACTTCAGCAAGTAGTAGAGTAGTATACAGTATAGTAGTACTCCTCCTAATAATGCTCCCCAAAATAGTATACTGTGTCTCTCTCTTCTCTAAACGGAGAGGACGCCAGCCACGTCCTCTCCCTATGACTCTATAAATATCACTTCAGCAAGTAGTATAGTAGTATACAGTATAGTAGTACTCCTCCTAATAATGCTCCCCAAAATACTGTGTCTCTCTCTTCTCTAAACGGAGAGGACGCCAGCCACGTCCTCTCCCTATGACTCTATAAATATCACTTCAGCAAGTAGTAGAGTAGTATACAGTATAGTAGTACTCCTCCTAATAATGCTCCCCAAAATACTGTGTCTGAGTAGTATACAGTATAGTAGTACTCCTCCTAATAATGCTCCCCAAAATACTGTGTCTCTCTCTTCTCTAAACGGAGAGGACGCCAGCCACGTCCTCTCCCTATGACTCTATAAATATCACTTCAGCAAGTAGTATAGTAGTATACAGTATAGTAGTACTCCTCCTAATAATGCTCCCCAAAATAGTATACTGTGTCTCTCTCTTCTCTAAACGGAGAGGACGCCAGCCACGTCCTCTCCCTATGACTCTATAAATATCACTTCAGCAAGTAGTATAGTAGTATACAGTATAGTAGTACTCCTCCTAATAATGCTCCCCAAAATACTGTGTCTCTCTCTTCTCTAAACGGAGAGGACGCCAGCCACGTCCTCTCCCTATGACTCTATAAATATCACTTCAGCAAGTAGTAGAGTAGTATACAGTATAGTAGTACTCCTCCTAATAATGCTCCCCAAAATACTGTGTCTGAGTAGTATACAGTATAGTAGTACTCCTCCTAATAATGCTCCCCAAAATACTGTGTCTCTCTCTTCTCTAAACGGAGAGGACGCCAGCCACGTCCTCTCCCTATGACTCTATAAATATCACTTCAGCAAGTAGTATAGTAGTATACAGTATAGTAGTACTCCTCCTAATAATGCTCCCCAAAATACTGTGTCTCTCTCTTCTCTAAACGGAGAGGACGCCAGCCACGTCCTCTCCCTATGACTCTATAAATATCACTTCAGCAAGTAGTAGAGTAGTATACAGTATAGTAGTACTCCTCCTAATAATGCTCCCCAAAATACTGTGTCTCTCTCTTCTCTAAACGGAGAGGACGCCAGCCACGTCCTCTCCCTATGACTCTATAAATATCACTTCAGCAAGTAGTAGAGTAGTATACAGTATAGTAGTACTCCTCCTAATAATGCTCCCCAAAATACTGTGTCTGAGTAGTATACAGTATAGTAGTACTCCTCCTAATAATGCTCCCCAAAATACTGTGTCTCTCTCTTCTCTAAACGGAGAGGACGCCAGCCACGTCCTCTCCCTATGACTCTATAAATATCACTTCAGCAAGTAGTATAGTAGTATACAGTATAGTAGTACTCCTCCTAATAATGCTCCCCAAAATAGTATACTGTGTCTCTCTCTTCTCTAAACGGAGAGGACGCCAGCCACGTCCTCTCCCTATGACTCTATAAATATCACTTCAGCAAGTAGTAGAGTAGTATACAGTATAGTAGTACTCCTCCTAATAATGCTCCCCAAAATACTGTGTCTCTCTCTTCTCTAAACGGAGAGGACGCCAGCCACGTCCTCTCCCTATGACTCTCAATGCACGTGTGAAAATGGCGGCGACGCGCGGCTCCTTATATAGAATCCGAGTCTCACGAGAATCCGACAGCGGGATGATGACGTTCGGGCGTGCTCGGGTTAACCGAGCAAGGCGGGAGGATCCGAGCCTGCTCGGACCCGTGGAAAAAAGCTGAAGTTCGGGCGGGTTCGGATTCAGAGGAACCGAACCCGCTCATCACTACTATATATATGTAATGTATATGTGTATATATATATATATATATATATATATACACATATATATATAATGTGTATTTTAAAATAAAAGAAAACTATTTTTTCACTGTACGAAACTGCTTCTTGTAGGACTTCGCAGTCCTGTAAGAAAAGCAGCTAGCCAGCAGTAAGGGGTGGGCATCCTGCTGCAGTGCCTGAGAAAAGGGGGGGTTAACACTGACATACCCTCCACATTTCTCAGTTAAAAAAGGTACAGATGAGGTAAGGGTGTGTGGCCACTTGTAAAGGGGGTGTGGTCACTGGTAAAGGGGATGGCATAATAAGTTTGAGTCTTGCTGCGGAAGTCAGTTCACCAGCACTGATTATTTAAAGCTGACAGTTAACTACAGAGAACCATGGAAGGCAGCCACTTGTCACTGAGCAGCTGTTATAGAATTCCGGATGCTGTATCCTGTACAAAAAGGCACAGCCCCTGTTTGCTGATGCAGACCATAAAATAGGTACTGTGCCAGCTAAAATGGTGCAGTTGGACGGTGTGCACTGAGGGAGGTGCGCAGCAGCAAGGAGCTCATCCTCAGACTGTGAGCGATCCAGTTAGGATCACTGATCAGTCTGAGTCTGTATGACAGGCCCTGCGGCTGCCATGAACACTGTGATCAGGTCTGGCTGGAGTAAGATTTTCTTCCTGCAGCCGCGGCTGTATATTGCCCGCACACTGTGGCTGGGGAGGTTTTAGAGAGGGCCAGCACTGTCTTCTGAGCCCATTGTCTGCCGGAAGGCCAGCTTCCAACAGCCACCGGTGGATGCTTCTGACACTGTCGCTTCAGGTGCGACTGGGTCAAGAAAATCCCAGCTTGGCATGGTCGCATAGGCAAGTGGTTACGTTATGACTGCCCTCACCTGTGTTGAAACACCTTTCTCATCAATTGACTACTGTAGCTCACTTAAGTGACAGCATAATATTAAGAGGGAAGTCCAGGAACAGCATTTTGTCTCTCCTTGAACGGGTCATGTTTGGAGGTATGCCTAAACGAGTTGGGCTTGGAAAGCTGGTGTACCGATTGTAAGAATCCTGACAGGGGGGAAGTAAGTATACCTACCTTCCCCCAATGCCCAGCTAACCCTAACTTTTCCTTCCCGCAGCCTAAACCTAACCCTCCATCCCCCCACAGCCTAACTCTAACCATCCCTAGTGGTCTCTAAACCTTACTCTCCCTCCCCCTCCCCGCCCTTTCCCACAGCCTAAACCTAATAATGATGTATGGTTGACATTTTACTGCAGCCACTAAGAGTAAGAGGTTGATTTGATCTTCTTCAATTTAAGTATAGAATAGAATAATAAGTATAGAATAGATTAATATCTGTGAGAATCCCCTATTAACAACTCTCCTTCATAAAAATTGCTAACATAAAAAACAAGTTAAATACATATCATTAATTTACATATACTGCAGTACACTGTTGTAATTCATCAATTTTTACAATTGTTCTGAATTGAAATACAAGGTGTACACTGATATGGGCCCTCATTCCGAGTTGATTGCTCGCTAGCTGCTTTTAGCAGCATTGCACACGCTAGGCCGCCGCCCTCTGGGAGTGTATCTTAGCTTAGCAGAATTGCTAACGAAAGGTTAGCAGTTCTGCTATTAAATATTTCCCTGCAGTTTCTGAGTAGCTCTAGACCTACTCCTAGATTGCGATCATGCAGACTGTTTGGTTCCTGGTTTGACGTCACAAATACGCCCTGCGTTCGGCCAGCCACTCCCCCGTTTCCCCAGGCACGCCTGCGTTTTTACCTGACACGCCTGCGTTTTTTAGCACACTCCCGGAAAACGGCAAGTTGCCACCCAGAAACACCCACTTCCTGTCAATCACTCACCAATCAGCAGAGCGACTGAAAAGCGTCGCTCGGCCCTGTGTAAAATTGCATAGTTTTGTGTGAAAATACTTAGAGCGTGCGCCCTGCGGCCCATACGCATGCGCAGAACTGCCGGTTTTTAGCCTGATCGCTATTCTGCTAAAAACAGCAGCGAGCGATAAACTAGGAATGACCACCATAAGGTGTACATTCTGTATCTTAGCAAAGTCACAGGAAATATGACTTTTCATTGTGATGAGCGGGTTCGGTTCCTCGGAAACCGAACCCACCCGAACTTCACCCATTTTACACGGGTCTGAGGCATACTCGGATTTTCCCGTATGGCTGGGTTAACCCGAGCGCGCCCGAACGTCATCATCCCGCTGTCGGATTCTCGCGAGATTCAGATTCTATATAAGCAGCTGCGCGTCGCCGCCATTTTCACTCGTGCATTGGAAATGTTAGGGAGAGGACGTGGCTGGCGTCCTCTCCGTTTATTGTTGAACTTGATTGATTGTGCTTTATTGCTTAATTGTGGGGAGGACTGGGGAGCAGCTGTATAATATAGGAGGAGTACAGTGCAGAGTTTTGCTGATCAGTGACCACCAGTTTTATCTGTTCTCTGCCTGAAAAAAACGCTCCTTATCTGTGCTCAGTGTGCTGCATATATCTGTGCTCACACTGCTTAATTGTGGGGACTGGGGAGCAGCTGTATATATAGCAGGAGTACAGTGCAGAGTTTTGCTGACAGTGACCACCAGTATACGTTGTCTGCCTGAAAAACACTCCATATCTGTGCTCAGTGTGCTGCTTTATTGTGGGGACTGTGGGGTAGCTGTTACTTATTTTGATTTGAATACTTACCATTTCTGTCCACTTAGAGGACACCCATTCCTGTTCAGTTAATAAAAGAGAAAGCTGAGCAGATTATTGCTGCTAATCGGGGATAGGTTTTCGATATGAGATCCAACAAAAATATATTTTTTAGAGGGGTCTCTTTGAGTTTATAACTACCCGATGGATTGTTTGAACAATATTTCACTATTTGTTTACAACTATTTACTGTTTCGGTAGATACGTGGCTATACTTTAAAGATATTCTTATCATAAGTTCCATGTGCATACCACAATTTATTATAGCCGCTTACACAACGTTTATACTTATATATGTGTACACAGTGATTTTGAATTACTGCAGGTCGAAGTTGACCGATCTGTGTTGTCTATGTCTTACTTTGACCATATTATTTTAATATAATTAATAAATGTTAAGTTTTAAATTTCCTAATAATCACAAATTTATCAATAATCACAAAAGAGTGCGCCACAAAGCAAGCCTTCTTTGGCGGATGACTGTCTTATGGTCATCTTCCTCTCTCCCCTCTCCAGATACTGTATAATGCTTGCAGGTGCACCTCCAGCCCAATTATATATAGGACAGGGCATTCCGCCCTTTCAATTCTCTCTTTCAAGGCTGGTTTCTAAATCGATACCTTCTCATCATTACTTACACTGATAGAGCCTGTGCATAGCCCCTCAGACTATATGTCTTTTTTTCCCCCTAAATAGGGGACTGGGGACCACCAGTATAATATTATATAGGAGGAGTACAGTGCAGAGTTTTGCTGACCAGTGACCACCAGTATACGTTGTCTGCCTAAAAAACACTCCATATATGTGCTGCATTGTAGACAGTATATAGTAGGAGTACAGTGCATAATTTTGCTGACCACCAGTAATATTATATATAGGAGTATGGTACAGAAGGCCACTGCTGTACCTACCTCTGTGTCGTCAAGTATACTATCCATCCATACCTGTGGTGCATTTCAGTTTTGCACAGTTTGCTGACCACCAGTATATAATATATAGCATTACGGTACAGTAGGCCACTGCTCTACCTACCTCTGTGTCGTTAAGTATACTATCCATCCATACCTGTGGAGCATTTCAGTTTTACACAGTTTGCTGACCACCAGTATATAATATATAGCAGTACGGTACAGTAGGCCACTGCTCTACCTACCTCTGTGTCGTCAAGTATACTATCCATCCATACCTGTGGTGCATTTCAGTTTTGCACAGTTTGCTGACCACCAGTATATAATATATAGCATTACGGTACAGAAGGCCACTGCTGTACCTACCTCTGTGTCGTCAAGTATACTATCCATCCATACCTGTGGAGCATTTAAGTTTTGCACAGTTTGCTGACCACCAGTATATAATATATAGCATTACGGTACAGTAGGCCACTGCTGTACCTACCTCTGTGTCGTCAAGTATACTATCCATACTGGCATATAATTCCACACATTAAAAAATGGAGAACAAAAATGTGGAGGTTAAAATAGGGAAAGATCAAGATCCACTTCCACCTCGTGCTGAAGCTGCTGCCACTAGTCATGGCCGAGACGATGCAATGCCATCAACGTCGTCTGCCAAGGCCGATGCCCAATGTCATAGTAAAGAGCATGTAAAATCCAAAAAACAAAAGTTCAGTTAAATGACACAAAAATTAAAGCGTCTGATGAGAAGCGTAAACTTGCCAATATGCCATGGAGTGGCAAGGAACGGCTGAGGGCCTGGCCTATGTTCATGGCTAGTGGTTCAGATTCACATGAGGATGGAAGCACTCATCCTCTCGCTAGAAAACTGCAGTGCCACTCCTAGATGGGCCAGGTGTTTGTGTCGGCCACTTGGGTCGCTTAGCTTAGTCACACAGCTACCTCATTGCACCTCTTTTTTTCTTTGCATCATGTGCTGTTTGGGGACAATTTTTTTGAAGTGCCATCCTGTCTGACACTGCAGTGCCACTCCTAGATGGGCCAGGTGTTAGTGTCGGCCACTTGGGTCGCTTAGCTTAGTCACACAGCTACCTCATTGCACCTCTTTCTTTCTTTGCATCATGTGCTGTTTGGGGACAATTTTTTTGAAGTGCCATCCTGTCTGACACTGCAGTGCCACTCCTAGATGGGCCAGGTGTTTGTGTCGGCCACTTGGGTCGCTTAGCTTAGTCACACAGCGACCTTGGTGCGTCTCTTTTTCTTTGCATCATGTGCTGCTTGGGGACTATTTTTTTGAAGTGCCATCCTGTCTGACACTGCAGTGCCACTCCTAGATGGGCCAGGTGTTTGTGTCGGCCACTTGGGTCGCTTAGCTTAGCCATCCAGCGACCTCGGTGCAAATTTTAGGAAAAAAAATAATATTGTGAGGTGTGAGGTGTTCAGAATAGACTGAAAATTAGTGTAAATTATGGTTATTGAGGTTAATAATACTATGGGATCAAAATGACCCCCAAATTCTATGATTTAAGCTGTTTTTGAGGTTTTTTTTGTAAAAAAAAAACAGAATCCAAAACACACCCGAATCCGACAAAAAATTTTCAGGGAGGTTTTGCCAAAACGCGTCCCAATCCAAAACACGGCCGCGGAACCGAATCCAAAACCAAAACACAAAACCCGAAAATGTCCGGTGCACATCACTACTTTTCATATAGGCAGCTGACCATGCTTGCAACAGGAATCTAACACGCTCTGACTTTTTTTTTATACCCAGGACATGATCCCATTAGAGGGGAATTACTCTTTAATTGATGCATAATTATTTCCTTTACAGATAATTAACCTATTGACTGTGTACACTGCAGCATCTGCATTCAATCACGTAGCTCCCTCTGAGGGTCACCAGCGAAAACATTAATTTTATGGAACAAACCTCACTTAATATCAATCTCAGAGCTGAAGGAGTAGAGCACAGGGTAGGGGGAGAGGAGAAGTAAGGAGACACAGTGACGGACAGTAGTTCCACTGATTGAACCTGCCATTGACTTCATTTATGATGTATACTTGATGCGCACAGCAAAACACATAGGTTATGTAATGATGCGCATAGATGGTCTGTTAAGGAATGTGCTAGTAAATCTGAAAGAGTTGGGCGCTAATTATCTCAATAAAAAGGAGTTAACACATTTTACCAATCCAATTTTATTCAGATGCAGAGTCACAGTGTGCAGGACCATATTAACTCATAGCCAGGCCCCTAGGCTTTCCGCAGCAAGATCTGCGTCCATCTACACACAAAAAACTTTTTCTAAAATAGAAAAAGAACACTGTATAAATATATATATATAGGATTCTGCGCTAATATCTTTTGTAAGTCTGGTATGGTAGAAAATCTAGACACATATTCACAATAAAGTAAGATCATTTATTAATATTATTTATAGAATTTCAACTGGTTGCTAATTTTGTTCAAAATAACAGTATAAAATTATATAGCAAATATGATGAAAAAGAAAAAACGTAATATCAATTACATATATCAATAATTCAAAATAGAATTAGATTATTTAAAAAAATACTATAACTATTCCTTATAAATATTCCTTGGCATCAGTCAGGCAAAATAGGCTTCATGCGGTTCTTCAGACAGGAAGGGTGCCCACTGATCTTTAGGCCAATTCGCTCTCTCATCTGTTCTTTCAGAAGTAGTAAGATAAGCTTCAATGTCATCACTTTGGGTCATCTTTTGCTGAAAATGACTGGACCGTATGGAGCGAGTGTTAGTAGGAACATCAGTGGAAGCATCTCCAGACCGGACTGCTAGCTGTTGTACCAACTCCCTTAAGGCCTGGTGATTTTCCTTGATGGCCACTACTCCTGGTAGCTTCCTTCTGAGCCCTGGTGGCTTCTTGCCAAATTTTGTTGGCTTCCTGCTGAGCTGATGTAGCCTGCCGCAAGTTCTTAACAATGTCCTCAATGTAATCTTTGGGCATAGGTTTGTTGCAGAATCTGGCTTCCCTAAGCATCTGCTGATGCCACCACAATGGATTTCACAGTACATGAGCTGATATCCAAAACAACAGAATGGTGTCTGTCACTTTAAATTGTAAATGTAAACTTTTACAATTGCTGCATTCGCTTCCACCGATTGTAAGGAAACCAGGATAGGGTTGCCCTCTCCTGGGGTAGATGGGCACCTCCAAATGCACAGCAGCTATGAAAATAGGATACCAGTCCAGGGTTTTTCGTGCAATCTAGCCATGGCTAGTTTTATTGTGTAGTATCAAACAAAACATAAAAATAAATCCTAGCCTGTCTGGGTACTAACTGAACAAAATAGATTCCCTCTCTCAGAGTGGTAGGAACTAATGCCCCTATCACAAACATAGTGTCAGGCTTGGCTTGATTTGTAGATCCCTGTAGGTTTCACCATGGGAGTGGAGTGTGGAAGTTTGGGTAGAGAACTAGGTGGCTTAATGTAATTACTTGATGCTGGGATGTAGAACAGGACCAGCTACACAGGATTACTGGCTTGTGACCAGCGATTTAGACTTAGACTTAGATGCTGGGATGCGGAGCAGTACCATCGATATAGGATTGCTGGGTTATGTCCAGCTATTTAGCCTTTGATGCCGGAATGTTAAGAAGGACCAGCTATGCAGGATTGTTATTTAGACTTTGATGCTGAAATGTGGAGCAGGACCAGCTATGCAGGATTACTGGGATTATGCAGTTCCAGATAAACAGGAGCACTGGGATATTGCAGTACCAGCTATACGGAAGTGCTGGGATTATGCAGTTCCAGATAAGTAGGAGCACTGGGATATTGCAGTACCGGTCATGCAGAATTATTGGTATTGATGCAGTACCAGATAGGAAGGCCAATCCCGGGATCGGTGTAATCCCGGGATTTAGGCCCAAAAACGGCCGGGATTCAATCCAGGGATTGGAAGCTCCAATCCCGGGGATTGAGAGACCAGTGTTGTGCGTCCTCAGGATGCTCAGACGCTGCCCGGCTTCCTCCCGGCTCCCCAGCACAGCATGACGTGCAGTGAGAGGTCACGCTGTGCCGTCACACTCTGCTGGGAGACGCCAGGAGAGAGCAACTGATGTATCCCACCCGTCCGCCCCCGGTGTATGGCGAATTATGTGTGCAGGGCGGTCGGGGTGGGGCGAGGGTGGGCACCCACACGGGGAAACGCCAATCCCGGGGATCCAGGGAGTCCCGGGATTGACCATTTTTCAATCCCGATACCCGGGATTGAAAAAAATGGCCCAGGATTGGCCTCCCTAGTACCAGATAAGCAGGAGTACTGGGATTTGCATTACCAGCTAGGCAGGATTACTGGGATGATGCAGTACCAGATAAGCAGGAGCACTGGAATATTGCAATACCAGATATGCAGAATAACTGAAGGCAATCAGTGAGTGCTAGAAGTGACAAGCACACTGTAGTCAATCTGCTGAACGTTAGCAAGAGAGATACTCAGTGTAGGTGTCAGTGTGGCACCCCAGAAAGCGGTCTGTGTGCCCCTTTAAAAGCTTACTGACAGTGTCTGCAACAGTGAGGGTGAAGTACTGGTACAGCAGGGGTTAAGGGCTGACCCTAGTCACATGGTCCAGATACTGATTGCGAATTGCATAAGGAAGTCAGGGAGCAGAGAAGCCTTGTGGGAAGAAGAAGGAGTCTGGTTGAAGTGATTGGAGATGCTGGAGCGGGAGCTGAGTAATGGATGCAGACCGCATGGTCACGCTGGGTGGTGAAAGTAGCGCTGCAGAGCAGAAGCAGCGGGTGCTACCGGTAAGCGGAGAGCCTGGTGAGCGAGCGTGAGATGTCCCATCCGGAGAATTGACACCGCCAGGCCTATTGAAACATGCGGATGCCGTGGCCATCTTGTGCAGTGAGGAACTGCTGAAATAGGTCCAGCAAGTGAACACCTCTACTACAGAAGTTCTGAGTGAGTACACAGGGGGGTAAGTTTACTAAAGCTGGTAAAAGTGAAAAGAGGTGATGTTGCTTATAGCAACCACTCAGATTCTCTCTATCATTTCTTTATTGCATTCTAGGAAATGAAAGAGAGAATCTGATTGGTTGCTATAGGCAACATCACCTCTTTTCACTTTTACAAGCTTTAGTTAATTTTTCCCCAGAGACTGTTATTGTTGTGAACTACGGCCAACCAACTACCAAGCCCAAGTACCCAATTTGACACACGCTGCATAGTGTAAAGGGAGAGGCCCTGTAATACAGCATTACAGCGCAACATGTTACAAATCAGTCCCTGTTTTAAGTATAGCCAAGACAACCACTCCATGCTTAAGTACTGTTGTGAGATATATTAATGATCATGAAAGAGAGAGTCATTTTTGCAAGTGAAAGTGAGTTACTTTATCTGGAAAAGAGTTTATTTGCCCAAGAAACCCTTACTACTAAGTAAGCTGTGTTTGTGAAGAGACACTACAATACCTTTGCTAACTATTTAGTTTTTGAATAAGACGGAGCTAGAGTAACATTTTTAAGGGCCACATACACTAGAGCAATAATGCCCGATTTATTCTGATTTCGGGCATTCGGCCCGATATTGGATGAAATCAGACATTTTGGAGGTGTTTCTGATCCGATGTGCATTCCGTGAGCATCGGATCGGATCTTCCAGATTGAATGTGCTGCACATTCGATCAGGTCCAACCTGGGGGCATGGCTGGGATCGCCCAAGATACATTGTATGCAAAAGGACAGCATACGATGTATCTTGGGGATCCTGCCCTCCGGGAGGCTGCTGGGGTGATCGCCTTTGACATGGATCACTTGTGTTCACATGTGCTATTTCTAGAATCCAGAAACCCAGACCTTTATAGAATCCAAAATCCCCTGAGAATCCAACAGCGGGATGATGAAGTTTTGCATAGTTTTGGTATCCGTGTCTGGTGGGAAACCCCAATCCATACTCGGATCCCGCCACGGATCGGGAAGTTCGGGTGGCTCCAGTTCTCGGAGAACTGGATCCGCTCATCTCTAATTTAAGGAGAGTTCCAACGTTATTTGCTGGTGAAAATTAGAACAACTTGTGTAGGGAAAGCTAGGAATTTAGCAACTGTTATTGTGAAATTGTGTTTCTCATTACTCTTCTCATCACCGCATTATAGTTTGATTATATATTATGATTGTAATATGCAAATATCCGTGATTTGTCTTTCGCATTTTTGAATGATCCAATGTGATGTGAATTGTAGACAATTGTCATCTCTTTATCTTCTATTGTTGCGCTATTCTTCTTGTGATTATCCAATATTTTTGCCAAATTAACCAATCATCATCCTTAATCCAGAGTTCATTGCAGCTCAATAAAAAGACATCCTGTTGGAATTGCTGACTCACTCCTGTTTCTTAACAATCTATCCTACCTCTGAGCAAGGTACTATAAACAAGGTACGGGGAAGAAAATTTTAAGGGGAAAGGTCTGTCACATAGCCATCCAACACCTGTAATACCTCTCCCAACCACTTAGACATAATTACCAACTCTGAGGTGTTACATCAGCAGGTTATGGACACCAAAGCACTGACAACAGGCAGTGCCACTGAAGACTCTTCATACCCCTGGGTCTCAGATGATTGGCTGTTCACCAGTGATGCAACTTCCTTCCTACTTCATTGGTGCTCCTGCAGTCACATGACATAAACTAAGATGGCAGTGCCCAGTGCCTAGAATGGCGGGAACTTCGTGGGTTACATGCTGGGCAGCATGGGGTGCAGCGATGACAGAGACAGCATCACAATACTGCACACGGGAGAGCTTGCATAACCTGTGCAAACAAGCACACGAGTAGTTACCAGCTAGTCTGTGATGACTGCTGCAATCTGGAGTCTGCACAGGTGCAAAATCAGCCTGGAGAAAGTGCTGCAGCAGTAACACAATCTTACATTGAAGTTACAGCAGCTTGGAAGCTGAAGTCTGTTTGGAGCTTAAAGAAAGACTGAGCTAAGGGGGTCATTCCGAGTTGCTCGCTCGCTGACGTTTTTCGCAGCGCAGCGAACAGGTTACTACTGCGCATGCGTATGCACCACAATGCGCACGCGCATCGTACGGGCACAAAGCGGATCGTTGCTGGGCGATGGATTTAGCTAAGAATCCATTCGCACAGCCGATCACAAGGAGATTGACAGGAAGAAGGCGTTTATGGGTGTCAACTGACGGTTTTCTGGGAGTGTTTGGGAAAACGCAGGCATGTCCAGGCGTTTGCAGGGCGGGTGTCTGACCTCAATTCCGGCACCATATAGACTGAAGTGATCGCAAGGGCTAAGTCCAGAGCTACTCTGAAACTGCACAAAATGTTTTTGCTGCGCTCGGCTGCAAAGGCGTTCGCACACTTGCAAAGCGAAAATACACTCCCCCGTGGGCGGCGACTATGCTTTTGCGCGGCTGCTAAAAGTTGCTAGCGAGCGATCAACTCGGAATGACCGCCCTAAATCCTTAAAATATTGCAGGACAAGAGGTAAGACACAAGCAATAGCTTAGTACATGAATTAAATAACTCAGACTCGTGACACATAGACAGTACTTACAGCATAGCTCCCAACGTGACCCTCTCCAGGAGGGACACTATGCTCTGCTCCTGGACTTTCTTCTTAATTTGTGATTGCCAGTACATGTTTTGAACAGATAAATGAATAAGAAAGGTGTTTCAGCACAGGTGATGGCAATCATAAATTAAGAGGGAAGTCCAGGAACAGAGCATCTGTCCCTCCTGGAGAGGGTCATATTGGGAGGTATGCTTACAGTCAGTATATCACAGTGTCTCACAACAAGCTTACCCCAGGTAATGAGCTCTGAGCCAAGCCCTGACAGAGCTTATATGAGCCTCTTACAAGTGCAGGTCCTAATTAGCCTGCTCTCAGGCTGAAGGCCTAAAGACCCAAAATGGGCCTTGTGGATGGAGGTCTCTTTTTCATGTCCATTTACAAACCCAGGACCAGGGCTATTTTTCAACCGGAATGCCATTCCTGAAGGTGTTCTGAAAAAGGACATTACTCGGAATGGCGTTCCTCTACATCCTGGCTGCTGGTGATAGCAAAGTTTTTTCTCTTTGTGAGGACAGGCGAGGGCGTGAGGAAGTATAACAATAGCCCCTGCAGTGGCTTGGAAGAGCCAAGGTTGCAGAGACGCTTCCACCTGTAGCAGTTTAAAAAAAACCTATAAAAATGGCCACTGCCGAGGATGAGACAGACGTTAGAGGTCCTACTTGACCTCTAGCGTCTGTCAGTGAAAGGCACAAATAGCGTTACCCGGAAGTGTCGGGAATCCAGAAATGCATCTTCTCCTATTAAACCCCTGACGACGGGATGCAGTTGAATTGCCAGCGGTTTGGATCCTGGTGTTCAGGATAATGACACCGAAATCCCAACAGCCGACAATGCTGCAAGCTGGAACCCCGACACACCAGGGCTAGTCCCACTCGTGGGTCTACACGGCACCCACAGAGTGTAAATAGATCCTGTGGTGAGTGCAGTGAGCCACCGAGCCCGCAGCATACGCTGCTGACATTCTGGCGGGCAGGATGCCGCTGTCAGGATATGGACAGCTGGCATCCTGTCTGCCAGAAATGCATACCAAACCCCCCCCCCTGACAATGAGCATGAGACCCCTGGCAATGAGCAAGAAACCCCTGGCAATGATCATGAGACCCCTGCACGAGCATGAAACCCCTGGCAACGAGCATGAGTCCATTGGCAATGAGCAGGAAACCCTTGGCAACGAGCATGGAACACAGAGCATGAAATCCCTGGCAAAGAGCAGGAAACCCCTGATAATGAGCATAGATCCAAAAGCATGAAATCCCTGCCAACGAGCGTGAAACCCCTGGCAACGAGTATGAAACCTCTGGCAATGAGTATGAGAACACTGGCAACAAGCAGGAAACCCCTGGCAACGAGCTTGGACTCCAGAGCATGAAACCCCTGATAATGACCATAAAACCATTGGCATCGAGCATGAAACCCCTGACAACAAGCAGGTAATTTAAAGTAATTAGTAGCCTTACTGTGTGGCATAATTTGTAAGGGGCATTATTGTGTGTAGGGCATAACATGGTGTCAGGACCATAACTGTGTGTGGCATAATGTGTAATGGGCATAACTGTGTTTAGTATATTGTGTAATGGGCATTACGGTGTGGCATAATGTGTAATGGGCATTACAATATGTGGTATAATGTGTAATGGGCATTATGGTGTGTGGCATATTGTGTAATGGGCATTACAGTGTGTGGCATAATGTGTAATTGGCATTATGGTTTGTGGCATATCGTGTAATGGTCATTACGGTGTGTTGCATAATGTGTAATGGGCATTACAGTGTGTTGCATAATGTGTAATGGGCATTATTGTGTGTGGCATAATGTGTGATTGACATTACGGTGTGTGGAATAATGTGTAATGGGCATTACGGTGTGTGGCATAATATGTAATAGGCATTACTATAAGGTGGAAAAATTACAAATAATCTAAGGGGCATGAATCAGGGTTTCCCCCCCCCCCTGTGGTGGTCAATGTCTGGGTGCGCAGGTTGCAAACTGGGGTATAAGGTAGTCTTTTCCTGCAAGGCTATGCGCCTTGCAGAAATTCCACACCCTTTACAGCAATTTCATATCCCACCCACAGCTCCGCCCATCACTGCCCACCCCTGGGAATTTCTGAACCTATGTCTCACTCTCTACAAAAATAGCATTGCCCAGAACCCATTTTACTAAAAGTACAAACTCTCATCCAGTCTGTTTAGCAAAACAGATATTTCCTGGGGGTTTAAAATACATAGGCGAGAAACCTGGTACTAAACAGGAAATATTGTATCAATCCGCACCAGTATCCAAGGAGCAAATTGTGTATTTAAATATTTCTTGGTTCCTTTCTATTGAAATATATATTGAAATATATATCATATTGTCTTTAATATCCAGTGAGTTTTACTATGTATTTCTTTCTATTAGGTGCATCCCCTATGTTTCAGGTCAAAGACCAACAACTGTTAACATGAAAGAAGAAAGAGAAGATAGGGAAACATATTTGTTCTGGTGCCTACCAGGGGGTTGGGGAGGGAGTGACCGTGGTCGGGATCCTGGCGGTCAGCATGCCGACGCCGGGATCTCGGCTGCCAGGATGCAAGTAGGGGGCGAGCACAACATAGCCACTTGTGGGCTCGCTGCGCTAACCATGCTGTGAGCTCGGTAGCTCACTGCGCTCGCCACTGGTTCTATTCCCACTCTATTGGTGTCGTGGGCACCCACGAGCGGGAATAGCCCTGTGCCCCATGGCGGCCGGGATCCCGGCTTTGGTATGCTAACCGCCGGGATCCCGACCGCCAGTCACCTGACTACATCCCCTTACAGAGTGTATTACTGTCATAAATATATAGCAATAACGGCAGCACTCACGGATCTCACACCAACAAAATATTCAAGACAAACTGTGCCAGTTCTGTTCGATCTTTCAGTCACTAGACTTTTTCAATATGTGTATATACAGTATACATACTGTATACACATGTTATATATATATATATATATATATATATATATATATATACATATATATATATATATATATATATGAGAGATGTGCACTTGAAATTTTTCGGGTTTTGTGTTTTGGTTTTGGGTTCGGTTCCGCGGCCGTGTTTTGGGTTCGACCGCGTTTTGGCAAAACCTCACCGAATTTTTTTTGTCGGATCCGGGTGTGTTTTGGATTCGGGTGTTTTTTTCAAAAAACACTAAAAAACAGCTTAAATCATAGAATTTGGGGGTCATTTTGATCCCAAAGTATTATTAACCTCAAAAACCATAATTTCCACTCATTTTCAGTCTATTCTGAACACCTCACACCTCACAATATTATTTTTAGTCCTAAAATTTGCACCGAGGTCGCTGGATGACTAAGCTAAGCGACCCTAGTGGCCGACACAAACACCTGGCCCATCTAGGAGTGGCACTGCAGTGTCACGCAGGATGGCCCTTCCAAAAAACACTCCCCAAACAGCACATGACGCAAAGAAAAAAAGAGGCGCAATGAGGTAGCTGTGTGAGTAAGCTAAGCGACCCTAGTGGCCGACACAAACACCTGGCCCATCTAGGAGTGGCACTGCAGTGTCACGCAGGATGGCCCTTCAAAAAAATACTCCCCAAACAGCACATGACGCAAAGAAAAATGAAAGAAAAAAGAGGTGCAAGATGGAATTGTCCTTGGGCCCTCCCACCCACCCTTATGTTGTATAAACAGGACATGCACACTTTAACCAACCTATCATTTCAGTGACAGGGTCTGCCACACGACTGTGACTGAAATGACGGGTTGGTTTGGACCCCCACCAAAAAAGAAGCAATTAATCTCTCCTTGCACAAACTGGCTCTACAGAGGCAAGATGTCCACCTCATCATCATCCTCCGATATATCACTGTGTACATCCCCCTCCTCACAGATTATCAATTCGTCCCCACTGGAATCCACCATCTCAGCTCCCTGTGTACTTTGTGGAGGCAATTGCTGCTGGTCAATGTCTCCACGGAGGAATTGATTATAATTCATTTTAATGAACATCGGCCTTGGTAGACGACGTTGTTGGCATTTCATCGTCTCGGCCATGACTAGTGGCAGCAGCTTCAGCACGAGTTGGAAGTCGATCTTGATCTTTCCCTATTTTTGGAACCTCAACATTTTTGTTCTCCATATTTTAATAGGCACAACTAAAAGGCACCTCAGGTAAACAATGGAGATGGATGGATACTAGTATACTTATGGATGACGAGCGACTGCCGACACAGAGGTAGCTACAGCCGTGGACTACCGTACTGTGTCTGCTGCTAATATAGACTGGATGATAATGAGATAAAATTAAAATATATATATATATCACACTAGTACTGTAGCCAGACAGGTATATATTATGTAATGACGGACCTGCTGGACACTGTCTGTCAGACTCAGCACTGCAGACTCCTAAAGTAAGCTACTAGTATCAAGAAGATAGAAAAAATAAAAAACACGGGTAGGTGGTATACAATTATGGATGGACGAGCGACTGCCGACACAGAGGTAGCTACAGCCGTGGACTACCGTACTGTGTCTGCTGCTAATATAGACTGGATGATAATGAGATAAAATTAAAATATATATATATATCACACTAGTACTGCAGCCGGACAGGTATATATTATGTAATGACGGACCTGCTGGACACTGTCTGTCAGCACTGCAGACTCCTAAAGTAAGCTACTAGTATCAAGAAGATAGAAAAAAAAAAAAACACGGGTAGGTGGTATACAATTATGGATGGACGAGCGACTGCCGACACAGAGGTAGCTACAGCCGTGGACTACCGTACTGTGTCTGCTGCTAATATAGACTGGATGATAATGAGATAAAATTAAAATATATATATATATCACACTAGTACTGCAGCCGGACAGGTATATATTATGTAATGACGGACCTGCTGGACACTGTCTGTCAGACTCAGCACTGCAGACTCCTAAAGTAAGCTACTAGTATCAAGAAGATAGAAAAAAAAAAAAAACACGGGTAGGTGGTATACAATTATGGATGGACGAGCGACTGCCGACACAGAGGTAGCTACAGCCGTGGACTACCGTACTGTGTCTGCTGCTAATATAGACTGGATGATAATGAGATAAAATTAAAATATATATATATATATATCACACTAGTACTGCAGCCGGACAGGTATATATTATGTAATGACGGACCTGCTGGACACTGTCAGCACTGCAGACTCCTAAAGTAAGCTACTAGTATCAAGAAGATAGAAAAAAAAAAAACCACGGGTAGGTGGTATACAATTATGGATGGAAGAGCGACTGCCGACACAGAGGTAGCTACAGCCGTGGACTACCGTACTGTGTCTGCTGCTAATATAGACTGGATGATAATGAGATAAAATTAAAATATATATATATATATATATCACACTAGTACTGCAGCCGGACAGGTATATATTATGTAATGACGGACCTGCTGGACACTGTCAGCACTGCAGACTCCTAAAGTAAGCTACTAGTATCAAGAAGATAGAAAAAAAAAAAAAAACACGGGTAGGTGGTATACAATTATGGATGGAAGAGCGACTGCCGACACAGAGGTAGCTACAGCCGTGGACTACCGTACTGTGTCTGCTGCTAATATAGACTGGATGATAATGAGATAAAATTAAAATATATATATATATATATCACACTAGTACTGCAGCCGGACAGGTATATATTATGTAATGACGGACCTGCTGGACACTGTCTGTCAGACTCAGCACTGCAGACTCCTAAAGTAAGCTACTAGTATCAAGAAGATACAAAAAAAAAAACCACTTGTCACAGTTATCACCCAACAGATAAACACTCCTACTTCTAAATCACACAGCCTTACCACGGAGCAAACAGTTTCTACAGTAGGCAATTAACCAGAGTTGCAATATGAAATAAAAGAACTTATATCTATGACATCACCTGCATATAGAAAACCAAACATACCCCTAGATGAACCACAGATCATATTACTTATAGACATCTTCCCTTCAGGCATTGACTGGAAGCTATGTAACTGCTTAAACATATACTTCAAAACCTTATTTCATAAATATATATGTCATAACTTATATGCAAGTTAAATGTTTTGTTTTGGCGCAGTGTTTACAGTACAATTTTTTTCTATGTGTATGTATGTATGTGTATGTGTGTGTATGCATGTGTATATATGGTATATGTGATTGTATTATTGGGAAAAACATTTATGTTTCTTGTTACTATGAATTTTAAGAATGATATTAACATTACTATTTATTTTCACAGTGTTTAAGCGCATATAGTTTGGACGATGATGAAATATTTATTTTTACTTTTTTCTACCCACAACATTCAACCCTGGTTGTATTTTTTATTACCAAATACATGTGGTGAATTTTTTTATTTTTAATTATTTATTTTTCATTTTGCAAATTGAACAGTGTCCATATAGAGTAGCAAAAATAAACATAGACAGTGGTGAATTTTTTAAACATTGTTCCTTTCTTTTTGCTACTGCCCGCTTAATTGAGTCACCTATTATTTCAGACAATCCCCTTCTAAATAACGCCAAGGACATACAACACAGAAGTAACGTATCTACCGACATAATTTAATTTTTCTCTACCTCATTTTCCTCATATTGCTGTTTTTTTTTTCTCTAAATATTATATTTTCAAACTTTAATGGTCATAACCCTTAATTTAATTTACCTGTAGTTACCCAAGGCTTATTGTACTATATTTCTATTGTATCAGTTTGCCATGTTTTTTTACATTCCCAGATTATTAGATTTCTGCATGTTTCTTTGTGTTCATCTTCAGCTGCAATATAATGAGGGGTTTGTTTTTTTCTGTATGTGTAGCTGAACAGGGGCATTAAGTCTCATCATCAGAAGGCCTAGTCTCCCTGGCTGCTCTGATTGGGTATTATCTCCTATATATGTGTTTCCCTACTCTCATTCCATGCTGGTCATAGTTCCTAGTTGCTGCAGGAGCCCTCATCACTCTGTTCCAATCCCGGGCTCTAAGCATCCATCGACAGTGCCAGATCTAGTGTCCAGTTTTTGCTCTGTACCAGCCTTCTATAAAATTACATTGCTGCATTATGTATCTTTATTTTTCTTTAGTATTAGTTAAGTACTAGATGCTACATATAGTACCATTCCTCCCAGCAAGGAGGTTATCTCAGTTAAGCTCTCCTCAGGATTAAATTTTCCCCAAGAGTGCCTCATCCCCTCAGTACTTTAGTTTTAGTTATTATGCAATGCAATTGTTTGCCCTCCCTTCACCCCACTGATCCTCACTGCCCATGTAATTCTCTTAGGGTTCAGTTCCTGCTGGCTTTGATTCAGGTCACCTAGGGGTTGAGCTCACACTACCGCCAGTGGCGTAAGTCCTGGTGGGCATCCCAGTACCGGTAGACATATAGAGTCTTATGGGAAAAGCGGCTCTTATAGTCAAGAAGACCTGCTGAGTGTGTTCTATGAGTCTCAATTCCAGGTGTACAGGGGTCACTGCTTGAAGACCAAAGCACTACTGAATTCCAAAGGAAGATCTCCATTCCAATTAACAGATATTTGACCATATAACAATATAAGAGTTTTATTACTGTAATGTCAAAGTCAACAAAGTGGTACAAGCATTATAAAACAATACAGGTTTGGTTTTGTGACAAGGTTGTCCCAAAGGGGGGGGAGAGTAGAACATATTTGGTATAGGCAAAGATATTGTTACTTGTTACTATCAATAGCTGTATGGCGCATATCACAGCAAGTTTATATTAGAGAAGATATAAAAGTGGAAAAAGTAAGAGTATGTAGTATAATAGATGGAGCAATATGAATGTTGCATGAAAGTTTGAAGACTAGAAGAAGGGTCCGTCTTCAGAAGGACGGAAGAAGGAGACTATTGTAGTAAGCAAGATAATGAGGTACCACCTAGTCATCCCACACACGACAATGATATTGCAATGTGAAAGGAAACTGTACAGTCCCACAAAAAAAAAAAAAAACAATATAAAGACATTGATTCCATGATTACTTGACAATGAACCACTATGAGAAATATAGAAATTATTCTGTTCCGATGGAAAAATAAAGATTGTATAATAGTGAAAGGTTAAACCTATGAAAATGTCCTTCCTTGTGGAAGGGAAAATGGATGTGAACCAGATAATAACGGTATCTGTAGAAATCTGTACAGATAACAAATAACAGTTTAGTTTTCTTTTCCTATGAATGTAAGGCAATGGGAAAGAATACCCCGCTCTACACAAGGACCTTTCCCAGGCGATATAGAATAATTCTATCCACCATATAAGAAATATGTTTTAGTATATTGTAAAGTGTTTAGTGGGCAGCCAGAAACACTGGTTGGCCACATTTTGATAGACAAATATGTATATTTGATCATGAGAGTCTAATCCACAAGCACACTGCCCTATAAATCTTTGACCTCAGAGAGTCCCAACATGGTAACAATTTTTGTTGTCAACAGTCACAGGGAACACAGTGTGGAGTTGGCGTAGTCTTGCATACACACCAGTTGATGTCTATTGCTCCACTAACCCTGTTCCCAAGAACCTGTTTCCATATTAGATTTTCATTAGCACATGCTCAGATTATAGAGTAAACCTGAAAGAAGATCATGCTGAAATAAATAACAGCACCACAGATATATATCTTAAAGGGAAAAGATACACCAGAGCGCAGTCTCCTCACAGGCAAACAGCAGTGCTGGGACCAGCTGGCATGATATGAAGCCTGGTGAGTTTATGAATGGTCCGCAATTCTCTTTTCGGATCTCCTTATACAGTAGATCACTGGGGAAGGACCAGGTCAAGGACTACCTCCACCTAGGAAAGTTGCTGAGAGAAACCCACCTGGAGAAGCTAAAAGCACCAACGAGGGGGGCTGATCTCACCCTAGGTTTGGAGGAACTGTTCTAAGGACAGTAAATAGTTTAATGCCTTGTTTGGTAAGGATGGTAAAATTAAAGAATGTGGGACAGATGAGAATGTCCTGCTGCCCTGAGCCTGATGAATAAAAGGAATCACAAATCCCTATAAGGTGTATTAAGTTTAAGAAAAGACCTGTCCATGATAGATTGGATGGCAGATAATATATTTCATACAAGATTGAACGAGGGGGGAAAAAGGATGTGAAGCGGAACCAGGTTCCTGGTGATGTGGCAAGTAAGGTAACAATTCACTTGTGGGTTCTATGTGACTGACAAAAAATTGTCCCTACATCATGGTCCATAATGGTTTAAGGAAAATAACATACAGTATGTTCCCCACACTGACCATGGCATATGAAAACATAATGAACAACGATAGGAATATGTACTAAATGATGTAAAAATAAGATACTGAAAAATAATCACCTATTAATTGACACACGCTTATCAATCCCTTGTCCCATGCTTATATGCTACACAATGCTACATGCTTATCCCATGTTTATAGAGCTAAAATAAAATTATTTACAATTAAACTACTATAAAACCATACCCGTACTGATATGCCTTTTGGCTTGTTATATAGACTTGTGATAGACCTGAGAAGTTTAACTTTTATAGACTAGCTACAATTATCAATGCACCAAGTACAGCTATAGCCCTCATAAATGAAGAACTCAGAGAAGTAAGAGATGGTATGATACCAAAATAGAGTAGCCATTGATAACACACTACTTAAAGCAGAAAGTGCTTGTGAACAATTCAAAGGAATGTGTTGTTTTAACATCTCAGATAATTATAATCCCATTGAACAAAAGGTGAAGTTGTTGCAGGGTATACAAGAACATATGACCCAATCGGCTAATTGGGACCCCTTTGAATGGATAGGAGCCGGAATCTCAAAATGGCTTTACCACATACTACACTATGTTATAATAATAATAATAATTTTTATCATTTATGTGACAATAAATGCATACCTGTTCTGGGGCGGTCAAGTGGGAGAGTACTCACAAGGCCGAAAAGAGAACCAAGATCCAAGCTTATGGTAATGACTCCTGTTACCTACACTGCAGTAACCCACACATAATGAATCAGTAGGTTATTACACATAGACAAGATTATCAGAAATATACCCTAATAGGTGCTTACACGCTCATGCATCATATGTACACTTAGGAAGAAGAAACCTCCACCTATATAGCCAAGTTGAAGAAACGAAGAATGCATTCTGTCGCTACCCCTTTCATTTCTCTTATCTATTTAAATTTTCTGGAGGGTTGAGACTTTTCGCATCGATACCCAATGGACTAGTGCCAGCGACTGCATCCAGAAGATGGATTTTCCTTTTACTATCTCACATCTCACACTCATTTGAATGAAAATGTTGAATTTCATAGATATTTGATTTACCATATGTTGTGTTTAGATAATAAACAAGAGAGAGGAATGATGAAGTAAAATCAAATATATAGATCTGTATTGCCTCAGAAATTAGGTTTTAAACTTTTAAGTAGACATCATGAAAGGGTCCCTTTAAATTCCAATGAATGATCAGTCTTCTTGCAGTGGAAAGTTTCTATCAACCTTTGGCCTAGCTCATGACTAAGAGAATAAGTGCATACGTGGTGCTTAGATAAAGACCCTCTTGTTTAGATAACCAGAACTTAATGACTTTTTATGGTTTTGATAAGCACATATCAGATGGACCTTCGGTTTTAGAAAAGAGCATCATGACATATGAACAGAGATGACCTTTCCGCTTATGAAGCATTTTAAGAAACTCCATTGGTTTTAATGGGAGATCCAAGACTTATGGGACCAACCTGCCATCCTCAGGAAAAGATCAGCCACTACATCTAAGCACAGCTGACCATATTTGGATTTCCTGTTTGTGATTACCAGCCAATCAATATTCCCCTTGCTATCTGAAGATACGCCCCATTGATTAATCAATTATGAACTATTGTATAATTCTGTACTATATATGTGAGCCTGAAATCCCCTGAAGGGACGGGCATCATTGGTGAAGTCTGTACAGGGTCACGTCTCTCTCTGCGCAGACAAAATAGGCGTGGCCTCTTTGATAATAAATTCTATATGCTGAATATCATCACTATGGAGACTCCCCACTTCTTTTAATTAATTCGGCATTAACAGTGGTATACAATTATGGATGGACGAGCGACTGCCGACACAGAGGTAGCTACAGCCGTGGACTACCGTACTGTGTCTGCTGCTAATATAGACTGGATGATAATGAGATAAAATTAAAATATATATATCACACTAGTACTGCAGCCGGACAGGTATATATTATGTAATGACGGACCTGCTGGACACTGTCTGCAGAATGCGTTTATAAAAACACCACACGACGAGTGTTTAACTTTTTCAGGCAGACAATCACAATATACTGGTGGTCAGCAGACAATCACAATACTGGTGGTCAGTGGTCACTGGTCAGTCACACTGGCAGTGGCACTCTGGCAGCAAAAGTGTGCACTGTACTTAAAATATGTACTCCTGCTATAACTGCTCCCCAGTCTCCCCCACAATTAAGCTGTGTGAGCAGTGAGCACTCAGCACAGTCAGATAATGATATACAGTATTACATATGATGCAGCACACTGGGCTGAGCACAGATATGGTATGTGACTGTGTCACACTGTGTATCGTTTTTTTTCAGGCAGAGAACGGATTAATTAAACTGGTGGTCACTGGTCACACTATCAGCAGCAAGTAGTACTCCTCCTAATAATATGCTCCCCAAAATTTTTGTCTCTCTCTAGTACTCTAGTCTAAACGGAGAGGACGCCAGCCACGTCCTCTCCCTATCAATCTCAATGCACGTGTGAAAATGGCGGCGATGCGCGGCTCCTTATATAGAATCCGAGTCTCGCGATAGAATCCGAGCCTCGCGAGAATCCGACAGCGGGATGATGACGTTCGGGCGCGCTCGGGTTAACCGAGCAAGGCGGGAAGATCCGAGTCGCTCGGCCCCGTGTAAAAAAACCTGAAGTTCGGGCGGGTTCGGATTCCAAGGAACCGAACCCGCTCATCTCTAATATATATATATATATATATAATAAGAATTTACTCACCGGTAATTCTTTTTCTCGTAGTCCGTAGTGGATGCTGGGAACTCCGTAAGGACCATGGGGAATAGACGGGCTCCGCAGGAGACTAGGCACTCTAAAGAAAAGATTAGGTACTATCTGGTGTTCACTGGCTCCTCCCTCTATGCCCCTCCTCCAGACCTCAGTTAGGGAAACTGTGCCCGGAAGAGCTGACATTACAAGGAAAGGATATTTTGAATCCAGGGTAAGACTCATACCAGCCACACCAATCACACCGTACAACTTGTGATAACCTTACCCAGTTAACAGTATGAACAACAACTGAGCCCCACTCAACGGATGGCTCATAACAACAACCCTTATTTAAGCAATAACTATATACACGTATTGCAGAAAGTCCGCACTTGGGACGGGCGCCCAGCATCCACTACGGACTACGAGAAATAGAATTACCGGTGAGTAAATTCTTATTTTCTCGGACGTCCTAGTGGATGCTGGAAACTCCGTAAGGACCATGGGGATTATACCAAAGCTCCCAAACGGGCGGGAGAGTGCGGATGACTCTGCAGCACCGAATGAGCAAACACAAGGTCCTCCTCAGCCAGGGTATCAAACTTGTAGAACTTTGCAAAGGTGTTTGAACCCGACCAAGTAGCCGCTCGGCAAAGCTGTAAAGCCGAGACCCCTCGGGCAGCCGCCCAAGAAGAGCCCACCTTCCTTGTGGAATGGGCTTTTACTGATTTTGGATGCGGCAATCCAGCCGCAGAATGAGCCAGCTGAATCGTGCTACAGATCCAGCGAGCAATAGTTTGCTTTGAAGCAGGAGCACCCAGCTTGTTGGGTGCATGCAGGATAAACAGCGAGTCAGTCTTCCTGACTCCAGCCGTTCTGGAAACATATATTTTCAAAGCCCTGACTACGTCCAGCAACTTGGAGTCCTCCAAGTCCCGAGTAGCCGCAGGCACCACAATAGGTTGGTTCAAATGAAACAATGATATCACCTTAGGGAGAAATTGGGGACGAATCCTCAATTCTGCCCTGTCCATATGGAAGATCAGATATGGGCTTTTACATGACAAAGCCGCCAATTCCGACACACGCCTAGCCGATGCTAAGGCCAACAGCATGACCACTTTCCACGTGAGATACTTTAGTTCCACGGCCTTAAGTGGCTCAAACCAGTGGGATTTCAGGAAATCCAACACAATGTTAAGATCCCAGGGTGCCACTGGTGGCACAAAAGGGGGCTGAATATGCAGCACTCCCTTAACAAACGTCTGAACCTCAGGCAGTGAAGCCAGTTCTTTTTGAAAGAAAATGGATAGGGACGAAATCTGGACCTTTATGGACCCCAATTTTAGGCCCATAGTCACCCCTGACTGTAGGAAGTGCAGGAAACGACCCAGCTGGAATTCCTCTGTAGGGGCCTTCCTGGCCTCACACCAAGCAACATATTTTCGCCATATACGGTGATAATGCTTTGCTGTCACGTCTTTCCTAGCCTTTATCAGCGTAGGAATAACTTCATCCGGAATGCCTTTTTCCGCTAGGATCCGGCGTTCAACCGCCATGCTGTCAAACGCAGCCGCAGTAAGTCTTGGAACAGACAGGGCCCTTGTTGCAGCAGGTCCTGTTTGAGAGGCAGAGGCCATGGGTCCTCTGTGCGCATTTCTTGCAATTCCGGGTACCAAGTCCTTCTTGGCCAATCCGGAACAATGAGTATTGTTCTTATTCCTCTCTTTCTTACTATTCTCAGTACCTTGGGTATGAGAGGAAGACGAGGAAACACATATACCGACTGGTACAACCACGGTGTCACTAGAGATGAGCACCGGAAATTTTTCGGGTTTTGTGTTTTGGTTTTGGGTTCGATTCCGCGGCCGTGTTTTGGGTTTGAACGTGTTTTGGCAAAACCTCACCGAATTTTTTTTGTCGGATTCGGGTGTGTTTTGGATTCGGGTGATTTTTTTTAAAAACCCTAAAAAACAGCTTAAATCATAGAATTTGGGGGTCATTTTGATCCCAAAGTATTATTAACCTCAATAACCATAATTTCCACTCATTTTCAGTCTATTCTGAACACCTCACACCTCACAATATTATTTTTAGTCCTAAAATTTGCACCGAGGTCGCTGGATGGCTAAGCTAAGCGACCCAAGTGGCCGACACAAACACCTGGCCCATCTAGGAGTGGCACTGCAGTGTCACGCAGGATGGCCCTTCCAAAAAACACTCCCCAAACAGCACATGACGCAAAGAAAAAAAGAGGCGCCATGAGGTAGCTGTGTGAGTAAGCTAAGCGACCCTAGTGGCCGACACAAACACCTGGCCCATCTAGGAGTGGCACTGCAGTGTCACGCAGGATGGCCCTTCCAAAAAACACTCCCCAAACAGCACATGACGCAAAGAAAAAAAGAGGCGCAATGAGGTAGCTGTGTGAGTAAGCTAAGCGACCCTAGTGGCCGACACAAACACCTCGCCCATCTAGGAGTGGCACTGCAGTGTCACGCAGGATGGCCCTTCCAAAAAACACTCCCCAAACAGCACATGACGCAAAGAAGAAAAGAGGCGCAATGAGGTAGCTGTGTGAGTAAGCTAAGCGACCCTAGTGGCCGACACAAACACCTGGCCCATCTAGGAGTGGCACTGCAGTGTCACGCAGGATGGCCCTTCCAAAAAACACCCCCCAAACAGCACATGACGCAAAGAAAAATGAAAGAAAAAAGAGGTGCAAGATGGAATTGTCCTTGGGCCCTCCCACCCACCCTTATGTTGTATAAACAGGACATGCACACTTTAACCAACCCATCATTTCAGTGACAGGGTCTGCCACACGACTGTGACTGAAATGACGGGTTGGTTTGGACCCCCACCAAAAAAGAAGCAATTAATCTCTCCTTGCACAAACTGGCTCTACAGAGGCAAGATGTCCACCTCATCATCATCCTCCGATATATCACCGTGTACATCCCCCTCCTCACAGATTATCAATTCGTCCCCACTGGAATCCACCATCTCAGCTCCCTGTGTACTTTGGGGAGGCAATTGCTGCTGGTCAATGTCTCCACGGAGGAATTGATTATAATTCATTTTAATGAACATCATCTTCTCCACATTTTCTGGATGTAACCTCGTACGCCGATTGCTGACAAGGTGAGCGGCGGCACTAAACACTCTTTCGGAGTACACACTTGTGGGAGGGCAACTTAGGTAGAATAAAGCCAGTTTGTGCAAGGGCCTCCAAATTGCCTCTTTTTCCTGCCAGTATAAGTACGGACTGTCTGACGTGCCTACTTGGATGCGGTCACTCATATAATCCTCCACCATTCTTTCAATGGGGAGAGAATCATATGCAGTGACAGTAGACGACATGTCCGTAATCGTTGGCAGGTCCTTCAGTCCGGACCAGATGTCAGCATCAGCAGTCGCTCCAGACTGCCCTGCATCACCGCCAGCGGGTGGGCTCGGAATTCTGAGCCTTTTCCTCGCACCCCCAGTTGCGGGAGAATGTGAAGGAGGAGATGTTGACAGGTCGCGTTCCGCTTGACTTGACAATTTTGTCACCAGCAGTTCTTTGAACCCCAGCAGACTTGTGTCTGCCGGAAAGAGAGATCCAAGGTAGGTTTTAAATCTAGGATCGAGCACGGTGGCCAAAATGTAGTGCTCTGATTTCAACAGATTGACCACCCGTGAATCCTTGTTAAGCGAATTAAGGGCTCCATCCACAAGTCCCACATGCCTAGCGGAATCGCTCTGTGTTAGCTCCTCCTTCAATGTCTCCAGTTCTTCTGCAAAAGCCTGATGAGGGGAATGACCTGACTCATGCTGGCAGTGTCTGAACTGACTTCACGTGTGGCAAGTTCAAAAGGTTGCAGAACCTTGCACAACGTTGAAATCATTCTCCACTGCGCTTGAGACAGGTGCATTCCACCTCCTATATCGTGCTCAGTTGTATAGGCTTGAATGGCCTTTTGCTGCTCCTCCAACCTCTGAAGCATATAGAGGGTTGAATTCCACCTCGTTACCACTTCTTGCTTCAGATGATGGCAGGGCAGGTTCAGGCGTTTTTGGTGGTGCTCCAGTCTTCTGTACATGGTGCCTGTACGCCGAAAGTGTCCCGCAATTCTTCTGGCCACCGACAGCATCTCTTGCACGCCCCTCTCGTTTTTTAAATAATTCTGCACCACCAAATTCAAGGTATGTGCAAAACATGGGACGTGCTGGAATTTGCCCAGATTTAATGCACACACAATATTGCTGGCGTTGTCCGATGCCACAAATCCACAGGAGAGTCCAATTGGGGTAAGCCATTCTGCGATGATCTTCCTCAGTTGCCGTAAGAGGTTTTTAGCTGTGTGCGTATTCTGGAAAGCGGTGATACAAAGCGTAGCCTGCCTAGGAAAGAGTTGGCGTTTGCGAGATGCTGCTACTGGTGCCGCCGCTGCTGTTCTTGCGGCGGGAGTCCATACATCTACCCAGTGGGCTGTCACAGTCATATAGTCCTGAGTCTGCCCTGCTCCACTTGTCCACATGTCCGTGGTTAAGTGGACATTGGGTACAACTGCATTTTTTAGGACACTGGTGAGTCTTTTTCTGAGGTCTGTGTACATTTTCGGTATCGCCTGCCTAGAGAAATGGAACCTAGATGGTATTTGGTACCGGGGACACAGTACCTCCAACAAGTCTCTAGTTGCCTCTGCAGTAATGATGGATACCAGAACCACGTTTCTCACCGCCCAGGATGCCAAGGCCTCAGTTATCCGCTTTGCAGCAGGATGACTGCTGTGATATTTCATCTTCCTCGCAAAGGACTGTTGGACAGTCAATTGCTTGGTGGAAGTAGTAAAAGTGGTCTTACGAGTACGACTTCCCCTCTGGTTTGACCATCGACTCCCAGCAGCAACAACAGCAGCGCCAGCAGCAGTAGGCGTTACACGCAAGGATGCATCGGAGGAATCCCAGGCAGGAGAGGACTCGTCAGAATTGCCAGTGACATGGCCTGCAGGACTATTGGCATTCCTGGGGAAGGAGGAAATTGACACTGAGGGAGTTGGTGGGGTGGTTTGCGTGAGCTTGGTTACAAGAGGAAGGGATTTACTGGTCAGTGGACTGCTTCCGCTGTCGCCCAAAGTTTTTGAACTTGTCACTGACTTATGATGAATGCGCTGCAGGTGACGTATAAGGGAGGATGTTCCGAGGTGGTTAACGTCCTTACCCCTACTTATTACAGCTTGACAAAGGCAACACACGGCTTGACAAATGTTGTCCGCATTTCTGTTGAAATACTTCCACACCGAAGAGCTGATTTTTTTGGTATTTTCACCAGGCATGTCAATGGCCCTATTCATCCCACGGACAACAGGTGTCTCACCGGGTGCCTGACTTAAACAAACCACCTCACCATCAGAATCCCCCTGGTCAATTTCCTCCCCAGCGCCATCAACACCCATATCCTCCTCATCCTGGTGTACTTCAACACTGACATCTTCAATCTGACTATCACGAACTGGACTGCGGGTGCTCCTTCCAGCACTTGCAGGGGGCGTGCAAATGGTGGAAGGCGCATGCTCTTCACGTCCAGTGTTGGGAAGGTCAGGCATCGCAAACGACACAATTGGACTCTCCTTGTGGATTTGTGATTTCGAAGAACGCACAGTTCTTTGCTGTGCTTTTGCCAGCTTGAGTCTTTTCATTTTTCTAGCGAGAGGCTGAGTGCTTCCATCCTCATGTGAAGCTGAACCACTAGCCATGAACATAGGCCAGGGCCTCAGCCGTTCCTTGCCACTCCGTGTGGTAAATGGCATATTGGCAAGTTTACGCTTCTCCTCCGACAATTTTATTTTAGATTTTTGAGTCCTTTTTTTACTGATATTTGGTGTTTTGGATTTTACATGCTCTGTACTATGACATTGGGCATCGGCCTTGGCAGACGACGTTGCTGGCATTTCATCGTCTCGGCCATGACTAGTGGCAGCAGCTTCAGCACGAGGTGGAAGTCGATCTTGATCTTTCCCTATTTTTGGAACCTCAACATTTTTGTTCTCCATATTTTAATAGGCACAACTAAAAGGCACCTCAGGTAAACAATGGAGATGGATGGATACTAGTATACTTATGGATTGACGAGCGACTGCCGACACAGAGGTAGCTACAGCCGTGGACTACCGTACTGCGTCTGCTGCTAATATAGACTGGATGATAATGAGATATAAAATATATATATATCACTACTGCAGCCGGACAGGTATATATTATATAATGACGGACCTGCTGGACACTGTCAGCTCAGCACTGCAGACTCCTAAAGTAAGCTACTAGTAGTATCAAGAAGATAGAAAAAAAAAAACACCACAGGTAGGTGGTATACAATTATGGATGGACTAGCGACTGCTGCCGACACAGAGGTAGCTACAGCCGTGGACTACCGTACTGCGTCTGCTGCTAATATAGACTGGATGATAATGAGATATAAAATATATATATATCACTACTGCAGCCGGACAGGTATATATTATATAATGACTGACCTGCTGGACACTGTCAGCTCAGCACTGCAGACTCCTAAAGTAAGCTACTAGTAGTATCAAGAAGATAGAAAAAAAAAACACCACAGGTAGGTGGTATACAATTATGGATGGACTAGCGACTGCTGCCGACACAGAGGTAGCTACAGCCGTGGACTACCATACTGCGTCTGCTGCTAATATAGACTGGATGATAATGAGATATAAAATATATATATATCACTACTGCAGCCGGACAGGTATATATTATATAATGACGGACCTGCTGGACACTGTCAGCTCAGCACTGCAGACTCCTAAAGTAAGCTACTAGTAGTATCAAGAAGATAGAAAAAAAAAAACACCACAGGTTGGTGGTATACAATTATGGATGGACTAGCGACTGCTGCTGACACAGAGGTAGCTACAGCCGTGGACTACCGTACTGCGTCTGCTGCTAATATAGACTGGATGATAATGAGATATAAAATATATATATATATCACTACTGCAGCCGGACAGGTATATATTATATAATGACGGACCTGCTGAACACTGTCAGCTCAGCACTGCAGTGCAGACTCCTAAAGTAAGCTACTAGTATCAAGAAGATAGAAAAAAAAAAACACCACGGGTAGGTGGTATACAATTATGGATGGACGAGCGACTGCCGACACAGAGGTAGCTACAGCCGTGGACTACCGTACTGCGTCTGCTGCTAATATAGACTGCATGATAATGAGATATAAAATATATATATATCACTACTGCAGCCGGACAGGTATATATTATATAATGACGGACCTGCTGGACACTGTCAGCTCAGCACTGCAGACTCCTAAAGTAAGCTACTAGTAGTATCAAGAAGATAGAAAAAAAAAAAACACCACAGGTAGGTGGTATACAATTATGGATGGACTAGCGACTGCTGCCGACACAGAGGTAGCTACAGCCGTGGACTACCGTACTGCGTCTGCTGCTAATATAGACTGGATGATAATGAGATATAAAATATATATATATCACTACTGCAGCCGGACAGTTATATATTATATAATGACGGACCTGCTGGACACTGTCAGCTCAGCACTGCAGTGCAGACTCCTAAAGTAAGCTACTAGTATCAAGAAGATAGAAGAAAAAAAAAAAAACACCACGGGTAGGTGGTATACAATTATGGATGGACGAGCGACTACCAACACAGAGGTAGCTACAGCCGTGGACTACCGTTCTGCGTCTGCTGCTAATAAAGACTGGATGATAATGAGATATAAAATATATATATATCACTACTGCAGCCGGACAGGTATATATTATATAATGACGGACCTGCTGGACACTGTCAGCTCAGCACTGCAGACTCCTAAAGTAAGCTACTAGTAGTATCAAGAAGATAGAAAAAAAAAAAAAACACCACAGGTAGGTGGTATACAATTATGGATGGACTAGTGACTGCCGACACAGAGGTAGCTACAGCCGTGGACTACCGTACTGCGTCTGCTGCTAATATAGACTGGATGATAATGAGATATAAAATATATATATATCACTACTGCAGCCGGACAGGTATATATTATATAATGACGGACCTGCTGGACATTGTCAGCAGAATGCGTTTATAGAATAAAAACACCACACGACGAGTGTTTAACTTTTTCAGGCAGACAATCACAATATACTGGTGGTCAGTGGTCACTGGTCAGTCACACTGGCACTGGCAGTGGCACTCTGGCAGCAAAAGTGTGCACTGTTAAAATATGTACTCCTGCTATAACTGCTCCCCAGTCTCCCCCACAATTAAGCTGTGTGAGCAGTGAGCACTCAGCACAGTCAGATATACAGTTTAACATAGATGATGCAGCACAGTCTGAGGGCACACTGAGGCTGAGCACAGATATGGTATGTGACTGTGTCACACTGTGTATCGTTTTTTTTCAGGCAGAGAACGGATTAATTAAACTGGTGGTCACTGGTCACACTATCAGCAAGTAGTACTCCGTCCTAATATGCTCCCCAAAATTAGTAAATCAAGTGTCTCTACTCTCTACTACTCTCTAGTCTACTCTAAACGGAGAGGACGCCAGCCACGTCCTCTCCCTATCAATCTCAATGCACATGTGAAAATGGCGGCGACGCGCGGCTCCTTATATAGAATCCGAGTCTCGCGATAGAATACGAGCCTCGCGAGAATCCGACAGCGGGATGATGACGTTCGGGCGCGCTCGGGTTAGCCGAGCAAGGCGGGAAGATCCGAGTCTGCCTCGGACCCGTGTAAAAAGCGTGAAGTTCGGGAGGGTTCGGTTTCCGAGAAACCGAACCCGCTCATCACTAGGTGTCACTAGGGCGTCCACAGCTATCGCCTGAGGGTCCCTTGACCTGGCGCAATATCTTTTTAGCTTTTTGTTGAGGCGGGACGCCATCATGTCCACCTGTGGCAGTTCCCATCGCTTTGCAATCTGTGTGAAGACTTCTTGATGAAGTCCCCACTCTCCCGGGTGGAGGTCGTGTCTGCTGAGGAAGTCTGCTTCCCAGTTGTCCACTCCCGGAATGAACACTGCTGACAGTGCTTGCACATGATTCTCCGCCCACCGAAGAATCTTTGTGGCTTCCGCCATTGCCATCCTGCTTCTTGTGCCGCCCTGGCGGTTTACATGGGCGACCGCCGTGATGTTGTCTGACTGAATCAGCACTGGCCGGTTTCGAAGCAGGGGCTCTGCTTGACTCAGGGCGTTGTAAATGGTCCTTAGTTCCAGTATATTTATGTGTAGAGAAGTCTCCAGACTTGACCACAGCCCTTGGAAGTTTCTTCCCTGAGTGACTGCCCCCCATCCTCGGAGGCTTGCATCCGTGGTCACCAGGACCCAGTCCTGTATGCCGAACCTGCGGTCCTCGAGAAGGTGAGCACTCTGCAGCCACCAGAGAAGAGAAACCCTGGCCCTTGGGGACAGGGTGATCAGCCGATGCATCTGAAGATGCGATCCGGACCACTTGTCCAACAGATCCCACTGAAAGATCCTCGCATGGAACCTGCCGAAGGGAATGGCTTCGTATGAAGCCACCATCTTTCCCAGGACTCGCGTGCAGTGATGCACCGATACCTGTTTTGGTTTCAGGAGGTCCCTGACCAGAGATGCTAATTCCTGGGCCTTCTCCACTGGGAGAAACACCTTCTTCTGTTCTGTGTCCAGAATCATGCCCAGGAAAAGCAGACGCGTCGTAGGAATAAGCTGTGACTTTGGAACATTCAGAATCCAGCCGTGCTGTTGCAACACTTCCTGAGAGAGTGCTACGCTGATCAACAACTGCTCCCTGGACCTCGCCTTTATGAGGAGATCGTCCAAGTACGGGATAATTATAACTCCCTTCTTCCGAAGGAGTATCATCATTTCGGCCATTACCTTGGTAAATATTCTCGGTGCCGTGGACAGACCAAACGGCAACGTCTGGAACTGGTAATGACAGTCCTGTACCACAAACCTGAGGTACTCCTGGTGAGGTGGGTAAATGGGGACATGCAAGTAAGCATCCTTGATGTCCAGCGACACCATAAAATCCCCCTCTTCCAGGCTTGCAATAACCGCTCTGAGCGATTCCATTTTGAACTTGAATTTCTTTATATAAGTGTTCAAGGATTTTAAATTCAAAATGGGTCTCACCGAACCGTCCGGTTTCGGTACCACAAACATTGTGGAATAGTAACACCTTCCCTGTTGAAGGAGGGGGACCCTGATAATCACTTGCTGGAGGTACAGCTTGTGAATTGCCGCCAGTACTACCTCCCTTTCCATGGGGGAAGCTGGCAAGGCTGATTTGAGGTAACGGCGGGGGGGGAGTCGCTTCGAATTCCAGCTTGTATCCCTGAGATACAATTTGTACAGCCCAGAGATCCACCTGTGAGCGAACCCACTGGTTGCTGAAGTTTCGGAGACGGGCCCCCACCGCACCTGGCTCCGCCTGTGGAGCCCCAACGTCATGCGGTAGACTTAGTGGAAGCAGGGGAGGACTTTTGTTCCTGGGAACTGGCTACATGGTGCAGCTTCTTACCTCTACCCCTGCCTCTGGCAAGAAAGGATGCACCCCTGACCCTCTTGCCTTTCTGAGAACGAAAGGACTGCATTTGATAATACGGTGCTTTCTTGGGCTGTGAGGAAACCTGAGGCAAGAAAGTCGACTTTCCAGCTGTGGCTGTGGACACGAGGTCCGATAGACCGTCCCCAAACAATTCCTCACCCTTATAAAGGCAAAACCTCCATGTGTTTTTTAGAATCAGCATCTCCTGTCCATTGCCGAGTCCATAAGACCCTCCTGGCAGAAATGGACATAGCATTAATTCTAGAGCCCAGCAGGCAAATGTCCCTCTGAGCATCCCGCATATATAAGACGACGTCTTTTATATGGCCCAGGGTTAGCAAAACAGTATCCCTGTAGAGGGAATCTATGTCGTCTGACAGAGTATCTGTCCATGCTGCTACAGCACTACACATCCAGGCTGAAGCAATAGCAGGTCTCAGTAGAGTACCAGAGTGTGTATACACTGACTTCAGGATAGCTCCCTTCTTTCTATCCGCAGGCTCCTTTAGGGCGGCTGTATCCTGAGACGGCAGGGCCACCTTTTTAGATAAGCGTGTCAGCGCCTTGTCCACCCTAGTGGATGTTTCCCAACGTAACCTGTCCGTTGGCGGGAAAGGGTACGCCATCAGTAACCTCTTAGAAATCACTAGTTTCTTATCAGGGGAACTCCACGCTTCTTCACACAATTCATTTAATTCATCAGATGGGGGAAAAGTCACTGGCTGCTTTTTCTCCCCAAACATATAAACCCTCTTGGTATTAACAGGGTTAATCTCAGAAATGTGTAATACATCTTTCATTGCAATAATCATGTATCGGATGGCCTTGGTCATTTTAGACTGTAAATGTGCCTCATCATCGTCGACACTGGAGTCGGACTCCGTGTCGACATCTGTGTCAACCATCTGAGATAGAGGGCGTTTATGAGCCCCTGACGGTTTCTGAGTCGCCTGGGCAGGCGCGGGCTGAGACCCCGGCTGTCCCAAGGCTGCAGCGTCATCAAACCTTTTATGTAAGGAGCTTACATTGTCGTTTAAGACCTTCCACATATCCATCCAATCAGGTGTCGGCCCCGACGGGGGCGACACCACACTTATCTGCCCTTGCTCCGCCTCCACGTAACCCTCCTCATCAAACATGTCGACACAGCCGTACCGACACACCGCACACACACAGGGAATGCTCAGACTGAGGACAGGACCCCACAAAGTCCTTTGGGGAGACAGAGAGAGAGTATGCCAGCACACACTACAGCGCTATATAACACAGGGATTTTCACTAATAATAAGTGATTACCCAATAGCTGCTTTATATGTCTTATTTGCGCCTAAATTTATGTGCCCCCCCTCTCTTTTTTACCCTTCTTGTACCTGGATCCTGCAGGGGAGAGCCTGGGGAGCTGCTTCCAGCGGAGCTGTGAAGGGAAAATGGCGCTGGTGTGCTGAGGAAGAAGGCCCCGCCCCCTCAGTGGCGGGCTTCTGTCCCGCTTTCTGTGTAAAAAAATGGCGGGTTTTTTTACATATATACAGTGCCAGACTGTATATATGTATTTTAATGCCAAAAGGTACTTCAATTGCTGCCCAGGGCGCCCCCCCCCCCCCAGCACCCTGCACCCTACAGTGACCGGAGTGTGTAAGTGTGCTGGGAGCAATGGCGCACAGCTGCGGTGCTGTGCGCTACCTTAAATGAAGACAGGAGTCTTCAGCCGCCGATTTCGTCGTCTTCAAGCTTCTGTTCTTCTGGCTCTGTGAGGGGGACGGCGGCGCGGCTCCGGGAATGGACGATCGAGGACAGGTGCTTGTGTTCGAACCCTCTGGAGCTAATGGTGTCCAGTAGCCTAAGAAGCACAAGCTAGCTGCAAGCAGGTAGGTTTGCTTCTCTCCCCTTAGTCCCACGTAGCAGTGAGTCTGTTGCCAGCAGAAGCTCACTGAAAATAAAAAACCTAACAAATACTTTCTTTACTAGTAAGCTCAGGATTGCCCACTAGGAGCACCCAGCTTTGGCCGGGCACAGATTCTAACTGAGGTCTGGAGGAGGGGCATAGAGGGAGGAGCCAGTGCACACCAGATAGTACCTAATCTTTTCTTTAGAGTGCCCAGTCTCCTGCGGAGACCCGTCTATTCCCCATGGTCCTTATGGAGTTCCCAGCATCCACTAGGACGTCAGAGAAATATATAATAACCACTATTTAAAATACATTTTAAATTAATAGCGTTATGCTATTTAATAAAATGTTCTTCACCTATTGTAATTTGTAATGTTTCCAGCCACACAGCAATATGAAGTAAGAGTGTACAATTGTTGCAGGCTTTTTGACAGCAGTGTAAATCTATGTCTTCAAGACCAGCAAAAATAGCAGCTATTAGAACATCTATTATCTTGGCTAACACATGTAAACTCTGCCTCAGGGTCTTCATTTCTCGCAAAACACAGAAATGCAGTTAAAATCCTGTGTGTTCACTTAATACAGGAGGATAAAACAATGGTGTAATCTCCAAACCTCATTTTTTATATATATTTATTAATTTACAACTAGCATAGTAGAGCATGCAACTTGTAAGAGGTCCTGGGGCTCAGGGGAACTTGCCCAGGGTAAAACTGTATCTTAAAGTTCAAATCTAATATCATTTATCAAGTCAGGTATATGGTTAACAAAACAGCGAGGATAAAATTATGGTGTAACTAGAAATTTTTCTCCCCCAAGCCACAAAATTTTCTAGCACCCTTCTCCCCCACCATTGGCATTCGGAAAATAAAGAATTTGCGTGTTCTCACTAAAAGGGGTGTGGCTTCGCTGCAAGAGGTGTGGCATTGCAGGAAAAGACTACCTTATACCCTAGTTTTGCAGTATGCACGCACAGACATTGGCCACCACAGGTAAAATAATAATCCTGATTCATGCCCCTTACATTATTTGTAATTTTTCCTACTTATAGTAATGCCCCTTAAATATTATGTCATACATCGCAATAGCTCTTGAACATTATGCCACACACCCTAATGCCCACTACAAAATATGACACACACCGTAATGCCCCTGACACATTATATCACACACCGTAATGCCTGTGACTGTGACACATTATACCACACACTGCAATGCATGTTATACATTATGCCACGCACCGTAATACCTGTGATACATTATGCCACACACCACAATGCCCCTGAGACATTATATTACATACCACAATGCCCATGATACAGTATATACCACACACCGTAATGCCTGTGACACATTATGCCACACACCACAATGCCCTTGAGACATTATATACCATACAGCAAAGCCCGTGATGCACTATATCACACACCAGAATTCCTGTGAAACATTATGCCACACACAGCGATGCCCGTTATACATTATGCCAAACACCACAATGACCGTTATACATTATGCCACACACTGCAATGTCCGTGATACATTATGCCACACACCGCAATGTCCGTGATACATTATGCCACACACCGCAATGTCCGTGATACATTATGCCACACACCGCAATGTCCGTGATCATTATGCCACACTGCAATGCCCATTACACATTATGCCCCACAGTAAGGCTTCTAATTACTTTTAAATTACCTGCTCGTTACCAGGGGTTTCATGCTCTTGGTTCCATGCTCGTTGCCAGGAGTTTTCATGCTTAGGGTGTTTGCTCGTTACCGGGGGTAGTACTTGCTGTCAGGGGTTTCATGTGCTGGGTGTCATGCTCATTGCTAGGGATTTCATGCGCTGGGTGTCATGCTCGTTGCCATGGGGTAATGCTTGTTGACAGGGGTTTCAAGCGCTGGGTGTGTAATGCTTGTTGCCAGGGGTTTTCATGCTAGTTGCTAAGGGGTAATGCTTGTTGCCAGGGGTTTTATGCGCTGGGTGTGTAATGCTCATTGCCAAGGGGTAATGCTTGTTGCCAGGGGTTTCATGCCCTGGGTGTGTAATGCTTATTGCCAAGGGGTAATGCTTGTTGGCAGGGGTTTCATGCAGGAATTACACCCAGTGTAATGCAGCCCTGCAACTCCAAGCCTCCGCAGTGGCTGCGGGGGGTGAAAATTACGCTACTGCGTGTAATTCCGACTAACGTGTCAGATTGCTACTAATGCAATTAGCAAATTGCCCTCTTGGATACCGGCTGGGCATGTTGCAGACATTGTAGAGGATATGATATTATGATGATGGTTGCAGTATCTCATCACAATTTTGCAATGGAGACTCGGGGGTAAATATACTAATATTTGTTTGGGGGGGGGGGTTCCACTCCCCCAGTGAACCCTGGCCAGGGCTGACTACTTCGTCAGAAAACGCTATGGCCACAGGGACCAGTATAAATGTGTTCCCCAGCGGTTGTATTACCTCCTTGGCTAGTGGAGCCTGATGCTGGTTTTAAAATATGTCTTCCACTCCTCCCCTCCCCCCCATATTTTTTAAACCAGGATCAGTCCAAGAGCTGGCTGTTTAAATACAGGGGGACCACACACAATTGTCCTCGGTATTTTTAGAACCAGGACCGTCTGGAGCCCCAGGGCTGGTTATGCTTAGGAGGCTGGACCTTGCGTGTTTTTTTGTATTAGTGTGTATTAGTCTGAGTCTGAGTCGCGCAATAACCACTCACCCCGGCGGATTAACCAGGTTGAAACGGAGCCAGGGTGTGAAATCGGTTCGCATGACAGTTTGTGATAGTGTAGACCACTTGGATGAGAAGGGCGAAATATTTATCAAACTGAGAACACAGCATACGAACAAGGTGGCCATAGTCAAAATAGACTCAGGGGCGAAGTGCAGTGTCATATCCTACAAACAACTACGTGAAATAGATCCAACTGCGCAGATAAACCCACAAGACAAGATCAACTTGATAGCTTATGGTGGCCAGTTCACCACCACACTGGGTACCACAAAGCTAAAGTTTACCCATGCTGATTTGCTATTCCACATTGTGGATCAAAAGGTTAAACCACTGCTAGGCCTCCCTGACAGTATGAAGCTAGGCCTTCTCAAGTTGGGGCCTGAGGTACACGCAATACAGATGACCGTCCCAGAGATTAAAGACTTTCAGGATTTATTTGATTGCAGTACACTTGGCAAGCTTTCTGTTGTTTACCATATGAGGCTGGATGACTCCATTGTACCTACTGTTCCTATCACAATGAAAGACAAAATCATTAAAGAGATCCACAGAATGACTCAATTGGGTGTCATTGCCCCCATAGAGGAAGCAACACAGTGGGTGTCCGCCATGGTGGCCGCATCAAAAAAGGATGGGACTGTACGTCTTTGTATTGATCCAGTACACTTGAACAAAGCACTGCTGCGTCCATATCAACCTCTCCGCACCATCGAGCAAGTGATTGCTGACATGCCAGGTGCCACAGTTTTCAGTAACCTGGATGCAAAGTGCGGATTCTGACAAATCCCTTTGAACAGAGCTTCGTCCCTGCTCACCACTTTCATGACCCCGATAGGGCGGTATGTCTTCCTTTGCATGCCCTATGGAATCACTACGGGCAGTGAGGTCTTCCAGCGTTGCATGGAGCAACTGTTTGCAGGCTATCCCTGGGAAAACATTGTTGATGACATCCTGGTATGGGGCCGCATCAAGGAAGAACACGACCAGCGGCTGCACAAGGTAGTTGAACGGGCCCGTGCTTTGAACCTCAAGCTCAACCCAGACAAATGCAAGTTTAGAGTTTCAGAAGTGGCGTACGTGGGGCACGTGCTCACTAGTCAAGGTATCAAACCGGACCCAAATAAAATCATGGCCATCCAGCAAATGCCGCTTCCAGCTGACCAACAGGCACTGCAGCGCTTCCCGGGGATGACCAACTACCTGTCTAAATTTGTTCCGCAATACAGTGAAATCACAGCACCTTTGTGGCGGCTACTACACCAGGTCTCAGAATGGTGCTGGCTGGACGCACACACGGCTACTGTTGATCGATTGAAACATGCTGACAAATCCACCGGTCCTGCAATACTTCAACGTGCATGATCCGGTAGTCCTCTCTGCCGACACTTCACAGAGTGGTATAGGGGCCGTGTGCCTCCAACACCGCAGACTGGTGGCTTTTGCTTCCAGGGCTCTCTTGTGACACTGAAACCAGGTATGCACAAATTGAGAAAGAACTGTTGGCACTGGTGTTCGCCTGCAACCGTTTCCATGACTTCATCTATGGCCGTCCTGTCACGGTGGAAACCAATCATCAGCCTCTCATCACCATACTGAAGAAGCCCATCCACTCTGCATCTTCCCGTATTCAGGGCATGATGCTCAAGCTGCAGCGGTACAACCTGGATGTTATATATGAATGAGGCAAAGAAATGTACGTTGCTGATGCTCTGTCTCGCGCCTTCCTTTCGACTACTGACATGAACGCTGCTGAGGATGACTATGAGGTCATGGCTGTGGAGGTGCTCTCTACCAAGCGGCTGGAAGAGCTGCATGCTGCTACACTTGCGGATGATCTTTGCCAGTGTCTCTCTGCTGTAATTCTCAACGGCTGGCCATCTTCTTCCAAGGAACTGCCGCACTGCCTTCGCTCCTTCTATTGTATGAGAGATGAGCTCACCGTGTCTGATGGTGTCATCCTGTGGGGTCATCACTTGGTGATTCTAGCTGTCCTTCAGAAGTTTTACACCCAGCAGATGCACCAGGGCCATGCCGGCCTGGAGGCTTCCAAGCGTAGGGCCCGTGAAACCACGTTCTGGCCCTCCATGTACGGTGACATTGACCGTGTTGTCTCGTTTTGTGCACCCTGCAATGCCTTGCGTCCACACCTGCCACAGGAGCCCATGCTGCTCCATGAAATTCCTGATCTTCCTTGGTCCATTCTTGCGGTTGATCTATTCAAATGGAGGGGGAAGGAGTACCTGGTACTAGATGACTCCTTTTCAGGATGGTTCGAGATAAACTACTTGCCCAGCACCACAAGTCAAATGGTCATTGCAAAGCTGAAGAGACACTTTGCAGCACATGGCACCCCACAGCAGCTGATTACTGATAATGCCATGCAATTCAAGAGTAGAGAGTTCAAGGACTTTGTGAATACATGGGACTTCCAGCACATCACTAGTAGTCCACACTACCCACAGTCAAATGGATTGGCAGAGCGTGCAGTCCACTCTGCAAAGCACCTAATGGAGAAGTGTGCACAAGTTGGATCGGACATATACTTGGCACTGTTAAACTTGAGAAACACACCCCGAGATGGACTTCCATCCCTTGCACAGTGCCTATTAGCACGGCGCACCCACACAGGCATCCCAATGGCAAAGCAGCTCCTGCAACCCAGAGTAGAGCCACAGGTAAGGGAGAACATCAGCAAGTGCAGAAGGCTGCCAAAGCTTCTTATGACAGATCAGCATATCGCTTGCCCCCACTGTCTCCAGGCCAGCCTGTCCGCATGCAAACCTAGCAAGGATTTGACAGAATGGCAGTGGTTCAGCATCCTTCAGGTCGTCCAAATAGCTACGTGGTAGAGTCTGATAATGCCCTCTATGAACGCAACCGCCATCTGTTAAGTGTACCTGTAGAAAGCTCTACTCAGCCTCACTCATCAGTTTCTACCACAGCTGCAACCAATGTCAGTGATGATTCGCATTGCATGGACAGTCCTTCCTCAGAGACCACTTCAGAAGTAATAGAGCCCTCTGGTGTCACAGTGGACATGCCTATAGGTTCCCAGTGTATCATTATCAGATCGGGCCATGTGTCCAAACCCAACCCAAAGTTCCAAGACTTTATTGTATGTCTTTTCTTTTGTTCACGCCCAACATTGTCACATTGTTGCATTTGTTTCATCTATGTTCTGCTTCCTTCCAGTTTGAAAGGGGTGATGTAAATGCATGCTGTGCACCATTGGAGATGATGTCATGCCGAGGTGGCTCACCTTCTGTTTGTCTCCTGTTTCTTCCACTGTGTGTCTGGCTCATGCTGAGTAAAGACCGGTATCACACTCATGCTGCAAGTGTCGTCCTGATTTTGTTGTTACACATCTACAGTGAGAATTGAACCCATGACCTCAGTGCTGTGAGGCAGTAATGCTAACAATTACACCATCTGTACTGCCCCATAAAGCATACAGCATGCATATTATTATTATAGTACTGTAAAAAACATATGCTGTAGTTAATATTTATCAATTTCCTCTGCACCTCTTGCCTATCTTTACAACCAAATCTTGGTTGCATGTAAACTAACTTCAACAAATGCAGTGGCAAACGCAGGATTTGCATGGGGGGGTTTCCAGAACTGGGCGGAGCCAATCACGGGGGAGCGGAATGAGGTGACCCAGTATATGCTGGGTCCGTAAAACTAGTGTGCCTGTGTGTGTGTGTGTGTATATATATATATATATATATATATATATCTATCTACACACATATATATATATATACATACACACATACATATACACATATACATAGCATATTAGACATGCATATACACATGTGTATATATATATATATATATATCTATCATATGTGTGTGTGTTTATATGTATGTATGCAGGGTCGGACTGGCCCACAGGGGTACCAGGGAAACCACCGGTAGGCCCCACTGCCTGAGGGCCCACTCCTTCCTCTAGGGATCAGGTTCCAGACTGTGCACTTGTATTATACATGGTAGATATGTTGCATTACACTGCACTAAACTGTTGTGTATTTCAAGCCTCTGTGGAGACTGGCCACACCCCCTTTGTAGGCTGACCACACCCCTAAGTATGGGCCCCTATCACTGCATTCCCCCGGTGGGCCCTTCATGCCCCAGTCCGACACTGTATGTATGTATGTATGTATGTATGTATGTATGTATGTATGTATGTATGTATGTATATACATGTGTATATATGTATGCACATGGATATATGTATGTATTATAATTAAAATAAAGTAAACTTTTATTGCACTTACAAGTGCCACCAGGAAGACAGCAGGCTGCAGAGGACGCTAGACAGCCATTAATAATACTCATGCAGCTAAAAAAAAAAAAATTTTTTTTTTTTTAAGTGGAGGGGGGTTTCTGGGTGCTCGGAAACCCCCCCTTGGTGCGCCACTGAAATGTATAGCATGGCATCCATGTGAGGATTTGGGAGGAAATGTATAACATGGCATACATGGGGGAGGAGGTCATGTTGTAATTTTTCTTCCACAGCCACACAAACAATGCTCAGGGACACTGAGAAGTGCTGTTCTGAGAATGCTCCATTTGGTTGCCGTGATTTTAACACATCTTACATTGTTAGGCTGCTAGTTAATTCCTCTGTGTCGTTCCCCAGAGGCTCTTAACTTCCTTCTTTGAAATTACTTTGTGGCGTGATGATGAGAGCAATCATAGGCAATCAGACTTAATGAAGATATTAACCAGACCAGAGCGAGTGAGCCTCCCTCGGGAATCTCTGTGGAAACCTTAAGGAGCATAAGGAAAGAGAATCAGGAATTAGCTGTGATAATATTACAATAATTATCTGCCTACAAATATAAAATCTCCAGACCTTTTAGCATTTCATGTACTTTGCTTCAGTGGTTAAATGCTAAACTTGGAGGTTCAAAGATCAAAGGCAAAGATCAATGGACAGTGATTAGGGATGCAAATAACATTTAACTGTCTTATTGGCTAGTTAAGGATTTAACTGTGTTTATTCCTGTTGGTTCTTGATCTCCTTCACAGATTTTTACAAATACATTTGGTAGGGTGAATATAGAACACACACACAATTAGATCATCCACATGCTACCACCATGCAGGCCAAGCAACAGAAATCTTTAGACTCAAGTTTAAAAAAACAAAAAAACACATCCGTCCCCGAAAGGTACAGAGTTGTACTAAGGGAAGATACAAAGTTTACGGAGGCAAAACTACAAACATGAACTACAAATAATTAATTGTGTATTACAAAAAATAAGAAAAGTCTTTACTTCATGGAAGCAAAATGATTACATAACAGTACTACCAGTGCCTACCTCATTTTATTCAGTGATGCCGAGGGATCATTCATTTTATTATTTGATACATTTTTTTTTAGTTCACTCGTCTGTCTATCTTCTAGTTGTTTATTTGAGTTATATTTATTTTAGCAATGAAATACAGATGAAAAATAAAAACAGATATCTTAACAAAAGTGCAAAGATGTTGTAATATGAATATTCTAAAGGGCCCTACACATTGAGCGATCCACCGCCGAGCTGCCCGACGGCAGATACGGCCGACGGGCGACCCGGCAGCAGGGGGGGCAGAGACAGGGGGAGTGAAGTTTCTTCACTCCCCCATCACCCGGCTCAATAGAAGTGCAGGCAAATATGGACGAGATCGTCCATATTGGCCTGCATGCACAGGCGACGGGGCACCAGTGATGAACGAGCGCGGGACCGCGCACCGTTCATCGCTGGTGCCTCCACACTCAAAGATATGAATGGTATCTCATTCATTAATGAATGAGATCGTTCATATCTTTGAGTATTATCGCCCAGTGTGTAGGGCCTACAAGAGATCACATGGACACATCTTATGTATAAGGAGCGTGCTTTCACAGTGCCCGGGAGCGCCATAGTATACATGAGTTTGTCTCACTTGCAGATGATTTTATTTTTATGGGGTGTGTGGACTGTGGCGGTATGAATGGAGGTGTGGGGGGGGGCATGTCCTCTGTCATTTAGGCAATTTTTTGTTTTATTAAAGTGCAGCAACAGTGGGGGTCATTCGGAGTTCGCTCGCTAGCAGATTTTAGCAGCATTGCACACGCTAGGCCGCCGCCCTCTGGGAGTGTATCTTAGCTTAGCAGAATTGCGAACGAAAGATTAGCAGAATTGCGAATAGAAAATTCTTAGCAGTTTCTGAGTAGCTCGAGACTTACTCCTACACTGCGATCAGCTCAGCCCGTTTTGTTCCTGGTTTGACGTCACAAACACGCCCTGGGTTCGGCCAGCCACTCCCCCGTTTCTCCAGACACTCCCACGTTTTATGCTGGCACGCCTGCGTTTTTCCGCACACTCCCAGAAAACGGTCAGTTTCCGCCCAGAAACACCCACTTCCTGTCAATCACACTCCGATCACTTCAACGATGGAAATTCTTCATTCGGACGTGAGTAAATCTACTAAGTTTTGTGCTAAAATACATAGCGCATGCGCGCTGCATACCATGCGCATTTTTGCCTTAATCGCTCCATTGCGAAAATCAGCAACGAGCGATCAACTCGGAATGACCCCCAGTGTGTAAAAACTGGTATGGGGGGGGGGGAGTCAGCAGCACTGCAGTCAGGGACATGCAGGTGATGGGTAAACGGTATTAGTTTCCTCAGTGTACTACACCTTACAACACTGACTGGCACCCCCTTGCCCAACTACCCCAATACCGGAAAGCGCCTTTACACACTGTTGCTGCAGTAGAATAAAATAACATGTTCATAAATGACAGGGAGGCCCCATTATTATGTGCAAAACTCCACCACTCTGGACCTGTCGCTCATACGGTGCAGTCAGCACGATTACTGACGGTCCCCCCCCCCCCCCCCCCCTCCGCTTCATTTGCTCTGCATGAAATCTGAACGGAGTACGAGACACACGCTGAGAAGTACACAGCAGGACACATTTGTTGCAGTACTCATGGTGCAGTGCTTTCTGAATAAGGACCCACGGAAATTGGCTACAGAAACGGACTTAACCCGAGGACGCTCGGGTTTCACCAAGCCACCCGGGAAGTAATAATACAGTTTTTGCACCGTTACACTCATCGCAGCTTTCCGCTACACATTCACTAAACATTGTGTTAATCACCCAAACAGCTTGTGTCCTTTGTGATTACTTTGGACAACTATTAAATACTCTCGCAAAAAGACTTGCTACTAAGAGTTACAATTGTCATGGTTGGGCTGTTACATCTTTTGCTAATAAGAAAGTATCACATTGAATCACCTGTTATCAGCCTTATAAGATCAATCACAGTGTGATCCACCGTTCTTTGGGGGTCATTCCGAGTTGTTCGCTCGTTGACGGTTTTCGCTATACTGCGATTAGTCGCTTACTGCGCATGCGCAAGGTTCGCAGAGCGCATGCGCTTAGTTATTTTACACAAAAGTTAGGTATTTTATTCACAGCATAATGAAGCTTTTTCATCGCTGTGCTGATCGTAGTGTGATTGACAGGAAGTGGGTGTTTCTGGGCAGAAACTGGACGTTTTATGGGAGTGTGCGGAAAAACGCTGGCGTTCGAGTTGCAAAACGCAGGAGTGGCTGGAGAAACGGGGGAGTGGCTGGGTGAACGCTGGATGTGTTTGTGACGTCAAACCAGGAACGAAAAGGACTGAGCTGGTCGCAATGGCTGAGTAAGTCTGGAGCTACTCAGAAACTGCGGGGTAATCGTTACGAGAAAATTAGCTAATCTTTCGTTAGCAATTCTGCTATGCTAAGATACACTCCCAGTAGGCTGTGGCTTAGCGTGTGCAATGCTGCTAAAAGCAGCTAGCGAGCGAACAACTCGGAATCACCCCCTTTAGCCCGGATTCAAGAATATCTGGTTATGCAATATATGCTATTAACTATTTTCTCAATAATAGTGAGCAATTTTGTTCTCTTTTGATCAGTAGGACATTATACAATTTATTCAAGCAGCCCGGTGGATGTGTTCTTTCATTCTTTAATGTGTTAGAATTGTATGCCTTGATAATATGTGTGTTAAATTTTATTGATTATTTCTAGCTCTCTGCATAATTTATTTTATAAACTGTACCGGTGCCCATGTGAGCACTGCTCTTTCTTCTAAGTTTCACCTTTATTATGTGCCCCTGTCAAGGCTGTATACAATGTGGCTGGGCCCAGGTAATGGGTTGTGTGGCCTAATGTAAGGGGGCGTGACCAAGCCTCCTCACAAAAATAACTGAAATAAAAAATTTATTTATGGCACCACATGCTCTACAGGGGGACGCCATTGTGCACACTAGCCAAGAGCAGAGCAAAAGAGGGGGGCGATCAGTGCAATTGCTACTACCCCTCTCCCCACCGCCACTACACTCACTGCAGACCAGGCTGACAGGTAAGGGCGGATAAGCGGTGGACCCCGGTCCCTCCAGGCCCCTCCATCAGGCCCAGGCTCGGGTAACTAGTATCTGCATGCCCCCCTCTCGGTGCCACTGGCCGCATTACCCATGCGTGCCCTTCACAATACCCCCCTCAGCGATGGGTTTGTGCGAAGAATCCATTTGACAGGTAACTGCAGTTTTAATGAGAAGTAAACAATACACGGATACTTGAGGGATTAAAAAACACTGAATTAAAGAACTGGAGTCTATGGTTAATGATTTGAAAAGAGGCGGAAGAACTCTGGTTTTGAAGGACTGTAGACTGCGATAGTATTCAGAAAGACGAGGCTGAAAATCACTGGTTTTGTAGAATTGAAGACTGTGGCTTGTGATTGAAGGACAAGGCTGAAGAACTCTGACTTTGAAGAAATGAAGACTGTGGCTTGTGATTGAAAGACGAGGCTGAAGAACTCTGACTTTGAAGAAATGAAGACTGTGGCTTGTGATTGAAAGTCGTCCCCCGGGGGACCATGCCGGAGGTTAGACTCCGGATGCTGACAATACCCCCCCCTTTTTAGGGTGGACTCCAAACACCCTTGTGCTTTGGTCAGGTTCTTGGCATGAAAGGCCCAGACCAATCTTGGGGCATGGACGTCCTCTGCGGAAACCCAGGACCTTTCCTCCGGTCCATATCCCTTCCACTCGATAAGATGTTGGAGACGACCATATCTTCTATGGGAGTCAAGAATCTTGTGGACCTCAAATTCCTCTCCTTGAGCAGCTTGAATCTTGGGAGGTTTAGGAAGCGCTGCCCAAAATCGATTAAGTATGAGAGGCTTCAGTAAGGAAATGTGGAAAGCATTAGGGATTTTTAAGTAGGGAGGCAACGTTACCTTGTATGCCACTGGATTCAATACTCTTTCTATAGGATATGGGCTGATGAATCTGGGAGCTAACTTTTTAAAGGGGACTTTAAGTCTTAAGTTTCGTGTGGAAATCCATACTTGGTCTCCCACTTTGAGCCTTGGAACAGCTTTTCTTCTCCGATCTGTAAAAAGTTTGTATTTATTGGAGGTTTTGAGCAGAGCCTCATGAATTTGTCTCCACATCTTAGTGAATTGTTGAAGGGCTAATTCTGCAGCAGGGACTTCGAGAGCTGGGAGCGGCTGGAAAACAGGAACACGTGGATGAAATCCATAATTCACGTAAAAAGGTGTGGAATTGGTAGCAGAATGATAAAGATTGTCGTGAGCGAATTCAGCGAATGGGAGATAGTCCAGCCAGGGCCGCCATCAAAGGGGGGACTACGGGTACAGCAATCCCGGGCCCAGACAGAGTGGGGGGCCCGAGGCCCGTCTAACCATACCCGCGGCTACTCTCTGCATACCTGCTGCTCCTGTAGGTATTCAACCTCTCAGCGGTTCAGCACTGGGAGGAGTCGTCAGCTTACAGGCGCTAAGCAGGGTAACAGTTTGAGCGAGAGAAGCTGGGTCCTGTTGGCAAAACTGGTCTTCCAGCTCCCGTACGTCTGTCCTGGCTCTGCCTCCGCAGTCAGCCCCGGCGCCTTACAGCTCCCGCACTTCGGTCCCGGCTCTCCCTCTGCACTAAGCCCCAGTGCCTTCAAGCTTCCATACGTCTGTCTCGGCTCTCCCTCTGCAGTCAGCCCCGGCACCATCCAGCTCCCGCTCATCTCAGACTCTCCCACACATACAGTAAGAACCTGCCATAGAGGGACAGGGCTGAGGGGGATCTCGGGGGGGGGGGGGGGGAGTTGTTGTGAAAATTGACGGCTGTTATTAGAGCTTATAAAAAAGACCAATAAAAATTACTTGTCCTGCAGCTAGGTCAGGCTTAGGTGAGGGGGGAGGAGGATATTAGGATTCAGCTATTAAAGAAAAATAATTAGTTGTTATTTGATTTAATATTGAACTCTATTGTGTGCCCCCCCACCCCCTTTACCTCAGCGTGACTTAGCTGCTGGACTAGTGATTTTTATTATCAATAAGGTGCAACATGTGTGTAAGGGGTACTACTGACTGGCTTATTGTGTATAATAGGTAATGGGTACTACTGTGTGGCATATTGTGTGTAATGGTACTACTGTATGGCATACGGTGTATCGGGGTACTATCAGAGCCGGATTATAGCAGGGGCAACAGGGGCAGTCATCCCAGGGCCCCAACAGATTAGGGGCCCCCACACACTGCTACTAGAGCTGGAGCACAGCATTTACTGTAGCTGTGTCTCTGTTCCTCCTCCACTTTGGCGGCTCAGCTGTTCCTTTACAGCGGCCGCCGCCGAGCTCCTCACTGCAGTGCACACAGTCCCGCGGGATTTTACCCCACGACACACTGTCCCAGTGCCACCTGCAGCCTCTGCAAATATTTAAGGTCTCGGAGCTGAGGCTTCTCCGAGCGCGCTTTCCCGGCTACCTGCTCCCTGCTCTGTGACAAGTATCAAGATCGGTATGTTTTGCGTGTGTCCCACTGCTCCAATGTGCTGTACCCATATAAACTTTAACAGGGGAGGGCAATGCATAGTAGTTTCAGATGTGTGCACGCAGCTGGACGGGGGGGGGGGGGGGGGGCTGGGGGTTTGCCAGCAATTTTTTTATTGGGAGCCCCCACAACTTAGTTGCCCCTAGGCCCCCACAAGCCTTGATCTGGCCCTGGGTACTACTGTGTAGCTTACTGTGTATAAGGGGTACAAATGTGTGGTGTAACGTGTGTAAGGGGAGCTACTTTGTGGCGTAACATGTCTAAAAGGTAATGCTGTAGCATAATTTGAATTAAGGGTACTATCGTGTAATCATGCCCCATCCACGAGAGACCATGCCCCTTTTTGGGGCACACGCTGTCCCTACTCAAGATATGGGGGGCACTAGTGTTTATTCTGGCACAGGACAAATTTCTAGTCACGGCTCTGCCAGAGGCCTCACCAGGCACACCGAGGGTTTGAAAAGGGGGCCCTGCCAATTTTGTCAGTCCTGGGCCCTACAATTTCTGATGGCAGCCCTGAGTCCAGCCAATCGTCCTGGTAAGAAGACATGAAGATTCGCAGGAAAGTCTAAGTCTTGGTTCATCTCTCATTCTGGCCATCCGATTGGGGATGGTATGCGGAGAAGTTCAACTTAATTCCAAGGGCTGAGTTCAGCGCTTTCCAGAATTTAGCCACAAATTGAGGCCCTCAATCAGAAACGATTTCTTGTGGAAGTCCATGTAACCGGAAGATGTCTGAAATTAACAATTTTGACAGCTGTGTAGCAGATGGAAGACCAGAGAGAGGAACAAAGTGTGCCATTTTGGAAAACCGGTCCACAATGACCCAAATGGTATTTTGTCCTCTAGGGACAGGCAAATCACTTATAAAGTCCATGGAGATGTGTGTCCAGGGTTTCTGTGGGACCGGTAGAGGGTGAAGAAGACCAGATGGTGATCCTCTTGGACTCTTACGTTGAGCGCCCTTTGGGCAAGCAGCTATGAATTCTAGAACATCCATTTTGAGATGAGGTCACCAGTAGAAATGTTGGATAAACTTAAGGATTTTAAGACTACCTGCATGTCCCATGCAAGGTGAGGTATGAGCCCATGTAAGCAGCTTTTTCCGGAGCTCTGGTGCAACGAAAGTGGCCTGCTGCTTGCTTAAATGAGCCAGGATATCTGCAGTGGCATCGCCCCCAGTAGCCTGCTCACTTGTCGAATCCATGGGGCCAGTGCTTACTGTCACGCTCAGCGTAAGTTGGGGTTCCAACAACCGAGCTTTGGCTGAAGGGACAGCTGCCTGTGAAGGGAGTAGACGAGGTGTCCGAATGTAGTTCCTACTCATGGGGTGGAAGCCTTAGTATAAGAGAAGAAGGAGGACTCCGAAGGAGTGTAACTGCAGTTTTAATGAGAAGTAAACTATACACGGATACTTGAGGGATTAAAAGACACTGAATTAAAGAACTGGAGTCTATGGTTAATGATTTGAAAAGAGGCTGAAGAACTCTGGTTTTGAAGGACTGTAGACTGCAGTAGTGATCAGAAAGACGAGGCTGAAATACACTGGTTTTGTAGAATTGAAGACTGTGGCTTGTGATTGAAAGACGTCCATGGGAACCACCTTTAGCACCCGAAGCTTCCTCTACAGCCTGGAACCCTGTGAGCACTCCACGAGTGGTGACAGGCTTTAAGCAATAGGACTGCAGTGGCAATAGGTAACCGACAGAAAATAGCAACCAGAACCAGGGCACCTGGAGCAACATGGGAGTATAGAGCTAGAGCACCTTTCACAAGGAAGTAACTTGAAGCACTGGCATCCTCTCTCTAAGCCAGCCCCATTTTATAAGGGAAGACTACACTGGATTGGCTGGACACAGAGTAGGAATTCCCATTGGCAGTACACAGGTCTTCAACATGGCGACCCCCAGCACAGGGGACATTAACAGTTGCAGCACAAAGCTTACCCAGCTCTGGCCTTTGATTCCCAGAACCTGTGTATCCACCAGAGGACCCTGCTACTGCGGCTCCCCGCTGCAGCACTCGGCTCTCCAGACCCCGGCCCCTGGCCTCCGGAAGCCGCACACATGTCCCTGAAAACCCTGCCGCAAACAGCTCCCCGCCGCCGCAGCCACGTCAACCACCGGGAAGGTAACCCCCGGGGGACCATGCCGGAGGCAAGACTCCGGATGCTGACATGCCCTAGTTCACGTTATGTAACATTTTAGGTAGGGATAAGCGGGTTCGGTTCTCTGAGAACCGACCCCCCCCCACCCCACCCCCCCACGAACTTTGAGACCTGAGCCCGGATCTGAGTCAGGCTCGGTTTTACGCGCCTAACTTGGATCCGAAAATGAGGCAAAACGTATCATCCCGATGTCAGAACTCGTGGGTTTTGGATTCTATATAAGGAGCCGCATGTCACCACCGTTTTCACTCTGGACTTGGAGAGTGCACACGCAGTAAGGACGTGTTCCTTCTGTGTGTGCTCTGTGCTGTTAAAAAAAGCTCTGTGCTGTTACAAACAGGGTAGGGGGGCAGGAGAGTGTTCCTTTGGTTCTGTGTGTGCTCTGTGCTGTATCTAAAAGCTCTGTGCTGTTACAAAAAGGGGGGCAGGACAGAGAGTGTTCCTTCTCTGTGTGCTGTTAAGGGATGGGGTGTAGGAGAGAACTATTGTGGAGCTGAGGGGTTGTTTTGCAGGAGGAAGGGGGGCAGGAGAGAATTATTGTGGAGCAGAGGGGTTGTTGTTTTGCAGGAGGCAGGAGAGTTCAGTTGATCTGTAGCTTTGTGTGTAGGTGTGCTGCTGTGTTAGGGCTCTGCATACAAGTGCACTGCATATAGCATACTGTGGCTGTGTATAGGTCAGGAGTCAGGGCCAGGTGTTCTCTGTCTATAAGGGGCTGTGCAGCCTGGGGGTGTGGCCGGTGGGGGAAGTGGGCAGTTCGGGGGTGTGGCAGCATGAACGCATCATCGTGCCCCCCCCCCCATTAGACAGTGCCGAGAAAATTGGCACTGAATAGCAAGAGGCGGAGCAATGATGACGCAATTCAGCACAAATTGCGTCATCATATCCCCCTTGGGCTGCCCACTTGTTCTCTGTTGTGGGCTGCCGAGGGTAGGTGTGGGGGGCTGCCTGGGAAGCGGTAGACTTGCCCACCTTTCCGGGGGGCCGGGAAGAACACTCGATTTTCTGGAGCCTCCCAGCCATTCCGAGAGGGTAGGCAAATATGGTGTACAGTTGTGCATCACACTACTGCTAACATCCTGTGTGGGTGATACAGAGAAATAAATATATTACATTTGTATTTGTGCATCACTCAGTGACTACTAGTACTGCGGCTGCCGTACACTACTGGTATATATATCCTCTCTGTGTGATACAAAGAAATAAATATATTTCTAATTGGTGCGACACTCAGTGACTACTAGTAACACCATACACTACTGCTAATATCCTCTCTGTGTGATACAGAGAAATAAATATATATTTATAATTGGTGCGTCACTCAGTGACTACTAGTAATACCGTAGACTACTGCTAATATACTCTGTGAGTGATCCAAAGCAAAAATATATTTATATTGGTGCGTCACTCAGTGACTACTAGTGCTGTGGCTGCCGTACACTACTGCTGTATATATCTGTGTGTGATTCAAAGCAAAAAAATATATTTCTATTGGTGCGTCACTCTGACTACTAGTACAGCGACTGTCTTACACTACTGCTATATATCCTCTGTGTGATCCAAAGCAAAAAATATATTTCTATTGGTGCGACACTGTGACAACTAGTACTGCGGCTGCCGTACACTACTGCTATATATCCTCTGTGTGAGATCCAGAGCAAAATATATATTTCTATTGGTGCATCACTCAGTGATGACTACCAGTACTGCCGTACACTACTGCTATACAGATGGAGCCACGCTAATCGTGGCTCCGTCTGTGCCTGGGCATGCCTGCCTAGGCGCGCCCATCACAGTGTCTGGGCCGCGCACACGTTCGTGATGTGCACGTGCCCCATTCACTGTAATGAAAGCTTCTCTATGCACTCTCTTAGCGGGGCTAGGCACCTGATCGCCTTTTCCTGCCGGGAGTGCACGTCTGCGATGGAGCCGCACTAGATGAGTCTGGCTCCATCTGTATACGCTGTGTGTGTGATCCAAAGCAAAAAAATATATTTCTATTGGTGCGTCACTCTGACTACTAATACAGTGGCTGCCATACACTACTGCTATATATCCTCTGTGTGTGATCCAGAGCAAAAAATATATTTCTATTGATGCATCACTCAGTGACAACTACCAGTACTGCCGTAAAGTACTTCTATATATCTGTGTGTGATCCAAAGCAAAAATAAGATTTTAAACCTACCGGTAAATCTATTTCTCCTAGTCCGTAGAGGATGCTGGGGACTCCGTAAGGACCATGGGGTATAGATGGGCTCCGCAGGAGATAGGGCACCTAAAAAGAACTTTGACTATGGGTGTGCACTGGCTCCTCTCTCTATGCCCCTCCTCCAGACCTCAGTTAGAGAACTGTGCCCAGAGGAGATGGTCAATACAAGGCAGGATTTAGCAATCCAAGGGCAAGATTCATACCAGCCCACACCAATCATACCATGTAACCTGGAACATACATAACCAGTTAACAGTATGAACAAACGACAGTAACGGTCCAAGACCGATGTCAACTGTAACATAACCCTTATGTAAGCAACAACTATATACAAGTCTTGCAGAGTTTCCGCACTGGGACGGGCGCCCAGCATCCTCTACGGACTAGAGATGAGCGCCGGAAATTTTTCGGGTTTTGTGTTTTGGTTTTGGGTTCGGTTCCGCGGCCGTGTTTTGGGTTCGACCGCGTTTTGGCAAAACCTCACCGAATTTTTTTTGTCGGATTCGGGTGTGTTTTGGATTCGGGTGTTTTTTTCAAAAAACACTAAAAAACAGCTTAAATCATAGAATTTGGGGGTCATTTTGATCCCAAAGTATTATTAACCTCAAAAACCATAATTTACACTCATTTTCAGTCTATTCTGAATACCTCACACCTCACAATATTATTTTTAGTCCTAAAATTTGCACCTAGGTCGCTGGATGACTAAGCTAAGCGACCCTAGTGGCCGACACAAACACCGGGCCCATCTAGGAGTGTCACTGCAGTGTCACGCAGGATGTCCCTTCCAAAAAACCCTCCCCAAACAGCACATGACGCAAAGAAAAAAAGAGGCGCAATGAGGTAGCTGTGTGAGTAAGATAAGCGACCCTAGTGGCCGACACAAACACCGGGCCCATCTAGGAGTGTCACTGCAGTGTCACGCAGGATGTCCCTTCCAAAAAACCCTCCCCAAACAGCACATGACGCAAAGAAAAAAAGAGGCGCAATGAGGTAGCTGTGTGAGTAAGATAAGCGACCCTAGTGGCCGACACAAACACCGGGCCCATCTAGGAGTGTCACTGCAGTGTCACGCAGGATGTCCCTTCCAAAAAACCCTCCCCAAACAGCACATGACGCAAAGAAAAAAAGAGGCGCAATGAGGTAGCTGTGTGAGTAAGATAAGCGACCCTAGTGGCCGACACAAACACCGGGCCCATCTAGGAGTGTCACTGCAGTGTCACGCAGGATGTCCCTTCCAAAAAACCCTCCCCAAACAGCACATGACGCAAAGAAAAAAAGAGGCGCAATGAGGTAGCTGTGTGAGTAAGATAAGCGACCCTAGTGGCCGACACAAACACCGGGCCCATCTAGGAGTGTCACTGCAGTGTCACGCAGGATGTCCCTTCCAAAAAACCCTCCCCAAACAGCACATGACGCAAAGAAAAAAAGAGGCGCAATGAGGTAGCTGTGTGAGTAAGATAAGCGACCCTAGTGGCCGACACAAACACCGGGCCCATCTAGGAGTGTCACTGCAGTGTCACGCAGGATGTCCCTTCCAAAAAACCCTCCCCAAACAGCACATGACGCAAAGAAAAAAAGAGGCGCAATGAGGTAGCTGTGTGAGTAAGATAAGCGACCCTAGTGGCCGACACAAACACCGGGCCCATCTAGGAGTGTCACTGCAGTGTCACGCAGGATGTCCCTTCCAAAAAACCCTCCCCAAACAGCACATGACGCAAAGAAAAAAAGAGGCGCAATGAGGTAGCTGTGTGAGTAAGATAAGCGACCCTAGTGGCCGACACAAACACCGGGCCCATCTAGGAGTGTCACTGCAGTGTCACGCAGGATGTCCCTTCCAAAAAACCCTCCCCAAACAGCACATGACGCAAAGAAAAAAAGAGGCGCAATGAGGTAGCTGTGTGAGTAAGATAAGCGACCCTAGTGGCCGACACAAACACCGGGCCCATCAAGGAGTGTCACTGCAGTGTCACGCAGGATGTCCCTTCCAAAAAACCCTCCCCAAACAGCACATGACGCAAAGAAAAAAAGAGGCGCAATGAGGTAGCTGTGTGAGTAAGATAAGCGACCCTAGTGGCCGACACAAACACCGGGCCCATCTAGGAGTGTCACTGCAGTGTCACGCAGGATGTCCCTTCCAAAAAACCCTCCCCAAACAGCACATGACGCAAAGAAAAAAAGAGGCGCAATGAGGTAGCTGTGTGAGTAAGATAAGCGACCCTAGTGGCCGACACAAACTTCAACACTGACATCTTCAATCTGACTATCAGGAACTGGACTGCGGGTGCTCCTTCCAGCACTTGCAGGGGGCGTGCAAATGGTGGAAGGCGCATGCTCTTCACGTCCAGTGTTGGGAAGGTCAGGCATCGCAACCGACACAATTGGACTCTCCTTGTGGATTTGGGATTTCGAAGAACGCACAGTTCTTTGCGGTGCTTTTGCCAGCTTGAGTCTTTTCATTTTTCTAGCGAGAGGCTGAGTGCTTCCATCCTCATGTGAAGCTGAACCACTAGCCATGAACATAGGCCAGGGCCTCAGCCGTTCCTTGCCACTCCGTGTGGTAAATGGCATATTGGCAAGTTTACGCTTCTCCTCCGACAATTTTATTTTAGATTTTGGAGTCCTTTTTTTACTGATATTTGGTGTTTTGGATTTTACATGCTCTGTACTATGACATTGGGCATCGGCCTTGGCAGACGACGTTGCTGGCATTTCATCGTCTCGGCCATGACTAGTGGCAGCAGCTTCAGCACGAGGTGGAAGTGGATCTTGATCTTTCCCTAATTTTGGAACCTCAACATTTTTGTTCTCCATATTTTAATAGGCACAACTAAAAGGCACCTCAGGTAAACAATGGAGATGGATGGATACTAGTATACTTATGGATGGACTGCCGAGTGCCGACACAGAGGTAGCTACAGCCGTGGACTACCGTACTGTACTGTGTCTGCTGCTAATATAGACTGGATGATAATGAGATGTAGTATGTATAAAGAAGAAAGAAAAAAAAACCACGGGTAGGTGGTATACAATTATGGATGGACTGCCGAGTGCCGACACAGAGGTAGCTACAGCCGTGGACTACCGTACTGTACTGTGTCTGCTGCTAATATAGACTGGTTGATAATGAGATGTAGTATGTATAAAGAAGAAAGAAAAAAAAAACACGGGTAGGTGGTATACAATTATGGATGGACTGCCGAGTGCCGACACAGAGGTAGCTACAGCTGTGGACTACCGTACTGTACTGTGTCTGCTGCTAATATAGACTGGTTGATAATGAGATGTAGTATGTATAAAGAAGAAAGAAAAAAAAAACCACGGGTAGGTGGTATACAATTATGGATGGACTGCCGAGTGCCGACACAGAGGTAGCTACAGCCGTGGACTACCGTACTGTACTGTGTCTGCTGCTAATATAAACTGGATGATAATGAGATGTAGTATGTATAAAGAAGAAAGAAAAAAAAACCACGGGTAGGTGGTATACAATTATGGATGGACTGCCGAGTGCCGACACAGAGGTAGCTACAGCCGTGAACTACCGTACTGTGTCTGCTGCTAATATAGACTGGTTGATAATGAGATGTGGTATGTATAAAGAAGAAAGAAAAAAAAAACCACGGGTAGGTGGTATACAATTATGGATGGACTGCCGAGTGCCGACACAGAGGTAGCTACAGCCGTGGACTACCGTACTGTACTGTGTCTGCTGCTAATATAGACTGGATGATAATGATATGTAGTATGTATAAAGAAGAAAGAAAAAAAAAACCACGGGTAGGTGGTATACAATTATGGATGGACTGCCGAGTGCCGACACAGAGGTAGCTACAGCCGTGGACTACCGTACTGTACTGTGTCTGCTGCTAATATAGACTGGTTGATAATGAGATGTAGTATGTATAAAGAAGAAAGAAAAAAAAAACACGGGTAGGTGGTATACAATTATGGATGGACTGCCGAGTGCTGACACAGAGGTAGCTACAGCCGTGGACTACCGTACTGTACTGTGTCTGCTGCTAATATAGACTGGTTGATAATGAGATGTAGTATGTATAAAGAAGAAAGAAAAAAAAACACGGGTAGGTGGTATACAATTATGGATGGACTGCCGAGTGCCGACACAGAGGTAGCTACAGCCGTGGACTACCGTACTGTACTGTGTCTGCTGCTAATATAGACTGGATGATAATGAGATGTAGTATGTATAAAGAAGAAAGAAAAAAAAAACACGGGTAGGTGGTATACAATTATGGATGGACTGCCGAGTGCCGACACAGAGGTAGCTACAGCCGTGGACTACCGTACTGTACTGTGTCTGCTGCTAATATAGACTGGATGATAATGAGATGTAGTATGTATAAAGTAGAAAGAAAGAAAAAACCACGGGTAGGTGGTATACAATTATGGATGGACTGCCGAGTGCCGACACAGAGGTAGCTACAGCCGTGGACTACCGTACTGTACTGTGTCTGCTGCTAATATAGACTGGATGATAATGAGATGTAGTATGTATGTATAAAGAAGAAAGAAAAAAAAAAACACGGGTAGGTGGTATACAATTATGGATGGACTGCCGAGTGCCGACACAGAGGTAGCTACAGCCGTGAACTACCATACTGTGTCTGCTGCTAATATAGACTGGTTGATAATGAGATGTAGTATGTATAAAGAAGAAAGAAAAAAAAAACCACGGGTAGGTGGTATACAATTATGGATGGACTGCCGAGTGCCGACACAGAGGTAGCTACAGCCGTGGACTACCGTACTGTACTGTGTCTGCTGCTAATATAGACTGGATGATAATGAGATGTAGTATGTATAAAGAAGAAAGAAAAAAAAAACCACGGGTAGGTGGTATACAATTATGGATGGACTGCCGAGTGCCGACACAGAGGTAGCTACAGCCGTGAACTACCGTACTGTGTCTGCTGCTAGTAGACTGGATGATAAATAATGATATAAAAAATATATATATATCACTACTGCAGCCGGACAGGTATATATTATATAATGACGGACCTGCTGGAGTGGACACTGTCTGTCAGCAGAATGAGTTTTTTAATTTTTATAGAATAAAAAAACACCACACAAGTCACACGACGAGTGTACTTTTTCAGGCAGACATTCAATCACAATATACTATACTGGTGGTCATTGTGGTCAGGTCACTGGTCACAGTGGTCAGTGGTCAGTCACACTGGCAGTGGCACTCTGGCAGCAAAAGTGTGCACTGTTTAATATGTACTCCTGGCTCCTGCTATAACCTATAACTGCTCCCCAGTCTCCCCCACAATTAAGCTGTGTGAGCACAGTCAGATATTATACATAGATGATGCAGCACACTGGGCTGAGCACAGATATGGTATGTGAGTGTGACTGAGTCACTGTGTATCGTTTTTTTCAGGCAGAGAACAAGAACAGAACGGATTATTAAATAATAATAAATTATAAAACTGCACTGGTGGTCAGGTCACTGGTCATCAGTCACTAGTATAACTCCTCCTAAGCTCCAGTAAGTAAATGAAGTGTCTCACTCTCACTCTCCTATCTATTTTAATTTCTAAACGGAGAGGACGCCAGCCACGTCCTCTCCCTATCAATCTCAATGCACGTGTGAAAATGGCCGCGACGCGCGGCTCCTTATATAGAATCCGAGTCTCGCGATAGAATCCGAGCCTCGCGAGAATCCGACAGCGTGATGATGACGTTCGGGCGCGCTCGGGTTAACCGAGCAAGGCGGGAAGATCCGAGTCGCTCGGACCCGTGTAAAAAAACATGAAGTTCGGGCGGGTTCGGATTCAGAGAAACCGAACCCGCTCATCTCTACTACGGACTAGGAGAAATAGATTTACCGGTAGGTTTAAAATCTTATTTTCTCTTACGTCCTATAGAGGATGCTGGGGACTCCGTAAGGACCATGGGGTTTATACCAAAGCATCCAATCGGGCGGGAGAGTGCGGATGACGCTGCAGCACCGACTGAGCAAACGCTAGGTCCTCATCAGCCAGGGTATCAAACTTGTAGAATTTAGCAAAAGTGTTTGACCCCGACCACGTTGCCGCTCGGCAAAGTTGTATAGCCGAGACGCCTCGGGCAGCCGCCCACAAAGAGCCCACCTTCCTAGTGGAATGGGCCTTAACCGAATTTGGTACCGGCAATCCAGCCGTAGAGTGAGCCTGCTGAATCGTATTACAGATCCAGCGAGCAATTGTCTGCTTTGAAGCAGGAGCGCCAATCTTATTGGCCGCATACAGGACAAACAGAGCCTCTGTTTTCCTAATTTTAGCCGTCCTGGCTACATACATTTTTTAGGCCCTGACTACGTCCAGGGATCTGGAATCCTCCAGGTCACCAGTAGCCACAGGCACCACAATAGGTTGATTCATGTGGAACGACGAAACCACTTTAGGCAAAAATTGCGGACGTGTCCTCAATTCAGCTCGATCCACATGAAAAATCAAGTAGGGGCTCTTGTGTGATAGAGCCGCCAATTCTGACACTCGCCTTGCTGATGCTAAGGCCAACAACATTACCACCTTCCAGGTAAGAAATTTCAATTCAACCTTGTTAAGCGGTTCAAACCAGTGTGATTTTAGGAACTGCAACACCACGTTCAGGTCCCATGGTGCCACTGGAGGCACAAAAGGGGGCTGGATGTGCAGCACTCCCTTTACAAACGTCTGGACTTCTGGAAGAGAAGCCAATTCCTTCTGAAAGAAAATCGAGAGGGCCGAAATCTGTACCTTAACCGAGCCTAATTTCAGGCCCATATCCACTCCTGTCTGTAGGAAGTGGAGAAGACGACCCAAATGAATATCTTCCGTAGGTGCATTCTTGGTCTCACACCAAGACACATACTTTCGCCAGATACGGTGATAATGTTTTATCGTCACCTCCTTCCTAGCCTTTATTAAAGTAGGGATGACCTCTTCCGGAATCCCCTTTTTTGCTAGGATTCGGCGTTCAACCGCCATGCCGTCAAACGTAACCGCGGTAAGTCTTGAAATACACAGGGCCCCTGCTGCAACAGGTCTTCCCCCAGGGGAAGAGGCCAGGGGTCTCCTGTGAGCATCTCTTGTAGATCCGAGTACCAAGCCCTTCGAGGCCAGTCTGGGACAACGAGTATCGTCTGTACTCTTCTTCGTCTTATGATCCTCAACACTTTCGTGATGAGAGGAAGAGGAGGGAACACGTAGACCGAGTCGAACACCCACGGTGTTACCAGTGCGTCTACTGCTACTGCCTGAGGGTCCCGAGACCTGGCGCAATACCTCCGAAGTTTTTTGTTGAGGCGTGACGCCATCATGTCTATTTGAGGAGTTCCCCAAAGACGTGTTACGTCTGCAAAGACTTCTTGATGAAGTCCCCACTCTCCTGGATGGAGATCGTGTCTGCTGAGGAAGTCTGCTTCCCAGTTGTCCACTCCCGGAATGAAGACATCAGACAGAGCGCTTACATGATTTTCCGCCCAGCGAAGGATCCTTGTGGCTTCCGCCATTGCGACTCTGCCTCTTGTCCCGCCTTGGTGGTTCACATGAGCCACTGCTGTGACATTGTCTGATTGAATCAGAACCGGAAGGTTTAGAAGAAAACTCTCCGCTTGTCGAAGGCCGTTGTAAATGGCCCTGAGTTCCAACACATTGATGTGTAGACTACTCCTGGTCTGACCAAAGACCCTGAAAAGTCTTTCCCTGTGTGACCACTCCCCATCCTCGGAGGCTCGCGTCCGTGGTAACCAGGATCCAGTCCTGAATCCCGAACCGGCGACCCTCCAGCAGGTGAGCACTCTGCAACCACCACAGGAGGGACACTCTGGTTCCTGGGGACAGAGTTATTTTCTGATGTAAATGCAGATGGGACCCGGACCACTTGTCCAGAAGGTCCCATTGAAAAGTCCTTGCATGGAACCTTCCGAAGGGAATGGCCTCGTAGGCCGCCACCATTTTCCCCAGAACCCGAGTGCATTGGTGAACTGACACCCTTTTCGGTTTTAGCAGGTCTCTGACCATGTTCTGGATGTCTTGGGCTTTCTCTATTGGGAGGAAGACCTTCATTTGTTCCGTATCCAGTATCATACCTAGGAACGGTAGACGAGTTGTCGGAATCAACTGTGACTTCGGTAGATTTAGAATCCAACCGTGTTGCTGGAGCACTCTCAGAGAGAGTGCCACACTGCTCAGTAATTTCTCTCTTGATCTCGCTTTTATCAGGAGATCGTCCAAGTATGGGATAATTGTGACTCCATGCTTGCGCAGGACCACCATCATTTCCGCCATTATCTTGGTGAAAATCCTCGGGGCCGTGGAAAGTCCAAACGGCAACGTCAGAAATTGGTAATGACAATCCTGTACAGCGAATCTCAGGTATTCCTGATGGGGGGCATATATGGGGACATGAAGGTACGCATCCTTTATGTACAGAGACACCATAAACTCCCCCTCCTCCATGTTGGCTATTATCGCTCTGAGTGATTCCATTTTGAATTTGAATCTTTTTATGTACAGGTTTAGGGATTTCAGATTCAAAATCGGTCTGACCGAACCGTCCGGTTTCGGGACCACAAATAGGGTTGAGTAGTAACCTCTTCCCTGCTGGTGCAGGGGAACCTTGATTATCACTTGCTGTATACACAACGTTTGAATTGCAGCTAACACTACATCCCTTTCCGATGTGGAAGCTGGTAGGGCCGACTTGAATAATCGGCGCGGGGGCAACTCCTCGAATTCCAGTTTGTAACCCTGTGAAACTATTTCCAACACCCAGGGATTCAGGTCCGATCTGACCCAGGCCTGACTGAAAAGTCGAAGACGTGCCCCCACCGGTGCGGACTCCCTCAGGGGAGCCCCAGCGTCATGCTGTGGGTTTTGGAGCAGCCGGGGAGGACTTTTGTTCCTGGGCACCTGCCGAAACAGGTGCTCTCTTGCCTCTGCCCTTACCTCTGGCGAGGAAAGAGGATCCCCGACCTCTTTTGGACTTGTGCGACCGAAAGGACTGCATCTGATAAGGTGTTGCTTTCTTTTGCTGTTGGGGAATATATGGTAAAACATTTGATTTACTTGCTGTAGCTGTGGAAACCAGGTTCGTCAGCCCATCCCCAAACAATACATCACTCTTATAGGGTAGTACTTCCATATATTTTTTGGAATCCGCATCACGCGTCCATTGGCGAGTCCATAAGGATCTTCTCGCAGAGATAGACATGGCATTTGCCCTAGAAGCTAGCAATCCAATGTCCCTTTGAGCATCCCTCATAAATAAGACTGTGTCTTTTATATGGGCTAGAGTTAGGAATATAGTATCCTTATCGATAGTATCAAATTGATCTGTCAGCTCATCTGTCCAAGCTGCAATTGCGCTACACACCCATGCCGACGCAATCGTCGGTCTTAGCACAGCACCCGTATGAGAATAAATACCCTTTAAGGTAGTTTCTTGCCTGCGATCTGCAGGATCCTTAAGGGCCGCTGTGTCAGGAGACGGTAGCGCCACTTTCTTGGACAAGCGCGTCAGGGCCTTGTCCACAGTGGGGGGTAATTCCCAAATCTCCCTGTCCTGCTTAGGGAAAGGGTATGCCATAAAAATTTTTTTGGGGATCTGCGGTCTCTTATCCGGAGTCTCCCAAGCTTTTCCAAAGAACTCATTTAATTCATGAGGTGTGGGAAAATTAATAATCTGTTTCTTTTCCTTAAACATGTGTACCCTTGTGTCGGGGACCCGAGGGTTCATCCACAATATGCAACACATCCCTAATTGCCACAATCATACACTGAATAGTTTTAGTCACCCTAGGGTGCAATTTTACTTCGTCATAGTCGACACTGGAATCAGAATCCGTGTCGGTAGTAGTGTCTTGTGTTAAGGGACGCTTTTGAGACCCCGACGGGCCCTGTGAGTCGGTCCAATCTGAGGATTGACCGCCTGATGTCCCCCTAAACCAGCCTTATCAAGCCTTTTATGTAAAGATGCCACACTTGCATGCAACGTATGCCACATGTCCATCCAATCTGGAGTCGGCACAACCGACGGGGACACACCACTCATTTGCTCCACCTCCTCCTTGGAGAAGCCTTCTGCCTCAGACATGTCGACACACATGTACCGACACCCCACACACACAGGGAGTTACCTATAAGGGGACAAAACCCCAACCAGGCCCTTAGGAGAGACAGAGAGATAGAGTATGCCAGCACACACCCAGCGCTTAAAAACACTGGAATATATGACCAGCTAGCGCTGTTATATGTTTATAATTGTAATCTCCACTCACTGCATCGCCAAAGTGCCCCCCTCCTCCTTTTTCCAACCTGTAAGCTCAGCAGGGGAGAGAACAGGGAGCCAGCGTTTTCTCATGCAGCCTCTGTGGAGTAGTGCTGAGGATCAAGCCCCGCCCACCCGACGGCGGGCTTCGTTCCCATCATCATATACTAATAAAATGGCGGGGGTCCTCGGATTTACTGTCCCACAGCCTAATCCATCGTATTTATGGCCAAATTGAGGTTTATTGCTGCCCAGGGCGCCCCCCCTGCGCCCTGCACCCTTCAGTGCCTGCTTGTGTGTGTGTGCTGGGAGCAATGGTGCGCAGCTTACCGCTGCGCGCTTACCTCATGAAGATCTGATGTCTTCTGCCGCCTGAAGTCTTTTCCTCAATACTCACCCGGCTTCTATCTTCGGCATCTGTGAGGAGGACGGCGACCCGGCTCCGGGACGAACCCCAGGTGATACCTGTGTTCCGACTCTGGAGCTAATGGTGTCCAGTAGCCTAGAAGCAGTGCCCAACTTTACCAGCCAGCTCTGCTTCTCTCTCCTCGGTCCCACGATGCAGGGAGCCTGTTGCCAACAGGACTCCCTGAAAATAAAAAACCTAACAAAATTATTTTTCCACAGAAAACTCTGGAGAGCTCTCTGCAGTGCACCCATTCTCCTCTGGGCACAAGATCTAACTGAGGTCTGGAGGAGGGGCATAGAGGGAGGAGCCAGTGCACACCCATAGTCAAAGTTCTTTTTAGGTGCCCTATCTCCTACGGAGCCCGTCTATACCCCATGGTCCTTACGGAGTCCCCAGCATCCTCTAGGACGTAAGAGAAAAATATATTTCTGTTGGCGTGTCACTCAGTGACGACTAGTACTGCGGCTACCGTACACTACTGCTATATATCTGTGTGTGATCCAAAGCCAAAAATATATTTCTATTATGTATTTGAAAGGGGTGCTCTGTCTGCTGTATCTGAAAGGGGTGATCTGTCCGTCCATCCAGGGGTTCCGCCCCAGTGTATAATTAAAATAATAAAAGCTAAAAACAAAAAGCCTAAAATTATAATTATAAAAATATATATCTATTTTTTGTTTGTGCTGTACCCCAGTGTACTATACAATCCGTATTTTATTTTCATAAGTACTGTGACACGTCCTGTCAGTCTGCATTATATTATTTCCTACTCGTAAACGCATTGTGCGATGCTGTCAGTGTAGTCAAATGCAGTGTGTAATTATTATATATATTTCTGATTCATTTGTGCGACACTGTAACCGCCGGTGTGTGATATAAAAAATACTTCTACATATTTTTGACTCATTTGTGCGACACTGTAATCGCAGTGTGTGATATAAAAAATTATATATATATATTTTAATTGAAATTAATATTTTGTGCTGTGTCATCTCAGTATACATCCGGGGACTGCAGCTGCTCCGTCCATCTAGGGGTGTTCTGTCAGTCCGCCCGCCCGCCCAAAATAAAAGACATCTTTTTTTTTTATATTTTGTGCTGTATCCTCCCAAAATACATCCAGGCGTGCTCCGTCCATTTCAGGGTGTAGTGTCTGTAACTCATTTTCTTATTATAACTTATTTTCATAACTCTTCTTATCACCACTTTGTAATTAATTCAAATTAATAATATTAATAATATTTATAAATTAGATACATTTAAATTAAATGAATATAAGTAAACTCTCCACACTCATACAGTGCATCAGGAAAGTATTCACAGCGCTTCACTTTTTCCACATTTTGTTATGTTACAGCTTTATTACAAAATGGAAAAAATGCATTTTTTCCCCTTAAAATTCTATACACAATACTCCATAATGACTATGTGAAAAAAGTTTGAGATTTTTGCAAATTTATTAAAAATAAAAAACTAAGAAATCACATGTACATAAGTATTCACAGCCTCTCCATGAAGCTCAAAATTGAGCTCAGGTGCATCCTGTTTCCACTGATCATCCTTGAGATGTTCCTACAGCTTAATTGGAGTCCACCTGTGGTAAATTCAGTTGATTGGACATGATTTGGAAAGGCACACAACTGTCTATATAAGGTCCCACACTTGACAGTGCATGTCTGAGCACAAACCAAGCATGAAGTCAAAGGATTTGTCTGTAGACCTCTGAAACAGGATTGTCTCGAGGCACAAATCTGGGGAAGGGTACAGAAAAATATCTGCTGCTTTGAAAGTCCTAATGAGCACAGTGGCCTCCATTATCCGTAAATGGAAAAAGTTCGGAACCACCAGGACTCTTCCTAGAGCTGGCCAGCCATCTAAACTGAGCGAATGGGGGAGAAGGGCCCTGTCAGGGAGGTGACCAAGAACCCGATGGTCACTCTGTCAGAGCTACAGCATTACTCTGTGGAGAGAGGAGAACCTTCCTGAAGGACAACCATCTCTGCAGCAATTCTAGCAATCAGGCCTGTATGGTAGAGTGGCCAGATGGAAGCCACTCCTTGGTAAAAAGCACATGGCAGCACGTGTGGAGTTTGCCAAAATGCACCTGAAGGACTCTCAGACCATGAGAAACAAAATTCTCTGGTCTGATGAGACAAAAATTTTAAATTTTGGCATGAATGCCAGGCATCAGGTTTGGATGAAACCGGGCACCGGTCATCACCAGGCCAATGCCATCAGTATCAGTATTCACCTACAGTGAAGCATGGTGGTGGCAGCATCATGCTGTGGGAGTGTTTTTCTGCGGCAGGAACTGGGAGACTAGTCAGGATAAAGAGAAAGATGAAGGCAGCAATGTACAGAGACATCCTGGACGAAAACCTGCTCCAGAGCGCTCTTGACCTCAGACTGGGGCGACGGTTCATCTTTCAGCAGGACAACGACCCTAAGCGCACAGCAAGGATATCAAAGGAGTGGCTTCAGGACAACTCTGTGAATGTCCTTGAGGGGCCCAGCCAGAGCCCAGACTTGACTTTGAACATCTCTGGAGAGATCTGAAAATGGCTGTGCACCGATGCTACCCATCCAACCTGATGGAGCTTGAGAGGTGCTGCACAGAGGAATGGGCAAAACTGCCCAAAGAGAGGTGTGCCAAGCTTGTGGCATCATATTCAAAAAGACTTGAGGCTGTAATTGCTGCCAAAGATGCATCAACAAAGTATTGAGCAAAGGCTGTGAATACTTATGTACATGTGATTTCTTAGTTTTCTATTTTTAATAAATTAACAAAAATATCAAAAAAACTTTTTTCACATTGTCATTATGGGGTATTGTTTGTAGAATTTTGAGGGAAAAAAATTAATTTATTCCAATTTGGAATAAGGCTGTAACATAACAAAATGTGGAAAAAGTGAAGCGCTGTGAATACTTTCTGGATGCACTGTATAGTGAACTTTCTGCATATCGACGATATCTTGGAGAAATTTGATTCTAAATAAATTAAATTAAAATAATTGAAATTAAAATAAATAAAATCTAAAATATATATATATTTTTTTATTCTTCTTTGCCCTAATCATCTTTTTATGAACTGTCCAGTATATACATCAAAGGGCTGCTGCTGCTCCGTCCAGCTACCTAGCTGCAACCTCAAGGCCTAAACTGGATAAAATCAATATTGTGAGCTGTGAGGTGTTCAGAATAGTCTGGAAATGAGTGGAAATTAATGTTATGGAGGTTAATAATACTGTAGGAACAAAAAGAGCCCCAAATTCTGTTATTTTAGCTGTTTTGATGATTTTTTCGAAAAAATACAGATCCATAACCAAAACCTGCAAGGGTGGTTTTGGCAAAACCAATCCAGATCCAAAACACAAAGGAGATCCAGATCCAAAATCAAAATCCAAAACCCAAAAAGTTGCCTGGCGCACACCCCTAGTCTTCCCCCATGTGCTATACATGCACTGGCCAGTAGTAGACCATGAGGTCTATTCATGAAGCAGTGAAAAAAGTGGAGAAGTGAGCTAGTGGATAAGTTGCCATGGGCAACATATCAGCTGCTACTTCTAATTTTATAGAATGCACTTGATAAATGTTACCTCAATGTTAATTGGTTACCATTGGCAACTTCTTTACTGGCTCACTTCTCTACTCTTTTCACTGCTTCATAAACTAACCCCTTGGTTGTATGAAATCATCAAGTGCCCATCTGCAAGTTAACAAATGCAAACAAAGTAAATACAAACATCAGCGAAAAACATTTGCATTGTATTTATTTTGTTCGCTTGTTTTTGTTATGTTGGTGCATTGGCAGGCCACGGAGTCTAGCGCTCCAATTCTTACTTGCACGCTGGTCAGCCTGCCTTCGATGTCCTGCAGGCAATACGGCTGTCTCGACTCTGGTCACCATTTCTGTTGGAAGTGCTCTCCAATTTGCCCTGTAGGCCCCCCTGCAGTCTTTCCAGCCACCTTTGGCTGTTGGTTTGCCGCAATGTTGCCAGTGATTAGCTAACTACTGTTCTACCAACTGCAAGCACCAGTCCGGACACCTGATTTTTTCTACCAGTGACTGTGCAGCAGGGGTGATAAAAGAAGTTCCAAAGCCAGTGGTGTAGCAACAGTTCCCGCAGACCCCACGATGGCTTGGAGGCATTGTGTGGCTTGTGGGCACTGGGGCTACTGTGGGGACAACTGTCCCAGGCCGCCACTACATTGTCAGTGCAGCAGAGAGTAGTTATCAGCCTGAGAAGTAACACCGTGGGAGAGATGTCCCTCCCAAAATGGCCACCACCTCAGAGGAGACAGATATTAAAGATGCAAGAGGAAGAGGTGGCCATTTTGGGAGGCACATTTTCAATAGTATGAAGGGGGAAGGCACAAACAGCAGCCCCCAACGGGACCACAGACTCACAGCAGTGGCAGTCGGTTGGGGTTTCCCTGACAATGAGCAGAACTCCTGACAACAAGCAGGTACCATGGGAGGGGTGGTGTTGACGGGTGGGCGCACCAGAAACTTTTTTGGCAGGGGAGTGGTGGGGTGCAAAATTTGTAGTTAGACCACTGTCCAAAGCTCCAATAAGCTGCTCAGAACAACGCTGCTATATCAGCTGCATCCCTAGGCTCCAGACTCTTGTGTTCATCCTCTGTTCTCAAAAGCTCTATTCCTTTGCTCTGCTGTACTACAGATTCCAGCCCGTCCCTGCAAATTGCCTAAATCTCCTGTGCACATATCGCTGGTAGTCTGCAGTTATTCCAGCACAATAATTCAGGTTAACAAGAATTTTCTGATGGGACAGGCACTCTGCCATCATAGGGGTCTGTTAATGCAGGCAGTAGATAACAACCCAGACAGGCTAACAGAGGTCATCTACAGTCATCATCCAATATGTTGACATTTACCAGCATATCTGATCATCTTATTATCAGGCATTTAGGGACCACACATACTGTGATAGAGCCAACTGAATGATACTACAGTGTGTGTGCGGCCAGCAATGATGCATGCGTATCACTAAGTGAATTACCTGATTAGGATCTGTTACACATCATTCTCATCATCTCTTTCACTGTTTTGTAAAATCCAGTAAGTACAGGTATCATGATTTAATAACGATTTCATGTTTTACATGCAGTGTTTAGAAGGTATACAGCAAGACAACAAAGGGTTAAAGACATGTAAAACTTTATTAGCTCACTGTCTCCCATTTCTCCTTAAACAATATGAGTCAGAGGTGGATTGAGCATAGGAGTTGGGGCATCCTGCTTTTCCAGCTATTGTTACTGTACAAAGTTTATCTTCAAGTCTTGATTGCATCTTATTACAACAAGCAATGCACTGAGTGCTCCATACAGACTCTTTCCTCAAATAGCCTCCATCCCTTCTTTTGGAAACTAATACCTGGGAATGACTCATTTACAGAGCTTGCCCTATATCCGCACTGTGGATTTAACCCCTCTACAGAACAGCATTCTTGAATTTTTTGCGTTTTAATAATGACACTTCCATGATTTTGTTAGAAGATAAAACAAAGGAATAAGAGCGGCTAAAGTAGAAACTGAAAAACTAGTAGCAAAGGAAAGCAAAGCGAATCCCAAAAATTTTTTTTAGTACATCAACTGCAAGAGACGAAAGAAGGAGAGTATAGGCCCTTTAAAGTACAAGAGGGGAGTCTTAATCAAAAATGATAATGACATAGCAAACAAACTAAACAAGTATTTTTCAACGGTATTTGCCAGAGAGGACCAAATGCTGGGTCTAACACAAAATCTCAACAAAGATAATGTCCCACTGCTAAATGCTTATTTATGTGAGGAGGTAGTCTGTGACCGATTAAAAAAGTTAAAGATTAATAAGTCACCTGGTCCCGATGGAATTCACCCGAGGGTTCTAATGGAGCTGCACGCTGAACTAGCATGACCTCTATTTTTGATCTTCATGGATTCGGTTAAATCGGATATGGTTCCCAAATACTGGCGTATAGCGGAGGTCGTGCCGATATTCAAAAAGGGGAGCAAAGCTGAACCAGGTAATTATAGACCAGTTAGTCTTACATCTATAGTGGGGAAAGTATTGGAAGGTATTCTAAGGGACAGTATTCAAAAGTTCCTTGAAGCAAATAAGGTCATTAAAAGGAACCAACATGGATTTGTGAAGGACAGATCATGTCAGACCAACTTACTTGGCTTTTATGAAACAGTAAGTGTGAACCTTGATCAGTGTAAGTAGGTGGATGTAATCTTTTTAGACTTTGCCAAAGCTTTCGACACTGTACCACACATGCGTCTTATCTATAAGCTACAAGAAATAGGGCTAGGGAGCACAATATGCACTTGGGTCAGTAATTGGTTAGATAATAGGGAGCAGCGCGTTGTGGTCAATGGATCATTTTCAAATTGGACTAAAATACTAAGTGGTGTGCCACAAGGGTCTGTACTCGGACCACTTTTGTTCAACATTTTCTGACCTAACAGTAGGTCTAGAGAGCATGGTGTCAATTTTTGCAGACGATACCAAATTGTGTAAGGTTATAAATACGGAGGGGGATGCTGAATCTCTTCTGAACGACTTAACTAAACTGGAAGCATGGGCAGCAAAATGGAGAATGACGTTCAACACAGACAAGTGTAAGGTAATGCACTGTGGGGGCAAGACCAAAAACAACACCTACATACTAAATGGGGTAATATTAGGGGATTCTGTACTGGAAAAAGACCTAGGGGTTTACATAGATAACAAATTAAGCAGCAGTACCCAAAGTAGGAGTGCAGCAAAGAAGGCTAATAAGATACTAGCATGCATAAAATGGGGAATTGATGCAAGGGACAAGAGTATTATACTCCCATTATATAAATCACTAATGAGGCCACATCTTGAATACTGTGTGCAATTTTGGGCACCATATTACAAAAAGGATATCCTGGAGCTAGAAAAGGTTCAGCATACGGGCAACCAAACTAATCAAGGACATGGAGACGCTGGAATACGAGGAAAGGCTTGCAAGGCTAGGCATGTTTACATTGGAAAAGAGGAGACTAAGAGGGGACATGATCAACATCTACAAATATATAATGGGTCAATACACAGCGCTTGGGAAGGACCTGTTTTCTATAAAATCAGCACAGAGGACACGTGGTCACTCGCTTAGGTTAGAGGAGAGGAGTTTCCACACATTGAGGCGAAAAGGTTTTTTCACAGTAAGGACAATATGTGTTTGGAATTCCATGCCTGAGAGAGTAGTAATGGCAGACTCAGTCAACACCTTTAAGAATGGGTTAGATAAATTCTTATTGGATAAAAATATTCAGGGTTATGGTGCGTAGGCACGCATTATAGTTAATATACTAGTCCTAACATAAAAATAACTAGTCCTATAATAAGACTGCATAGGAGACCACAAATAGGTTGAACTCGATGGACAATTGTCTTTTTTCAACCTTAGTTACTATGTGCTGTTTATATAAATTCTAAAGATGAATTTTTAGATTAAGTTTAGGTTTGTATTAGTGGATAAATTGATGTATTCCATTTGAAGATAATTAAATATAGATTCTGTAGTAGGTAGGTATGGTTTAATGAATGCATATATACCGTAACTAGAGGCAGACAGAGCAGATGGCTAGATTAGATTTTTTTTTTTTTACAAAAAATCCCTTAAAATATAACAAATCAACTGCAAGTTGTATTTAATTGCAACAATTTTTTTTTTTTTTTAAAAAGCTCCACATTTTGCTATGCATGCAGAGCTGCTGCAAAAGCATGATACACCAAGCTCATTACTAGGTGTGGTCAGGGCAGCCATCAGAGGGGGACTGTGGGGACTGGTATCCCGGGCTCATACAAAGAGGGGGGCCATCCCCTGGTTTCTACCACCAATACCTGTAGAGCTACACCAGTATGTGAATCAACAGCAGGTTGATGCGCAGAGAGGACTTCTTAAAACAAGCCTTCCCTGCGCATCAGATCTCTGTGAACTGTTCCTGTAGGTCTGCAACACTCCACCTACATTTAACGTCACAATGTATGACAACACATGGGGGTCAAGAAGTGCAACAGAATCTTTATTTGGGAGGGAGGGGCCCTGTCTATTATGTCCCAGGCCCCACAATTTCTGATGGCAGCCCTGGGTGTGGCTTCACAGTGATAGCAAAAATGCGTAAACAGTACGCAAAGCATACACTTTACAGTATATGGTTGGACAGTTTCATGCTAATAAAGTTGCAGGGAACATATAAAATAAAAACTAAATTAAAAACAAGATCCAACATTTCTAAGTACTAATATACCTATCAATAGACTTCCTCTTTACAAGCTAACTAGGAAAAATATTTTATTACTGCAAACCGACCACTTTTCTCTTACGCCCTTGAGGATACTGGGGTCCATTTAGTACCATGGGGTATAGACAGGTCCACTATGAGCCATGGGCACTTTAAGAATTTGATAGTGTGGGCTGGCTCCTCCCTCTATGCCCCTCCTACCAGACTCAGTTTAGAAAATGTGCCCGGAGGAGCCGGTCACGCTGAAGGAAGCTCCTGAAGAGTTTTCTGCATTTATCTTCTATGTTTGTTGTTTTCAGACACGGTCTGGTTGGCACCAGCGTGCCTGCTTCGTGGGACTTAGGGGGGTGGAACGGCCCAACCTCTTGAAGGGTTAATAGTCACGTTCCCCGCTGACAGGACACTGAGCTGCTGAGGGAACTATTCGCAAGCCCCACCATGGCGAGCGTACATTCCCGCAGCATGCCTCCACCCCTAACAGAGCCAGAAGAATGAAGAGTGGTGAGTACTGAGCCGGAGTCCATGGTTAGCGGGGCACCGGCCATTATGATGGCACGAGGGTACAAAAACACATGGCTTCTAAATGGGGCAGAATGCGTCTCCAGACACAGTACACAACTGCGTCTCAGTACACTGTACACAGTACCCAGACTGGCAATACAGCCTTAAAACGGTTTCTCTCCATTTTAAGCACTAGATTCCTCAGCCAGTATAAAAAAAGTGGGAAGACCACGCACCATTGAAGGGGCGGGGCTTCACTATGAGAGGATCCAGCAGCTCACCAGTGCCATTTTCCCTCTGCAGTGGACACAGACGCCGACAGGACAGGGATGCGCAGCTCCTCCGGTGTGACTCCAGATTACCTCATCGGTACCAGGGAGTCATAGCAGGGGGGAAACGACTATTAGTGTACTAAGTCCCCTATCAGGGTACTTAGTCTGCGACCCGGCTAAGCTTGGCATTAGCGATAAGGGCGTGGTGGGGGCTGGCTCCAAACAACTCTGTGTCTCCCTGAAGGGCTCTTTGTGGGTTAATTGTGCTTAACCTTTTCTTGTGTGTGTATGCTGTCACATTTAAATTATGTCAGGCAAAGAGTGTGTTTCTTGTACAGTGGAGTGTTCCTCTTCACCAGGGGGATCACTACTGGGTACTCAGGGTTCACAAGCTGGCGAGGCTGAACCGGAGTGGATTAATTCTCTCAAAGGAATGATTTCCACTCTTTCTACAAAATTGTCCCACAATGAGAAAGAGATGCAATACTTAAAACAAACTGTGGAGGAGTTTATGAACAGAGACTCAGTCCCCAAAAAAGCATCTCAGTCCCCTCCCATTTGTCCGCAAACGCAATCTCTGGCCCATATCCTGCAATCCGACTCTGATGCTGATATGTCAGACTTGGAGGAGGGTAAGGTAGACTTGGAGGGGGGGGGGGGTGGCTCTGTCACAGAGATTAGAGGCTCTTATTGATGCTATCAGAGATGTTCTGCATATTCCAGATAAGGTGTTATAGGAGAGTCAGGAATCTTATTTTAATGTAAAGAAGAAGTCCTCAGTTACTTTTCCTGTGTCGAAAGAATTGAATACCCTGTTTGAAGAACCATGGGTTAATCCTGATAAAAAGTTTCAGATCCCTAAAAGGTTGCTCTCATCTTTTTCTTTTCCTCTGGAGGACAGGAAAAAATGGGAAAATCCACCGATAGTGGACGCATCAGTCTCTGGGCTGTCACGTAAAATTGTATTGCCTGTTCCTGGTGCAGCCTCCCTAAAAGACACGGCTGATCGTAAAATAGAGACTACACTCAAATCATTGTACACAGCTGCTGGGGTGGCCCAAAGACCCACTATTGCATGCGCGTGGATCACTAAAGCCATTGTGAAATGGTCAGGTAACCTAATTGAGGGGTTAGATTCCTTATCTATGGGGGATGTTGTTTTACTCCTGCAGCATATACAGGACTCTGCGAACTTTATGGTGGAAGCCATAAAGGAAATAGGCATGCTTAATGCACGCACCACCGCTATGGCAGTGTCCGCATGCAGGGGCTTGTGGCTACGCCAGTGGACTGCTGACGCGGACTCCTGGAAAGGTGTGGAAGGCCTGCCATTCACAGGAGAGGCCTTGTTTGGAGATAAACTAGACAAATTAATCTCCACAGTTACTGCGGATAAGTCTACATATCTTCCTTCCACAGCCGCCCGACCAATAAGACTTATTCAGCTTCTAAGTTACAGTCCTTTCAGACGGCCAAGTTCAAGGGCAAATTCAGAGAGGTGCTTCTACATCCTTCAGCGGCGCAAGAGGTAAACCACGCAAACCAGCAACTGCAGGTGCTCAGGAATAGAGCTCAGGCTCTGCTTCCTCAAAGACTTCAGCATGACGGTGGACCGCAATGCCTGGAAGGCTGTCAGGTGGGAGCCGGACTTCAATTCTTCAGTCAGATCGGGTCAAATTCGTGCCAGGATCCCTGGGTCATAGATCTTATTTCCCAGGGCTCCAGTCTGGAGTTCCAAGAGTTCCCACCTCACAGATTCTTCAAATCAGACTTGCCAGTTTCACAAGAGGCAAGTATAACTTTACAGCATGCCCTCCAAAACTGGTACAGACTCAGGTCATTGTTCCAGTTCCACCTCATCTACTAAACAAGGGGTACTATTCCAACTTGTTTGTAGTACCGAAGCCGGACGGTTCGGTAAAACCGATTCTGAACCTCAAGTCTTCGAACCCGTACTTACAAGTGTTCAAATTCAAGATGGAGTCTGAGAGCGGTGATCTCAGGCCTAAAGGAGGGGGAATTCCTAGTGTCTCTGGATATCAAGGATGCATACCTTCATATTCCGATCTGGCCGCCTCATCTGGCTTATCTATGGTTTGCACTGCAGGACTGTCACTACCAGTTCCAGGCCCTGCCATTTGGTCTCTCCACGGCACCGAGGGTGTTCACCAAGGTGATGGCAGAGATGATGTTTCTACTCCGCAAACAGGTAGTGAACATAATTCCGTACCTGGACGATCTCCTGATAAAAGCGCCGTCCAGGGAGAGGTTGCTGGACAGCAATGGTCTCTCGACCAAACTCCTCCAGGATCACGGGTGGATTCTGAAGCTTCCGAAATCTCACCTAGAGCCAACATGGAGGTTCCCATTCCTGGGAATGATACTGGACATGGAGTCACAAAAGGTGTTCCTTACGTTGGAAAAGGCATTGGTAATCCAGTCGATTGTTCGGGATGTCCTCAAGCCAACCCGGGTATCGGTGCATCTGTGCATTCGCCTTCTGGGGAAAATGGTGGCCTCTTACTAGGCACTTCAATACTGAAGGTTTCACACAAGACCCTTCCAGCTAGATCTGTTGGACAAATGGTCCAGATCGCATCTTCCCATGCACCAGAGGATCCGTCTGTTGCCAAAGGCCAGGATCTCCCTTCTGTGGTGGCTACAGTCTTCTCACCTCGTCGCAGGATGGAGGTTCGGAATTCAGAATTGGATTCTGTTAAACACAGACGCAAGACTCAGGGGTTGGAGAGCAGTCACTCAGGGGGTGCAGTTTCAGGGAAGATGGTCAAGTCAGGAAGTCATCCTTCCAATCAAAATTCTGGAACTCAGGGCCATATACAACACCCTTCTGCAGGCCTCACATATTCTTCAAGATCGGGCAATTCAGGTCCAGTCGGACAATGTGACGGCAGTAACGTATGTAAACCGACAGGGCGGAACGAGAAGCAGAGCAGCAATGTCAGAGGTGTCAAGAATTCTCCTCTGGGCAGAAAGAAACGCTGTGGCGTTGTCAGCGGTCTAGATTCTGGGAGTAGACAACTGGGAAGCAGACTTCCTCAGCAGACACGACCTGCACCCAATGGAGTGGGGCCTTCACCTGGAAGTGTTCAGGTGTTTGACAAGTCGATGGGGATATCCACAGATCGACATGGTAGCCTCTCGTCTCAACAAGAAGCTCAGGCGGTATTGTTCGAGGTCGAGAGACCCACAGGTGGTGGCAATAGTTGACCTGACAACTCCATGGGTCTATCAGATGGTGTACGTGTTTCCTCCACTTCCTCTGATCCTAAGAATTCTAAAGCAAATAAAAAAGGGAAATGGTTCATTTAATACTCATTGCTCCAGACTGGCCAAGAAGGGCCTGGTGCGCGGACCTTCTGGAGATGCTCCTCAAAGATCTGTTTCCTCTACCTCTTCATGAGGATCTTCTGCAACAGGGCCCATTCGTCTATCAGGACTTACCGCGGCTACGTTTGATGGCATGGAAGTTGAACGGCTGATTCTAGCCAGGAGTGGAATCCCTGAAAATGTTATCCCGACTATGATCCAAGCAAGGAAGGGGGTAACGTCTAAACATTACCATTGTATTTGGAAGAAATACGTCTCTTGGTGTGAGAGCAGAAATTTTTCTGCAGTGGAATTTCATCTGGGACGTTTCCTGCAGGCAAGAATGTGGGCCTGCGTCTGGGCTCCATAAAAGTCCAGATTTCGGCCTTGTCCATTTTCTTTCAGAAACAATTGGCTTCTCTCCCTGAGGTCCAGACGTTCTTGAAAGGTGTTCTGCACGTCCAACCTCCCTTAGTGCCTCCCAAGTCACCTTGGGATCTCAATGTGGTGCTGCAGTTCCTCCAATCGGACTGGTTTGAACCGTTACAGGAGGTTGACGTAAAATATCTTACGTGGAAGACCGTCACACTGTTGGCCTTGGCTTCAGCAAAACGTGTGTTGGAGCTGGGGGCTTTGTATCACAAAAGTCTATATTTAATTTTCCACGAGGACAGAGCTGAACTCAGAACTCGTCAGCAATTTCTTCCTAAAGTGGTGTCCGCATTTCATATCAACCAACCTATTGTGGATACAGTTGTCACCGACACCTTTGCTACTTCAAAGTCTTTGGCTGTTGTGAGGGCTTTGAAGGTGTATGTGAAAAGTACAGCTCGTCGCAGAAAAACGGACTCGCTGTTTGTTCTTTATGATCACAATAATGGGTGTCCTGCTTCAAAGTAGACAAGTGCATGCTGGATCAGACTTACTATCCAGCATGCTTATTCCACAGCAGGTTTGCTATGTCCAAAGTCTGTACAGGCCCACTGTACTGGGTCAGTGGGTTCTTCCTGGGTGGCTGCCCGTGGTATCTCGGCTTTACAACTCTGCCGAGCAGCTACTTGGTCAGGTTTGAACACGTTTGCTAAGTTCTACAGGTTCGATACTTTGGCCTCTGAGGACCTTCAGTTTGGTCAATCAGTTCTGCAGGAACCTCAGCACTCTCCCACCCAGTTTGGGAACTTTGGTACATCCCCATGGTACTAAATGGACCCCAGTATCCCCTAGGACGTAAGAGAAAATAGGATTTTAATTACCTACCGGTAATTCTTTTTCTCGTAGTCCGTAGAGGATACTGGGAACCCGCCCAGTGCTACGTTCTTCCTGCACTGTTACTTGGTTAAGTAATGTTGCTGTTCCTGTTTCAAGTTTGGTTAGATTGGCTTTCCTCTTGTTGTGTGTGCTGGTTCGGAATCTCACCACTATCCTTATCTATCCTTCTCTCTAAGTATGTCTGTCTTCTCGGGCACAGTTTCCTAGACTGAGTCTGGTAGGAGGGGCACAGAGAAAGGAGCCAGCCCACACTATCAAATTCTTAAAGTGCCCATGGCTCCTATACCCCATGGTACTAAATGGACCCCAGTATCCTCTACGGACTACGAGAAAACGATTTATCAGTAGGTAATTAAAATCCTATTATTTCACTGTAATCTTACAAATAGATTGCAGAACTTTTAAGTGCTGTTCAGAGCATCCGAAGGATGCTCCGGGCACACACCCTGCAGTGTGTAGAGCTGCTCTCCACTTTCTACTGCCTTTAGCCCCGCCCCTATAGTTATATAAAATGTTTGGGGGCAGAAGCAGCACAGGGTGGCATTGAGTGCCGCTCCGGTGCTGGTGACTCATTTTGGATGAACACACCCTTACACTACTTTGGCCTTGTCTTACGCTCCTGCCCAGCCCATTGTGCAAGGAATAGCAAATGCTAAATGCATCCTGGTCTGCATGCAGGGAAATACAAAGTTGGCAAATGTGTTTCCTTCAACTCCACATGAACAGATTAAGAGATCTATTTATGAAATACTGTAGAATGTACTAAAATAGACTACAAAATGTAAGAATTTAAAAAAATAAAAATTACTGATGCAGGTCATCTGGCAATATTGTCTCACAGCAGGAAACAGGGTATGGGTCCCTTCTGCACATGTGTGACCTAACATTGAGGGGTAATTCAGATCTGATCGTTGATATGCTAAATTTAGCACATCTACGATCACTTACTCTGACATGCGGGGGGACGTCCAATACAGGGCTAGTCTGCCCCGCATGTCAAGCAATGCCCCCACCCCCACCCCGCACGGGTACAAAAGCATCGAACGGCAGCTATGCTTTAGCACTTGGCGAAGAGCATCTCTGCCTGCACAGCAGCAGCCGCGGGCAGCCACCTGCATTGTCCGGACCGCACCCCACCGATGGCGTTCTAATGGCGTTGGCACGTCCCCTCCCGCCCCGCGACCACCTCTGCCCTTTCAATCAGGCAGAGGCGATCGCAGCCCTGAGATGTTGTTAGCATCTCACTGCGCACTCCGCAAAGGGCTTCAGACTTCGATCGCTGCAGTTGCAGCAATCCAGTCTGAATTAGGCCCATTGTTGGGACACACAGGAGCACTGCACCTGAAAGAATAGTATAGGGCAGAGGTTCTCAAACGCGGTCCTCAAGGCAATCCAATGGTCCAGGTTTAAAGTTTAACAGGTGACTTATTTTGCACCTCACTCAATTTGATTTAACCATCTGTGCTGAGCCATGGATATACCTAAAACCTGGACCGTTGGGGTGCCTTGAGGACTGTGTTTGAGAACCTCTGGTCTAGGGTTTCTAGGTGGAGATTCAAGAAAACAATTAAATAAAGAAAGTCTGTTGAATAGAATAAAAAATTATTTAATATACTTTAAAGAAGAAAAAAGCTTTATTGTAATCAGAGGTGTAGTTAGGTGCCATGGTGCCCGGAGCAAGGGCATGTTTTGGCGCCCCCTTCCCCTGTACTGAATTGGGGACCTGGTCAACATGTGGTGGCAAGTTACATTTGAAAAGAAACAATATTTAAAAATCCGAAATTGGTGACAGAGCTGGTTCCAGACCTTGTGGAGCTCAGGGCAAAAGTTTCCTTTGGGTGCCCCCCATGTTTAAAATAGGCTCAGTGCATACTGAAGGCTTGCAACAACAATATAAGGGCATGGCAGTACGGACGGTTTAATGGTTAGCATTACTGCCTCACAGCACTATAAAGAGGGTGGGCAGAGCTGTCAGTCTCTCCCGCTATCGCCTCTGGCCTGCCCTATTCCCTACCTAGTCTCCGAGACAGTGTGCACCCCCTCTGCTTCCCCTCCTCCTGCACTGTGGATATCAGTACAGTGGCCCAAAGGAATGAAGGGTTGGGGGCGGTAGCGCTCCCTCTAACTTTTTTGGCACCAGGAGCTCGTGCTCCACCGGAGCCACCCTCGCTACACCCCTGATTGTAATAAGGCCTTTTTATTCCATATCACACGTTATCACACCTTGTTGTCCTTCACTATTCAGTAAGTATGCTCTCACATGAGAGCCCATGTGATGGCCACCTGCATTGATTCTTGGCAATGACCACTGCAGGCTAAGGGGCTTGAAAAACGACAGACAACCTAAATCCTGCACAAACGTCACATTTTTGCAATGTTTTGCGCTTAGTGCCTTTGATAAACATAGCCGTAATACATAAACTGAGCATTTGTGACACTTCACTACACATCTAGTCTTATCCTATGAGGGGAAATATATCTGTGGATAAACACTGCTGCCAGACATAGATATAATTGAAGACAAAATTACATTAAACTGCTTTTTCCAAACTGTGAGCCAATAAACAAATTGCTTTGTAACACAAGACTAAGTAGAGAGGACACAGAGCGTTTTCTGGTACAGCAAACCCCTATATATAGAATGGGATTATAACGTAATTATTTTGGGGGGATGTTTTTGGAAACATTGAGAATAAGTAGTATGGGATTAGAATGCTATAAAAGCATTTTGATGAGAAAGAAAAACATTTTAATAACAAACAGGTGCAGGTTCTCTATGCCACGGATAGCGCTGTTATGGTAAACCCTGAATTTAGAGAGGTTGTAATATAAATGACAAATGTGGGCCTTTGTCCAGCAGACTAGTTGCACAAGCCATGAGTCAGATGCAAAAGTGACAATTTGGAATGAATTATAGACTGGAAATTGGGGCTCAGAGACCCAGACAGGCAAGTGTGTACTATGTAGTCAGTGCCAAAACCTGTATATCTAGTTCATCAATCTTGACTAGGTCTCAACGTTTGCAGCTCCCATGATTTATAGTTTGGGACCGTATCTCTTACTCTTGTACGCGATTGCAGTGTTTCACACAATGAACTCCTTATTACCATTGTTTTTTGGAGACCTCTCATATGATGTTGTCTCGTCCCCATATTATCCTACAGTACATCCCCATGTTCTGTGCATCATCATCTTACCGTGCTTGCCCTGGGAAGCGGGTCCCTTCTCTTCTTCTTTCCATGTAATATTAAGGAAGATGGCACATACTATGGGCTAGATGTATCATCGCTTGGGGAGTGATAAAATGGAAAAGTGATAAACTACCAGCCAACCAGCTCCTGTCATTTTTCAAATGGGGCCTGTGACATGGCAGTTAGAAGCTTATTGGCTGGAACTTTTTTCTCTCTCGTTTTTAACACTTTCGAAGCGATGATGCATCTAGCCCTGTATGTACTAGAGAGCAAAGACTGTGCAGTACTATCTTCCTGCAGAATTTGGTGCAGCGGAGGAGGAGGGATCCACTCCACGGAGCAAGGTTAGAGTACTCGGAGAGAGGGCAGTGGACTCGGGCCCCTCCAACAAGAACAAGGTAATTAGTACCTGCACCCCCCTCTTTGCGCCAGTGACATCAAACAAATCAAAAGAGTAATCTATGCATACCTCCAAAACTGATCCGATTTTGGTGAGGCAGTCCCTTTTTTCACGGTATGTCCTGCTTTCCCACCCACGGGTCGCAGTGTCCCACGCGCGGGGGGGGGGGGGGGGGGGTAGTTGGGAGATTACCCCTGTCACTTGCTGCTCTGATTATTGCAGCGGTGTACAGATACCGGGCATATGCGCACAGCCTCTATTCACTGAGCGCTGTTCATGCTCCCATAATGACAAAAACGGGGGGGGGGGGGGGGCATGGTTAGCAATTGTGGTGCTTGCCGCAAGGTCACGCCTCTAGCCGTAAGGACACGTCCCCCCGATCAGAGGCCACACCCCTTATTTCAGTGTCCAACACTCACCATAAGGTATATGCAGGCAAGATGCTTCCCCCTGGGTCTGATTCCCATCTATACACTATAAGGTGGCACTCTAGAGTCTTAAAATGATCCTGCAAAATTGGTGGTTTATTTCAACATTCCGGGGTACATTCACCATGTAATCAGGACAGACAACCAGTCATACTGTACGTTGAAATAAACCACTGATTTTGCACAATCATTTTAATACTCCAGAGTGCCGCATTATCGCAGATTGGAATATATATATATATATATATATAGATATCATAACAGTATTCATGTGCAAATATCTTAGTCCATTCCTTTAAAAAGTTCAGAATTGCTGCAGCTGTCTTTGCTCCCCTACACACTCTTCCTCAAGGAAGTGTGATACTGGTGCAGCTGACGGACAGTGGTTAACACACTCCTGGCCAGAGCGGCAAACGCCGAGAGCACAAAAGAGGATATTGCCCAACCACCAGGGATTCTGAATAGTAAGCCGGACAGCACATTTAACAACTGGAACGCTTTACCAGGGTAAATCAAGCAGCAGTCAGATAAAGGCTTATCGGTAAGTGAAATCTGTGAGCGGGACGCCGCTTCAACACAATACACACCACCACCGGAAAGTTTTAACACATCAGACTTAGTGCAATCACAGGGGGGGGGACATAGGCTCCGGGATTAGGGAACTATGGGAAAAGTTGCTCCTAAAGAATCACCTTATCTACACAATCTGTGGGACTCCCCCTCTGGTGACACTGCACGGATGGTAACCCACTATCTCCCTGTCACCCCAATCTACTTCCCCATTTATGTGATATAAAACAACACTGGCATTATGCTGGCAGGTCCACTTTAAGGTCCACAGTAAGGCCAAAGAGCAAGCAAAATTGAAGCAAACTATATATAGGGCTTCATTGATGGACCACATAGGAACGTAGCTTAGGCATACTAGCTTAACAAATCATTTGTAAATTTGTGTGTTTCTCTTCCTGCAATCAGTTCTCTCCAGCATGCTTCCATGTCCATCATGTTGTCCCGGCCAGAAATAATACGATGGGGGGCGGAGTAGATTTTATTTTACTTTGTTTATTTTTTTATTTATTTTGTGGGTGGAGCAGGGGGCGCCAAATTCCTACCTTGCCCAGAGTGACGAAAATTCCTAGTTTCAGCCCTGTTCCCAGACACAATACTTATACCTCCTATTAGCATTATAATGACGCTAATTAGCAGGATCCATTATGTCACTAATGGTGTGTACACAGGGGGAGATTTTTTCTTACAAATCGTAAGAAAAGTTAGTGCAAATCGCAAGGTGAAAGTCACCTTGCGATCCCTATTCGATGCGCGGTCCCGCGCGGTCGGCATCGCAAGAATAGATAGACAGTGCAGGCAAGTCAATTTTGACTATCTCTATAGAAGAGATAGTCAAAATTGACACTTAACCAAAATCGCACATAGTCAGTATCGCAAGCACATAATGAGTGTGCTTGCGATACTGACTATGTGCCGACCTAGCCCCTGTCGCATAGTGAGAATCGGGCATGGACCGAATCTCACCGTGTGTATGGGCCATTATAGACATATTAAACATTTATACAAAAATATCACATTTATAAAACATATTTTAAGCAAAATGTTACAAGTAGTTTTAACTATTATATATTATACAACGCGCTTCATTATCAAGGTACTGTTTTAATCTATTGTTCTAAATAATCTGTGGAAGATTGTTTAGCATGATTGATACCTTGATAATGAGGCAAATTGTATGATATGTTATCAGAGGCAGATTTAGACCTCATGGGGCCCTAACAAGACACAGATTTAGGGCCCCCTTTCTCAAACAATCCACAGCTGCCCCCCCTGATTGTAGCAACCAGGCCCCCAGTCAGTGTGTGCTCCACCACCCATTGATTGTAGCAGGCAGCACCATCCCTGCATGCCTCTGATCCCCCCACTGCCCCCTCCCAACACTCACTGACACCCCCTCCAAGGCTCACACACTGATTTCCAGCACACATGATCCTCCTCAAAGCACCATGCGCAACCGCCTGCTCCTCTATAAAGGGGGAGACCATAGAGGGCAATCCACCCCATATCACTTCCCCTTTATATGATACAGTCCCACCAGGCCCATTCCCCCATCCCAAGGGCTCCTCCTGCACTCAAATAACAGGGGCCACACCAGGCACATACCCAGAGCCGGCCCTAACCAATATGATGCCCTAGGCAAGATTTGGGCTGGTGCCCCCTAGCACCACCGCTGGTACCGCCTCTGACCTTGCACCTCTTTCCCAGCACCATCACCCCTCACCCATAGCAGTCATTATTTTGGTGTTTGAAGCCCCTATATTTTAAATAGGAACATTTCGCACATTTGGTGCTCAGCCCAAAAAGTGGTGTGTTTTTGCTGGCAAGGGGCATGGCCACACAATAGTAACCCCAATTCCAATTACACCACACAGTACTGCAACTTTATTCACATTTGATCATGTGATAGTGTCCATAATTCATATTACATCCCACAGTAGTATCACTTTACCTTATAAACGTTACTCCTCACAGTAGAGCCCCTTATTCACATTACATCACCCTGAATTGCTCCTTATTCACATTACACCACACCCTATTGCTCTTTATTCACATTAGATGACACAGTAGTGCCCTTTCTATACGCAACACCACATGGTAGAGCACCTTATACACATAATGCCACAGAGTAATGCCCCTTACACATATGAGACACATTATTAATGTCCTTATAAACATAATGTGCCTTACACATTATGACAACCTTTATTAATGCCCTTTTACACATAATGTCCCTTACACATATGCCGCACATTATTAATGCCCTTATACACATAATGACACACATAGTGCCCCCTACACATTTGCTGCACATTATTAGTGCCCCTATACACATAATGACACACATACAGTAGTACCCTGTCACACATATGCTGCACATTATTAATGCCCTTATACACATAATAACACACATAGTGCCCCTTACACATATGTTGCACATTATTAATGCATTTTTACATGACACACATAATGCTACTTACACATATTCCGAACACTACAGCACAACCAACCTACTCACATGCACACAGCACTCACACTGCCACTAACACTGTGACCTCTGCCTCTGCTTGGATATTTATGTGTCCTCATAAATCTTGCCTCAATGCTGACATTGGGCACATTTTTTTAATGAAAATGCAGCTTAGTTGCATTGCTATGTGGCTAGGATGCACAAGCAGCTTCTGCTGATTAAGATTATATGTAGCATGCCTATATACTGTGTGAGACTGTCGCTGTATCTGCATATGAAATGCTACACACAGAATATAGGCATGATGCATATCATTTTAATCAGCAGAAGCTGCTGATGCCCCTAGGCATATCAAATGCCCTAGGCAATTGCCTAGTTTGCCTATGCCTATGGCCGGCTCTGCACATACCTTTAAAGGGCCCCACACCTTACTGAAGTACTTCTCCCTCCAGGGGTCCTGTCCCTACACACAGTTACTGCTCGCCTCTGCCTCACACAGCCTCCTGCAGTGCTGCTCACACAGCCAGAGCTCCTCACATAGCCACCGCTGTTGTGGAATTGCAAATACAAGACACCAACATGTGCAGAGTCTCTAACTGTTATGACATCACACTATCACACTAAATTACTGTAATTCTGCACAACTCTAATATGTTGTTCAGTATCAGACCAACCTCAGTTGCTAGCAACGATCACTGCAGTAGGCACTGATGCAGGGAACTTTGCTTAGTCCAAGCACAGCACTCCTCCAAGCTTCTTTGTGCTCCGTAAAGGACTTTTAATCATGTCATAACCATGTGACCCATCTCATCAGACGGAGGATTCTGTGCAATGGGGTATTCAGCGGACCGGGAAAGGTTAGAGCTAGGCACCCAGGGGAGGTAAGGGTTAGGCTTCACGAGGGGAGGTTAGGGTAGATGCTATATCCAAGTGGGCTAAAGGACCTGACGTCACAACCCTGTGACCCACGATGGCAGGGGGAGAAGCAATGTAAGTGGGCTAGCAATTTCACTATCTATTCCCTTTAGTACATTTTGGGTCCCATGTTCCGGCCATGCTCCTCTCCCTGCTGACAGAGATCCTTTAGCCTGCTTGAATTTAGCCTCAACATTGGGGTTACAGTGGAGGTTAGGGTTAGGATGTAGGAGAGTAGGTTAGGCTGCATGGGTGAGGGGTTAGGGTTAGGTTGCAGGAGGGTAGATTACACTTCAGGGGTGAGGGGTTAGGGTTAGGCTGCGGGAGGGTAGATTAGACTGCAGGGGTGAGGGGTTAGGGTTAGGCTGCGGGAGGGTAGATTAGACTGCAGGGGTGAGGGGTTAGGAGGCAGGAAAGGTAAGTAAGGGTTAGGCTGCAGGAGGGAGGTTAGGTACAGGGGTTAGGGTTAGGCTGGTAAAGGGGAGGTCTTGGGGGTAGATTAGTCTAAGACTACAGCAGTGGTGGGTAGGGTTACAGTTAGATTTGGGAAAGGTCCTTTAGCCCAACCATCTGATGACTCTAAGGACCTGGAACTTGTACCCTGTATGGAGCTGGGTGCACTATGTTGCAGAATCATAGGTTAGCAGCTGTGTCCCCCCTGCTACCTTCTATGGGCAGCACTGAGTGAGACTCTATGGTTACATCCAGCAGCAGGACCCTGAGTTCCGCACATCTGCAGAGTCAGTGACAGGGAGCCCATCGAGACCAGATAGGGGGTGTGGCATGGGGAGGTGTAATTGATGGTGGCTGTGATTCAGGGAAGTCGATTCCCCAGCACCCTGCCCTGCCTGCAGTGTAGTATTGATTACGTTATGGAGGTAGTGGAAAGGGATCTGTCACTGCAGATGCGCCTTCTGACTAGAGATGAGCGGGTTCGGTTCCTCGGAATCCGAACCCGCCCGAACTTCAGTTTTTTTTACACGGGTCCGAGCGACTCGGATCTTTCCGCCTTGCTCGGTTAACCCGAGCGCGCCCGAACGTCATCATCCCGCTGTCGGATTCTCGCGAGGCTCGGATTCTATCGCGAGACTCGGATTCTATATAAGGAGCCGCGCGTCGCCGCCATTTTCACACGTGCATTGAGATTCATAGGGAGAGGACGTGGCTGGCGTCCTCTCCGTTTATAGAGAGTGAGACTACTAGAGTAGACACAGTATTATTTACTTTAGTAATTTTGGGGAGCATTAGGAGGAGTACTACTACTTGCTGAAGTGATAGATAGATAGATAGATAGTGTGAAACAAAAAACTAGACAAGAGAGCGCAGGCAGACTCCACTGAAAATCACAATTTTAATATACACAATGATCACATACTAAATATGCATAATTAGTACTAATTAGAGCCAATAAAAATCATTAAAATCAATAAAAGTCCGCACTACAATTTCATATATTTCCACACGATTTAGTGTATTAATAACCTGGTATATTAATAATGTTTGGATAAGATATCTTGAAAATTAGCAGCTGATGTTTAAATGCTTAAAGTCCAAGCAATATCCATAAAGCAGACTGATGTTTGAAACTGCTTCGTTCAGATTAGAGCCAGGTGAATAAGTTAATTATGGATAAAGACCTCCAAAACCCCAAATCAACACCGGTTCTGCTTTGTTTGGTGTAGCAGCATAATGTGGTGATATCGCTTACCACATATTCTGTGTGTCGGTAACACTGACAGGAACTCCGGTACTGTTTGCTCCGGCGGCTGAGTCCGATGCTTCGCTCCTTATTGCGGCGTGTCAGACCAGTTGTTATTCCCCGCTTCTACGGAGCTTCTATGCGGCACTATAGTTATCCAGAGTACCGCTGATCCAAGGTATTAAGCTGACAGCCACGGTCCCCGTATGGCAAAAGGGACCAGTGCAGGTGGCTTTGTTCGGGCCGGTTTGACCCGACAGTGCAATGGAGCTCGAACGGGTGAAGCAGCCGTGAGAGGTTGGGGTGGTCAGATGAAAAGAATAGTCGGATCCTGGAACAGCCCTGACGCGTTTCTCGACCGGCACAATCTGGTCGTTTCCTCAGAGGGTTATGATCCCATCCTACCGGTTCCTCACATTTAAAGGACTCCTGGGATGGTCATTATTACAGGCACCTGGAAGCACCTGTTTGGCTCATTAATAAGTGTGTGTGCAGGCGGAGTCATAGTCTGCTCCACAGACAACCAAACATATATATATTCATTCCCAAATAAATAAACATTTAAATAGAAAACCATAAAGTAAAATTTACTTATAATTAATACTCTGATATCTCTTATTAGCGGAGCGGGAGACAGCAGTATAACACTCTTAATACAATTAATATGACAGATCCATATTCATAAATTAAATTAAACATATATAAAAATATGTAAAATAAATAAGTCAATATAACCGGGACAGTCACTCATCCTTATCAGTGCAATATGACTGTTTCGGTGATATATCATACATATTAATATTTATATTCATATTCAGTGTTTCTAAACCCTATATCTATAGGGGAATTTTCTCGCTCTAATTTATCTGACCATAGGATATAAAGCATGAGCATAAAGAAAACCATATGTACTCCAAATAAAATTAAATAAAAAACTAGAATGCTCATAGACAAATTGTATACATTCCTATTCGTTACAACTTAGATATATAAATACAGATAGCATTATCTTAAAGGTGCAGAGATTAATAGGGAAAAAAAAGGTTTGAATAGGGAAAAGAAAGATATAATAAAATAATATATCTTATCCAAACATTATTAATATACCAGGTTATTAATACACTAAATCGTGTGGAAATATATGAAATTGTAGTGCGGACTTTTATTGATTTTAATGATTTTTATTGGCTCTAATTAGTACTAATTATGCATATTTAGTATGTGATCATTGTGTATATTAAAATTGTGATTTTCAGTGGAGTCTGCCTGCGCTCTCTTGTCTAGTTTTTTGTTTCTCACTTGTTTAGGGACTGCTAATACCCTAATCCTTTGGGAGCAGCATGCAGCATCTTTCAACATAGACTCAGGGAGGCGCCTTTTCCTTCTTGTAGTTTGTTTAAATCTGATTAGCATTGAGGCAGCCTACATGAACCTATGTTGATTAATTAGTGTGTGCATTCTGATTGAAGATTAATTGATTATATACTTATTCTAAAGATTATATTTAGTTTTTAAAGTATATTTTGATTATAGTTTTGTGATATTTTATAGTTACTATTTTTTGATAAATTATGCCTACTCTGAGATGTATGGCGGAGCGTTTGGAGAGGAGACAGCAGTATATATCTGAAGAAACTGACCATAGAGAGCAATTGACCACAGATGAGTGTGTAGATATGTTTGGTCTCTTCAATGAATTAGAAGATCTGTTCATTGCAGAGACCAGACATTGGTGGGATCAAGTTACATTGCAGAAGTATTTGGATAAAAATATGATTCCGAGAGGTCTAAGATTGTTTAAATCCTGTTCTTTTCAGGATGACCCCGAATTTTTATTAGAATGGAATGAAACTCTAGATAATTGTTCACGTAATTTGATGAAGCTTCTCATTAAACATAGAGAACACAAAATACAGACAATTCAAGTTAAAATAGAAAAAATACAGGAGGCATTACTTCCTCACTCTAATCATTCAGATTTTGAGGGGAAGGATCAGAGGGTGAATAAGAAGGTTCAGGATTTTGAAAATACTCTTATTTCATTGAAACATAAGAAATTAAATCGTGACAGAGAGGATTATAATAGGGACCAAGTAAGGACATATAATAGAAGAGACAGAACTCCCTCTATTAGGAGACGGTCTAATATGGTTTCCCCTAAATTTACTAAAAGATTTAATGATGATCATTATTCGAATAGAGGTAGGAGATACTCACATAGGGACACAGGAGAAACTCAGAGACAAGCCAATTATGATAATAGAAATTATCCTAAAAAATCACAGAATCATTATTCTCAGAGACCAAGATCTCAGAATAGAGATTCATGGAGAGACAGGAATAGATATGAAGTTCTCAATTTGAAAGATACAACAGCTTTAGGTAACCCTAATAAAAGAGACGAACTTCAGAATAAGTCAACTAAGGTTAATTTTTTAGAAAGGCGACATCACTCACCGGGAGACCCACAGAACAATTCATGGGAAAACCCAAGAATGATGCTCACCCCGAAAAGAAGAAGAGAAGAAGGGTTAGAGGCTGCAGGGGAGGAATCAAGAATGCCCACAAAAAGCGTAAGAAGGTTCTAAATGTAAGGAGTATTTTTAATCTCTCCAAAAGAACCCTCACAGCAGCAGAGATTGCTTTGCTAAATAAGGGCCTGAAATTCGCCCCAGAGAATAAACCTAACCTCTTTACTCTTTTTGTGGATCTTAATAAATTTGTACGCACTCTGAGTAGAAAAAGATATTTTATTAACAAATCATTACATAGACAAAACATCAAGGGATCACCAATATGCCTAGATACACAGGACAATGAGTGCCTTGGGATTTTAGAATCAATCCTTAGTGAAAATGGGGGGATGACGAATGCCTCAGATAGTAATGGGTCAGGTAAAATTTATGATATTAATGGAGTGGATCATAGAAAATTCAAATTACCATCTGAATTTTACCCTTTACAGCATAGAGGTCCCTTTATTGAGGGTTTCTATACCACAACTTTGAGGGAGTTTAGGGAATTGTGCACTGAACGGGATGCTATGGGCCTGCGGGATAATCTGTCAAAATATGAAAGAGCAGCACTCAATAGACTCATGAGAGATGAAGAGATTATCATCAAGCAGGCCGATAAGGGCGGCGGCCTGGTGATCCAGGACACTGGTGATTATCTCTTTGAGGCACATAGACAACTTAATGATAGCACGTCTTATAAGAAAATTTCTAAAGACCCCACAAGCGTCTATCAGGGTGAATTAAAGTCCCTATTAGAAATGACATTTGATGAGGGGACAATTAATAAAGAAACATATCTGTTTTTGATGGTTAAATATCCGGTTGTGCCCATATATTATCATCTGCCAAAGGTGCACAAGTCTCTAGTATCTCCACCGGGGCGTCCTATTATATCAGGGGTGGGATCCCTGACATCTAATTTATCGGCTTATATAGACGCACATCTACAAAAGTATGTCCAGGCCCTGCCTTCTTACATTAGAGACACGACACATTTCCTTCAAAAATTGGAGGATATATTTTGGAAAGATTCCTACATACTCTTGACATATGATGTGGAATCCCTCTACACTAATATAGCACATGATTTGGGTCTTTTGGCGGTTAATCATTACCTTTATTATGACACAGAGGTTAATGTTTCTCTTCGCACTTTCATTTTGTCAGCTATAAGGTTTATTTTGGAGCACAACTACTTTTCATTTGATTCACAATTTTATTCACAAATCAAGGGTACTGCCATGGGGACTAGATTCGCGCCGAGTTATGCCAACCTTTTTTTGGGGTGCTTTGAGGAGCGCCTCATCTGGGGCGGGGGTCTCGGTGCGGGTCTGGTCCTCTATGGCAGATACATAGATGACTTGTTTTTCATTTGGGATGAGGATGTTTCACCTTTTTCACATCTCACTGGTCTTCTTAACTCAAACACAATTGGTTTAAAATTCACTAATACTTCTAGTAAAGTATCTGTTAATTTCCTTGATATTACTGTCACTGTTCAGGATGGTAGTTTAGTCACTTCCACATACATCAAAGATGTGGATTGTAATAATTATCTTCACTTCACAAGTAGTCACTATAAACCATGGAAATTAAATATACCTAAAGGACAGTTCCAACGGTTACGACGGAACTGTTCTACTGAGGAGGCCTTTGGGAATCAAGTTGAGAGTATGTATAATGCATTTAGAAGGCAGGGATATCCTGTACAGATTTTGGATAAAGCCCTCACAGAGACCCAACTTAAATCTAGGAATTCATTGGTCCATCCAGTAGTTAAGAGACAAGAACCTAATGATAGACAAATAACATTTATTACGCAGTACAATACAGCTGCAAAAGATATTAAAAGAATTATTACAAAAAATTCTGCCATTCTGAAATCAGATAAAATTCTAGAGACAACACTGGCAAAAATCTAGTGGTGTTTAGAAAAGCTGACTCATTGAAGCAAAAACTAGCACCGAGTCTATACAAAAGAAAATCTAAAGAAATGGGAGAAAATATTTTGAGACTACCACCTAAACCTAATGGTTTCTTTAAATGTGGTAAGGACAGATGTGTAACCTGTCTTTTTGCAGAAAATAAATGTACAAAGGTCAAATCCTTCAGTAGATCAGAAGAGTTTGAGATAAAAGGTTTTATGAACTGTAGGACCAATTTTGTGATATATGTCATTCAATGCAAGTGTGGCATACAGTATGTTGGCCGCACGATTCGCCCCCTCCATGAAAGGTTTATGGAACACAAGAGAAACATCACGAAGAACATCAAAACCCATAGTCTGTCTAGTCATGTCTCTTGGTGTCAGAAGGGTGCTATTAATGGTTTGACTATTAGAGCGGTGGAACATATAAAAGTAACTATGAGGGGAGGCGATAGATTTAGAAGGCTCTGCATGCGCGAAGCATTCTGGATCTTTCAATTACACACATTGAGTCCACATGGTCTTAATGACACGGTGGAACTCAATGCTATATAATTAACCTTTCCTTTTATAGAAATATAAGTGATGGGGGAAGGTTTTTATCCCCAATTGCAGCGTGGAGTTAATTATCCCCATGAATCGCTCCTTATGTTTTCTATATGATTTTTACTTGGTTTGTTGGTCCTTTGTGGGTGTCGGGGGAATGGAGGTTTTACCCACCCCACTTCGGCAGGTTGAGTTTAAATATATCTCTCTGCCTTACTGGGGTGGGTTCCTCCATTCCCCCGATTTAATTTGATTTAATTTAAATTCTCCTATTTCCCCTTTTAGAAAAGGGGAGAGGAGGGGGATGGATCTTTTAGATTTAGATTTATTTTAATATATTATTTTATTATATCTTTCTTTTCCCTATTCAAACCTTTTTTTCCCCTATTAATCTCTGCACCTTTAAGATAATGCTATCTGTATTTATATATCTAAGTTGTAACGAATAGGAATGTATACAATTTGTCTATGAGCATTCTAGTTTTTTATTTAATTTTATTTGGAGTACATATGGTTTTCTTTATGCTCATGCTTTATATCCTATGGTCAGATAAATTAGAGCGAGAAAATTCCCCTATAGATATAGGGTTTAGAAACACTGAATATGAATATAAATATTAATATGTATGATATATCACCGAAACAGTCATATTGCACTGATAAGGATGAGTGACTGTCCCGGTTATATTGACTTATTTATTTTACATATTTTTATATATGTTTAATTTAATTTATGAATATGGATCTGTCATATTAATTGTATTAAGAGTGTTATACTGCTGTCTCCCGCTCCGCTAATAAGAGATATCAGAGTATTAATTATAAGTAAATTTTACTTTATGGTTTTCTATTTAAATGTTTATTTATTTGGGAATGAATATATATATGTTTGGTTGTCTGTGGAGCAGACTATGACTCCGCCTGCACACACACTTATTAATGAGCCAAACAGGTGCTTCCAGGTGCCTGTAATAATGACCATCCCAGGAGTCCTTTAAATGTGAGGAACCGGTAGGATGGGATCATAACCCTCTGAGGAAACGACCAGATTGTGCCGGTCGAGAAACGCGTCAGGGCTGTTCCAGGATCCGACTATTCTTTTCATCTGACCACCCCAACCTCTCACGGCTGCTTCACCCGTTCGAGCTCCATTGCACTGTCGGGTCAAACCGGCCCGAACAAAGCCACCTGCACTGGTCCCTTTTGCCATACGGGGACCGTGGCTGTCAGCTTAATACCTTGGATCAGCGGTACTCTGGATAACTATAGTGCCGCATAGAAGCTCCGTAGAAGCGGGGAATAACAACTGGTCTGACACGCCGCAATAAGGAGCGAAGCATCGGACTCAGCCGCCGGAGCAAACAGTACCGGAGTTCCTGTCAGTGTTACCGACACACAGAATATGTGGTAAGCGATATCACCACATTATGCTGCTACACCAAACAAAGCAGAACCGGTGTTGATTTGGGGTTTTGGAGGTCTTTATCCATAATTAACTTATTCACCTGGCTCTAATCTGAACGAAGCAGTTTCAAACATCAGTCTGCTTTATGGATATTGCTTGGACTTTAAGCATTTAAACATCAGCTGCTAATTTTCAAGATATCTTATCCAAACATTATTAATATACCAGGTTATTAATACACTAAATCGTGTGGAAATATATGAAATTGTAGTGCGGACTTTTATTGATTTTAATGATTTTTATTGGCTCTAATTAGTACTAATTATGCATATTTAGTATGTGATCATTGTGTATATTAAAATTGTGATTTTCAGTGGAGTCTGCCTGCGCTCTCTTGTCTAGTTTTTTGTTTCTCACTTGTTTAGGGACTGCTAATACCCTAATCCTTTGGGAGCAGCAGGCAGCATCTTTCAACATAGACTCAGGGAGGCGCCTTTTCCTTCTTGTAGATAGATAGTGTGACTGTATAATGTATATCTGACTTGTGGGGGAGACACTGACAGTGGGGAGCAGTTAGAGTCTGAGAGCAGGACTCAGGAGTACATATAACGTACAGTGCACACTTTTGCTGCCAGAGTGCCACACTGCCATTGTGACCACACTGACCACCAGTATAATATATATTGTGATTGTCTGCTTAGGAGTACTACTTGCAAGTTGCTAATAGTGTGACCAGTGACCTGACCACCAGTTTAATTAATCACCACCAGTTTAATATATATATATATATATATATATATATATAGAATATACGGGCATCCGCACAGAACTGTATCACTAGAAGACAACACGGTGGTGCTCAACTCCAAGGAATTTCGGGTTCCTGATAATAGTCTTTTGAAAAAAGAGGGCACTCACCAACAATTTCTTAAAAGAAGGTCAGAAGGTCATTTATTGATACATTCGTAGGTCGACGTTTCGATCACATCCCAGTGATCTTTGTCAAGACAACAAAGCAGTGTTGTGTGGTGACAGGGCACCAGAAGCAGTGTGTCAGACATGTTCACATACACAGGTATTTATACCATCATCAATTTGAGTAAACCAGCCCCACCCACATGTGTCACTTCCTGTCAGGTAGTCAGCTGTAATCAGGCATTAAAGCCATTTAATATAGTTCAATGTTTGTATAAAAGAAATAAGTACTAGTCCTGAGTATAGCACCTCAAAACAAAGATAACATGTACTTTCAAACGTGCTAATATTGTTCAAAAGCGCCGGACACATGAAACAGGAAGTGTCCGTGCGTTCCAACGGCTCTTGGAACGCACGCGCTAACCGGAAGTGACTCGCGTGTACCGGAAGTGTTGTTTAAAGGGCCGAACATATGAAAACAGGAAGTGTCAGTGCGTTCCAGCAACACATGGAACGCACACATGTACCGGAAGTGACTCGCGTCTACCGGAAATGACGCCTTAACCATCACAGCCGGAGGGATATTAACATTAGATTAAAGGAGTGATGCGCGTTGTCGTGACAACACAGAATCGCATCAGAGGGGCAATATTACCTAATCGTTGTCATGGGGATAACACATAACATTGGGTCAGCTGGAATGGCAAATAGATGATGGTGCACAATATCCTCCAAAAATAAAAATAAAAATAAAACATAACTTTTAATAATACCATTAAAACATAACAAACATAGTAATAATAAAATGATATATATCTCGGGCCCCGGAGACATAGGGCTTTTATGAGGCCGCCATAATTATGGCTGGCGTCAGGAGAGCCACAATGTACTCAAAACATATGGCCACACATATATCAAATACATCTGAATAAAATGTTGAAATACACCATGACTATAGAACATCACAAAAAGATCCCATATGGGTTAGCTTCATTTAAACCTTGTGGGATAAGTGTCTCTAACTCGAAGATCCACCGTGATTCACGTCGTTTCAATTTCAATTCCCTATCACCACCTCGGATCGAGGGTGGGATATGGTCAATTAACATACATTTGAGACTTGAAACTGAGTGTTTGTGTTGTAACCAGTGTTTGGCTACTGGTTTGTCCGTTTTGTTGGTCTCCAGAGCCTGTCTGATTGAATAACGGTGGTTCGCCATACGTTCGCGGAAACACCGTGTCGTAAGTCCCACATAGTAAAGCCCACAGGGGCAGATGATAATGTAGATCACAAAATCAGACGTACACGACAGCTTATATTTGATTGGGATTCGTTTACCACTTTGTGGGTGAGCAAAAGAGGATCCACTCATCATAGATCTGCATGTTGTGCAGTCCGGACACCGGAAACAGCCTATTTTCCTCCTCGTCAGCCATGTTTGATTCGCGATTTGTGGTTGCAGGGTTGGACGCATCAGCAACTGTCGCAAATTAGGCCCTCTACGGTAGGAGTGCATAGGAGGTCTTTGGCTCAGACCCTCCAGTTTGGCATCTGTTGCAACTATAGGCCAGTGTTTCCTGATTGCTTTCTCAGCATTCTTGGTCTTTGTGTCAAACGTAGAAGTAAAGATAAGCCGGCCAGGCTCAAGTCTTGATGCAGGTTTCTGACCAATATTTTTGTTTTTGTATTTGACCTTAGCCTTCCTAAGGCATCTGGAGACAACCTTCGGTGAGTACCCTCTCGCAAGAAATCTCTCAGACATTTCGGAGAGCTTTTGATCAGCAGTGGCCATTGAGGAATTGTTTCATAACACACGTAAGAATTGAGAGATAGGCATACTTTCTTTTAGGCTTTCTGGGTGGTGACTTGTTGCAAACAGTAATGTATTCCTATCTGTTTGTTTGCGAAACAGGGTAGATCCTAGGTGAGTACCTTCTCGGAAAATCGTAACATCAAGGAAATTAATATAGTCATGGTGTATTTCATAGGTGAACCGAATGGGACTATCAATTGAATTCAGATACTGAACCATTCCATGAAACTCGGACTCCGTGCCCCTCCACAAAACAAAGATGTCGTCAATATAACGGCCAGAATATACCAACTTATCTCCAAATTTTGGGACAATATGTGTATTCTCATACTGGTGCATAAATAGGTTAGCATACGCTGGCGCCAGGTTGGAACCCATGGCGGTCCCGTTGCACTGGAGATAAAAGTCAGTGCCATAGCAGAAATGATTTTTACTGAGGACAAGTTCTGCCAGTGTTATCAGAAATTCAACGGGGGGACCGTCATGAGCACCACCACTCAGCGCCATCCTCAGTGCTTCAAGTCCAGCAGGGTGGGGGATCACTGTATACAGTGAATTGACATCCATAGATGCCAATAACACATCATCATGAATGTCACCAATCTTATAGATTTTATCAAGAAAATCACCAGTGTCCCTGATGTAACTCCACATATTGCTCACAAGTGGTTGTAAAAAGCTATCTACAAATCGAGCAATCGGTTGTAAAAGAGAATCATTGGCCGAGATGATGGGGCGTCCAGGGGGGGTATCAAGGGATTTGTGAATTTTCGGCAATGTGTAAAGGATCGGACACACCGGATGATCAACAGTGAGATACATGGCAATCTGGGCATCAATCCAATTATTCTGGAGACCCATTGAAATGGTAGAGTCCACGAGTTTTTTTATCCCTGGCATGGGATTAGGGGTGATTTTACAGTAGGTCTGGGTGTCTGACAGTTGTTGCATTATTTCTCTATTGTACTTAGACCAATCCTGCACTACGCCTTTATCGGCTGGGCGGATCACAATTTGATCATTTTTCTTAAGTGACTGGAGTGCTAGCCTCTGTTGTTTATTGAGGTTATCATATATATGATCACCCCTATGTTGTTTCATTTCATGTTCAGTAAGTCTAAGAAAAGATTTAATACTAGGATTGTGGGAAATAGGGTCAAAACTACTGGGTTTTGAAAAAGTGCGATCCCGAGGGGTCTCACAGAGCTGGTTAGAAAAAAATTCCCTAAGCCTAAGTTTCCTGCCAAACTTAAAGTGATCAACAGACCATTGGAAAGCATCGTGTCTTACTGTGGGGACGAAAGATAGACCCAAAGAAAGGACTTCCATTTCAGTAGTGGTGAGGGATATAGTCGACAAATTAAAGACAGTTGTTAGGTCTTTGTACCCTTGGCTTTTTTTGTGTTTCCTCCCGCCCCTCCTTGTCGGGTATTTGGGGGACGTCTTTCCGGGGGAGTAGTGTTTTTGCGGGTACCCCGACCTAAAAAATCACCCCTGGGTGGTCTAGAATCAGTAAATTCACTGTCAGAGTTGGATTGAGAGGAGCTATCGTACTGCCTCTGGGATCTAAATCGGGGATTATGTTGGAATCTGCGTGTGGAATTTCTAGTATCCCCTTTCAACCACCTGTAAACCTGGTGGTTAGAATAGTCAGAGTTTACAGTGTCTAATTTTTTCCTTTTAAAGGCAATAAGGTCACGTTGATATGTAGATACTTGATCTTTAAGTTTATCAATCCAATTCTCTGATTTCTCACGTGTAAGTGTGTTAAGATGTAGTGTATTAAACTCAGTGAGTTCTTGCCTGACCTTACCCAGTTCGGTACCCACTTCCTCTATCACAAGAAGAATTAAATCAAGAGAGCATTTATTCAATACTCCACACCAACGTGTGCAAAATGACAAATTGTTCCGCCCGATGGTGGGAGTATTGTTAACTCTAAAACCACGAGGGATTTTTTTGTTCCTATAGTAATCAGACAAAAATTGTCCATGCAGGGTAAGATCTATTTCCCTTTTTCTTAATTTCAACAATTTGTGATACAAGTCAATGGGTGTATCATCTGGTAATCTCTGAAAATCACGATGATCAAACAAAACTTTTTCAGCGTCATCATCAGTGAGTGAGACAAAATTATTTTGTGCTAGATTCAGCGTAGCCTCATCAAGTATATTACTTGCCCCAAGTGACATAGCAGGCCTATTACTAAACCACCAAAGTATTAGACAAATGACAATAAATCTTGGTCAAGTCTCATGGAATGGTCAGAAATGAAACAATAGGAAGTAATGTCTAAGTCAAAACTTAAAACAGGCATACAGTTAAAAACAACAGGTTCAACGGAACAAGCTGGTACATTATGCAACTTAGAGCACTGTAACAACCAACACATGCATAAAAGACATTTTTTTGTAAATCTCACGGGGAAAAAGAAAGGAACTAAGGCCCTCATTCCGAGTTGATCGCTCGGTATTTTTCATCGCATCGCAGTGAAATTCCGCTTAGTACGCATGCGCAATATTCGCACTGCGACTGCGCCAAGTAATTTTACAATGGAGATAGTATTTTTACTCACGGCTTTTTCTTCGCTCCGGCGATCGTAATGTGATTGACAGGAAATGGGTGTTACTGGGCGGAAACACGGCGTTTCAGGATCGTGTGGCTGAAAACGCTACCGTTTCCGGAAAAAACGCAGGAGTGGCCGGAGAAACGGTGGGAGTGCCTGGGCGAATGCTGGGTGTGTTTGTGACGTCAACCAGGAACGACAAGCACTGAACTGATCGCACAGGCAGAGTAAGTCTGAAGCTACTCTGAAACTGCTAAGTAGTTAGTAATCGCAATATTGCGAATACATCGGTCGCAATTTTAAGAAGCTAAGATTCACTCCCAGTAGGCGGCGGCTTAGCGTGTGTAACTCTGCTAAATTCGCCTTGCGACCGATCAACTCGGAATGAGGGCCTAAGTCCACAGGTGCTGGATGATAGCAATAGTAGAATATACACGTTGCCAAAATGTAGAATATACGGGCATCCGCACAGAACTGTATCACTAGAAGACAACACGGTGGTGCTCAACTCCAAGGAATTTCGGGTTCCTGATAATAGTCTTTTGAAAAAAGAGGGCACTCACCAACAATTTCTTAAAAGAAGGTCAGAAGGTCATTTATTGATACATTCGTAGGTCGACGTTTCGATCACATCCCAGTGATCTTTGTCAAGACAACAAAGCAGTGTTGTGTGGTGACAGGGCACCAGAAGCAGTGTGTCAGACATGTTCACATACACAGGTATTTATACCATCATCAATTTGAGTAAACCAGCCCCACCCACATGTGTCACTTCCTGTCAGGTAGTCAGCTGTAATCAGGCATTAAAGCCATTTAATATAGTTCAATGTTTGTATAAAAGAAATAAGTACTAGTCCTGAGTATAGCACCTCAAAACAAAGATAACATGTACTTTCAAACGTGCTAATATTGTTCAAAAGCGCCGGACACATGAAACAGGAAGTGTCCGTGCGTTCCAACGGCTCTTGGAACGCACGCGCTAACCGGAAGTGACTCGCGTGTACCGGAAGTGTTGTTTAAAGGGCCGAACACATGAAAACAGGAAGTGTCAGTGCGTTCCAGCAACACATGGAACGCACACATGTACCGGAAGTGACTCGCGTCTACCGGAAATGACGCCTTAACCATCACAGCCGGAGGGATATTAACATTAGATTAAAGGAGTGATGCGCGTTGTCGTGACAACACAGAATCGCATCAGAGGGGCAATATTACCTAATCGTTGTCATGGGGATAACACATAACATTGGGTCAGCTGGAATGGCAAATAGATGATGGTGCACAATATCCTCCAAAAATAAAAATAAAACATAACTTTTAATAATACCATTAAAACATAACAAACATAGTAATAATAAAATGATATATATCTCGGGCCCCGGAGACATAGGGCTTTTATGAGGCCGCCATAATTATGGCTGGCGTCAGGAGAGCTACAATGTACTCAAAACATATGGCCACACATATATCAAATACATCTGAATAAAATGTTGAAATACACCATGACTATAGAACATCACAAAAAGATCCCATATGGGTTAGCTTCATTTAAACCTTGTGGGATAAGTGTCTCTAACTCGAAGATCCACCGTGATTCACGTCGTTTCAATTTCAATTCCCTATCACCACCTCGGATCGAGGGTGGGATATGGTCAATTAACATTAACCATTAACCATTAACATTAACATTAACAATTAACCAGAAGTGCATAAATATTGTATGTAAATGGCATGCAAGGTATTTCCGGCTGCATAGTATATGATCCTGGGTTTTGAATTCAGTGACCATTCGCCGCATGATAAAGGGGGTAATTCAGACCTGATCACTGCTGTGCGTTTTCGCACAACGTGCGATCAGATCTGTACTGTGCATGCGTATGCACCGCAATGCACTTACTTGTCAGACGACTGCACCGGGCATCGGTGCATAGTGACGGGATGGTGCGAAAAAAGCGATTGCACGGGCGATAGCAAGGTGATTGAACGAAAGAGGTCGTTTGTGGGTGGCTACTGACTGTTTTACAGAAGTGTCCGGAAAAACGCAGGAGGGACCAGGCGTTTTCAGCGATGGTGTCTGACGTCAGCTCCCGCCCCGATCACCAGGAACACATTGCAGCGGCAGAGTAAGTCCTTGGCTGAGCAGAGACTGCACAAACTGATGTTTGTGCAGCTCTGCTACAAATGCGAATGCACACCTGCACAGAGCTAATACCCTCCCCCTGTAGGTGGCAACTATCTGATCGCAGGGATGCAAACAACGCACCCTAGCGATCATGTCTAAATTACCACCAAAGGCACTAGTGGAAACATGTTGCAGCAGAATCGGGATGGAGGTACCACGTAGAGATGAGCGCCTGAAATTTTTCGGGTTTTGTGTTTTGGTTTTGGGTTCGGTTCCGCGGCCGTGTTTTGGGTTCGAACGCGTTTTGGCAAAACCTCACCGAATTTTTTTTGTCGGATTCGGGTGTGTTTTGGATTCGGGTGTTTTTTTCCAAAAACACTAAAAAACAGCTTAAATCATAGAATTTGGGGGTCATTTTGATCCCAAAGTATTATTAACCTCAAAAACCATAATTTACACTCATTTTCAGTCTATTCTGAATACCTCACACCTCACAATATTATTTTTAGTCCTAAAATTTGCACCGAGGTCGCTGTGTGAGTAAGATAAGCGACCCTAGTGGCCGACACAAACACCGGGCCCATCTAGGAGTGGCACTGCAGTGTCACGCAGGATGTCCCTTCCAAAAAACCCTCCCCAAACAGCACATGACGCAAAGAAAAAAAGAGGCGCAATGAGGTAGCTGTGTGAGTAAGATTAGCGACCCTAGTGGCCGACACAAACACCGGGCCCATCTAGGAGTGGCACTGCAGTGTCACGCAGGATGGCCCTTCCAAAAAACCCTCCCCAAACAGCACATGACGCAAAGAAAAAAAGAGGCGCAATGAGGTAGCTGTGTGAGTAAGATTAGCGACCCTAGTGGCCGACACAAACACCGGGCCCATCTAGGAGTGGCACTGCAGTGTCACGCAGGATGTCCCTTCCAAAAAACCCTCCCCAAACAGCACATGACGCAAAGAAAAAAAGAGGCGCAATGAGGTAGCTGTGTGAGTAAGATTAGCGACCCTAGTGGCCGACACAAACACCGGGCCCATCTAGGAGTGGCACTGCAGTGTCACGCAGGATGGCCCTTCCAAAAAACCCTCCCCAAACAGCACATGACGCAAAGAAAAAAAGAGGCGCAATGAGGTAGCTGTGTGAGTAAGATTAGCGACCCTAGTGGCCGACACAAACACCGGGCCCATCTAGGAGTGGCACTGCAGTGTCACGCAGGATGTCCCTTCCAAAAAACCCTCCCCAAACAGCACATGACGCAAAGAAAAAAAGAGGCTTTTTACTGATATTTGGTGTTTTGGATTTGACATGCTCTGTACTATGACATTGGGCATCGGCCTTGGCAGACGACGTTGCTGGCATTTCATCGTCTCGGCCATGACTAGTGGCAGCAGCTTCAGCACGAGGTGGAAGTGGATCTTGATCTATCCCTAATTTTGGAACCTCAACATTTTTGTTCTCCATATTTTAATAGGCACAACTAAAAGGCACCTCAGGTAAACAATGGAGATGGATGGATTGGATACTAGTATACAATTATGGACGGGCTGCCGAGTGCCGACACAGAGGTAGCCACAGCCGTGAACTACCGCACTGTACTGTGTCTGCTGCTAATATATAGACTGGTTGATAAAGAGATAGTATACTCGTAACTAGTATGTATGTATAAAGAAAGAAAAAAAAACCACGGTTAGGTGGTATATACAATTATGGACGGGCTGCCGAGTGCCGACACAGAGGTAGCCACAGCCGTGAACTACCGCACTGTACACTGGTTGATAAAGAGATAGTAGTATACTCGTAACAACTAGTATGACACTATGACGACGGTATAAAGAATGAAAAAAAAACCACGGTTAGGTGGTATATATTATAATAATAATACAATTATGGATGGACGGACTGCCTGCCGACTGCCGACACAGAGGTAGCCACAGCCGTGAACTACCGCACTGTACACTGGTTGATAAAGAGATAGTAGTATACTCGTAACAACTAGTATGACACTATGACGACGGTATAAAGAATGAAAAAAAAACCACGGTTAGGTGGTATATATTATAATAATAATACAATTATGGATGGACGGACTGCCTGCCGACTGCCGACACAGAGGTAGCCACAGCCGTGAACTACCGCACTGTACACTGGTTGATAAAGAGATAGTAGTATACTCGTAACAACTAGTATGACACTATGACGACGGTATAAAGAATGAAAAAAAAACCACGGTTAGGTGGTATATATTATAATAATAATACAATTATGGATGGACGGACTGCCTGACGACTGCCGACACAGAGGTAGCCACAGCCGTGAACTACCGCACTGTACACTGGTTGATAAAGAGATAGTAGTATACTCGTAACAACTAGTATGACACTATGACGACGGTATAAAGAATGAAAAAAAAACCACGGTTAGGTGGTATATATTATAATAATAATACAATTATGGATGGACGGACTGCCTGCCGACTGCCGACACAGAGGTAGCCACAGCCGTGAACTACCGCACTGTACACTGGTTGATAAAGAGATAGTAGTATACTCGTAACAACTAGTATGACACTATGACGACGGTATAAAGAATGAAAAAAAAACCACAGTTAGGTGGTATATATTATAATAATAATACAATTATGGATGGACGGACTGCCTGCCGACTGCCGACACAGAGGTAGCCACAGCCGTGAACTACCGCACTGTACACTGGTTGATAAAGAGATAGTAGTATACTCGTAACAACTAGTATGACACTATGACGGTATAAAGAATGAAAAAAAAACCACGGTTAGGTGGTATATATTATAATAATAATACAATTATGGATGGACGGACTGCCTGCCGACTGCCGACACAGAGGTAGCCACAGCCGTGAACTACCGCACTGTACACTGGTTGATAAAGAGATAGTAGTATACTCGTAACAACTAGTATGACACTATGACGACGGTATAAAGAATGGAAAAAAAACCACAGTTAGGTGGTATATATTATAATAATAATACAATTATGGATGGACGGACTGCCTGCCGACTGCCGACACAGAGGTAGCCACAGCCGTGAACTACCGCACTGTACACTGGTTGATAAAGAGATAGTAGTATACTCGTAACAACTAGTATGACACTATGACGGTATAAAGAATGAAAAAAAAACCACGGTTAGGTGGTATATATTATAATAATAATACAATTATGGATGGACGGACTGCCTGCCGACTGCCGACACAGAGGTAGCCACAGCCGTGAACTACCGCACTGTACACTGGTTGATAAAGAGACAGTAGTATACTCGTAACAATTAGGATGACACTATGACGGTATAAAGAATGAAAAAAAAACCACGGTTAGGTGGTAGGTATATAATAATAAATAATACAATTCTGGTCGGACGGACTGCCTGCCGTGTGCCGACACAGAGGTAGCCACAGCCGTGAACTACCGCACTGTACACTGGTTGATAAAGAGATAGTAGTATACTCGTAACAATTAGGATGACACTATGACGGTATAAAGAATGAAAAAAAAACCACGGTTAGGTGGTAGGTATATAATAATAAATAATACAATTCTGGTCGGACGGACTGCCTGCCGTGTGCCGACACAGAGGTAGCCACAGCCGTGAACTACCGCACTGTACACTGGTTGATAAAGAGATAGTAGTATACTCGTAACAATTAGGATGACACTATGACGGTATAAAGAATGAAAAAAAAACCACGGTTAGGTGGTAGGTATATAATAATAAATAATACAATTCTGGTCGGACGGACTGCCTGCCGTGTGCCGACACAGAGGTAGCCACAGCCGTGAACTACCGCACTGTACACTGGTTGATAAAGAGATAGTAGTATACTCGTAACAATTAGGATGACACTATGACGGTATAAAGAATGAAAAAAAAACCACGGTTAGGTGGTAGGTATATAATAATAAATAATACAATTCTGGTCGGACGGACTGCCTGCCGTGTGCCGACACAGAGGTAGCCACAGCCGTGAACTACCGCACTGTACACTGGTTGATAAAGAGATAGTAGTATACTCGTAACAATTAGGATGACACTATGACGGTATAAAGAATGAAAAAAAAACCACGGTTAGGTGGTAGGTATATAATAATAAATAATACAATTCTGGTCGGACGGACTGCCTGCCGTGTGCCGACACAGAGGTAGCCACAGCCGTGAACTACCGCACTGTACACTGGTTGATAAAGAGATAGTAGTATACTCGTAACAATTAGGATGACACTATGACGGTATAAAGAATGAAAAAAAAACCACGGTTAGGTGGTAGGTATATAATAATAAATAATACAATTCTGGTCGGACGGACTGCCTGCCGTGTGCCGACACAGAGGTAGCCACAGCCGTGAACTACCGCACTGTACACTGGTTGATAAAGAGATAGTAGTATACTCGTAACAATTAGGATGACACTATGACGGTATAAAGAATGAAAAAAAAACCACGGTTAGGTGGTAGGTATATAATAATAAATAATACAATTCTGGTCGGACGGACTGCCTGCCGTGTGCCGACACAGAGGTAGCCACAGCCGTGAACTACCGCACTGTACACTGGTTGATAAAGAGATAGTAGTATACTCGTAACAATTAGGATGACACTATGACGGTATAAAGAATGAAAAAAAAACCACGGTTAGGTGGTAGGTATATAATAATAAATAATACAATTCTGGTCGGACGGACTGCCTGCCGTGTGCCGACACAGAGGTAGCCACAGCCGTGAACTACCGCACTGTACACTGGTTGATAAAGAGATAGTAGTATACTCGTAACAATTAGGATGACACTATGACGGTATAAAGAATGAAAAAAAAAACACGGTTAGGTGGTAGGTATATAATAATAAATAATACAATTCTGGTCGGACGGACTGCCTGCCGTGTGCCGACACAGAGGTAGCCACAGCCGTGAACTACCGCACTGTACACTGGTTGATAAAGAGATAGTAGTATACTCGTAACAATTAGGATGACACTATGACGGTATAAAGAATGAAAAAAAAACCACGGTTAG